>NC_054382.1:110105714-110449464 GCF_017654675.1 Xenopus laevis
ATTTTAGTGGTTTTAGAGGTTTTTAAAACCACAAATAAGAATTTTCTCTTAAAGCAGGAATGCCATGAAAGTTATTAAAAGATCTTTACTACTAAACCATATTATAATGGAAATGGTAGACATTGGGTGTGTCCATGGGGCAGATTCAATAAAGGACCAATTGCCGCCAGCGAACACTTTGCGTCAATTCACAAGGCGAAAATTCATTATCACTAGGCTAATTCATTAAAATGAGAAGTTGCATCCTGAGCACCGAATGCTGGCGACTTTTCGCTAGCGTTACTTCCGTGGTGCGAGGGTTGCATATCGGAATTACACTAGTGATTGCTTCTGCATAGCAAAACTTCGTTAGTCCTCTTACACTTTTCACAGTTCAATTTGAATAGGGTGGGTACATTAAATTCTTATGGACGTCTTTATTAGTGATGTTGGTTCAATGCTTGAAGTGGCCACTTTTTATTACAAATGTCCAAGGAACCTGAATAAAAACAAAAGAGATCCTCTAATGCCGTACACATGAGCCAACCCTAAAACAAATGTTCCATGCCCCTCAAATGTCTGGGGAAAAATGTTAAGCCAAAAAAGTTCAATAGTTAGGACTTTTGCAGACAATCCCTCTTAAGGGCCAGGGCACACGCTGCTATTTCGGGAGATTAGTCGCCCATCGACAAATGGCTTCTTCTTTGGGTGACTTATCTCCCCGAACTGCCTTCCCACCTGCTAGAATGTAAATCTCCGGCAGGGTGGCAGTCGGATTGATTCCAAATTTTCTAGTGTCACATATGTATCCCAAACCCAGAACAAACCCCAAGGTCTTGACCTCAACTCATGCTTCCTCCTATAGCAGCCACCTTTGGCTTTGAGAGGAGCCCTCCACTACTCAGATGCCATCTGGTCTTAAAGTGAGAGGACCAGGGTTAAAGTTCTGGGCAGACAAGAAAACGGTAATAGGAGCCAGGAGCGTAGTGAACATAAAGAGGCTGGGGTTAAAACCAATCAGTTACATGGTACAAAGTCAGGATCCAGAACAAGCAAGGGTCGGTTCAGGCAGTAATACAGCAAGATCAAAAACAGGCAAAGGTCAGGAACAGATAATCAGGCAAGAATTACACCCAGGAACTATCAGGAAATAGGCCTACATAGCGCAGTATAGGAAGTTTTATAGGCAGCATAATGGCTTACAGAGATCAAATGTGGCTATACTGGCAACAGGTTAAACAAGTCAAGCCTATTTGCAATTACATGGAAATCATTAAGAGTGAACCAGAGCCTTAGCTGTCTGCTCACATAGTGCAGTGGTACTTAACCACCATAAAATAAAGATTTTCCAAGAATGTTACTTACCAGTTTGTTGGTATTTAAGGGATGGTGTACTCGGTGTAATGTCCATATTTCAAATGCTATAATTTGGTGACCGAACATGCAGGTAGAGCATATGTCATTCATTAATAGCAGTTGATTCTATAAACAAGGTATTGAACTTCAGTGTAACGTAGAATAGTTTGGCAGTAACCATCATTGGGAGTATGTTGAGTATTTTACTTGTATTGCTTATCTCAGAACAGAACATTATTAATATTAGGAGACTATATGTAAAAGTTGCTGTAACCTTTAACTTTCTCCCTTTTTCTCTTGTCTCCTTATATTCCATTTATTTATCTGTATTTCCCCCTCTTCTAACTTTCATTTATATGTGGGTCTGTCTCCTCTCGAACTGCTCCTCCGACAGCTCTTCACCATGTCAGATGTGCTCCACTGCTTGCCTCTCTCGCTTCTTGCCACTTAACATTTCTATCCTGTAGATATTTTCTGTATTTCTACTCTCTTCCCCTTCAATCTGCTTTCTGTATAAAAATAAAAATTAACAATTCTCCTCTTTGCCCTTTATCATTTTAACCTGGTCCCTTGCCTCTCTGGTTAATAAACAAGGTGAAGAAATTCAGGTAAATGTAACACAAAACTTGTTGCCAGAAAATGTTTAACTCTGGGGGTACTGTCAGTATTTTACTTGCATTGCCCAACTTGGTAAAGATGAAGCACTTCAGTGTTGCTTGTAATCGTTTAACTTTCCCTTTTTTCTCTCTCCTAAATTCTGTGGTTTTGTTTGCCCACAAAGCTGTTTCCTTCTGACAGTTCTCTTGACTGTGCTCCACTAACTGCCTCTCTCTCTTTTTATGCCTGTCACGAACACGGTACTTCCAACCGCACGTGACTTTAGGTGTGGCTATCAGGGGTCACTCACTCAGTGTCTCACCCACCTTGCACACAGGTTAGACTAACACAAAAGCACCCCAAACACCAACCAACACCCACAAAACTCATTCGCTGCCACCATCTATCATTCACAGGCGATAGAAACCTAATGTGACTATTCCCCTGTTCTCTCTAACAGGTAATAACTCACAATACACCAATGCATTAAACAATTTCTCACTATAGTCAGTTAGTTCCAACTGACTCAACAAGTACTTCAGCATACAGAGGGTTAAGGCTTAACTCTTTCAGGCTAGGTTCGTTTAGAGCATCAAAGACAATCTTATTAAATTCTCTTTAATATTATAAAAGGTATAACAGTGCAATATACAAAAAGATGTTACAAAAAGAGACATACATTCAATAATACGATTACAAACAGTTGTAAAATAAATAAAAGGGAAAACATGGAAAACCTATACTTAACTTCAAAGATATAGAATTCCTGGTCCTGGAGGCAAGGGGAAACAAACGGGATAACTTCCAATCGCAATTGGTCCTCCAAAGTAAATCCAAAGTTTAGTCAGAAGAGCTGACTATTTATTAGTGATTTCAGGGCATCAGGTAACTGCACACTCCCCCCTCTCTCAGGAATGTAAGGGGGCGTGGCCTAGCAGGACACAGATTGAGTTTTTATGACCTCCTGTGAGTAGGAACTGGACCAAGAATATAATGACCATAACTCCTTATAGGAACATAGGAGAGAGATGATATTATATTCATTGGTTATTAATTCTCTCAGGGATTCCATAGATACTAAACATTAATACTGTGTGACCTGCCCCTGCCCAGATATTCACATTTAATATACAGAGTACCAAACCTACTCATGTTTGGACTCGTTGGAAAGATGAAATTGCCTTGAACCCATCATCAGTTTTTCATTCTGTTGGTACAACAGGTATGGGTTCTGTAAGGATAAATATATTGGAGTATACATTATATGTAACCTTTACTTCACCTTTGAGGGTCTTGCTAGGAACTTTAAGTTCTCACTCCTTGGGCTTCCCCCTCCCCATGGAATGGCTCTTATCAGCCAGGGCTTGGAGGAGGGCATTACAGCTCTGACCCCTCTGACCATAGTGAAAAGAGGCCTGTTATGTGTCTGATTTAGATGTTGGCAGAAATATTTCTCATGATACCTTGGCCTGTTTTATTAACTTTTACAGGCCTGTATCATGACAATGCCACTTAACATTTCGAGTCTGTAAATATTTTGATGTTATGGGTGATTTCCTTCCTTGAGTCTCCCTGTTATGCTATCTGATGTTGGGCATATTTCTTCTTCATTGGTGCCATGCTTCTTCCCAAGAACACTGATATTGGTGCACTTGTGTAGCAGTAATCAGCAGATATATAAATGCCTTACAGTTTGGTATTGGTAGCTATCACCTTGCTAAATAATGTGAACAGCTTCGGGTTAAAGTTCTACCTGCAGAATAAATAATATTCTAATGACATACTAATATAGAGACATAGTAATTTAGGTTGAAAAAAGAAGCCCGTCCATCAAATTCAAGCTTTTAAATTTATATATAACCTGCTTAACTGCTAGTTGATCCAGAGGCAAAAAAAGCAATTTTAAGCCTCTCCAATTTGCCTCAGAGGGAGAACAATTCCTTCCTGACTCCAAGATGGAAATCAGACTAGTCCCTAGATCAACTTGTACTATGAGCTATCTTCTATAACCCTGTATTCCCTCACTTGCTAAAAAGCCATCCAACCCCTTCTTAAAGGGATCCTGTCATTGGAAAACATGTTTTTTTTAAAAAATGAATCAGTTAATAGTGCTAATCCAGCAGAATTCTGCACTGAAATCCATTTCTCAAAAGAGCAAACAGATTTTTTTATATTCAATTTTGAAATCTGACATGGGGCTAGACATTTTGTCAATTTCCCAGCTGCCCCTGGTCATGTGAGTTGTGCCTGCACTTTAGGAGAGAAATGCTTTCTGTCAGGCTGCTGTTTTTCCTTCTCAATGTAACTGAAAGTGTCTCAGTGGGACATGGGTTTTTACTATTGAGTTCTGTTCTTAGATCTACCAGTCAGCTGTTATCTTGTGTTAGGGAGCTGTTATCTGGTTACCTTCCCATTGTTCTTTTGTTTGGCTGCTGGGGGGGAAAGGGAGGGGGTGATATCACTCCAACTTACAGTACAGCAGTAAAGAGTGATTGAAGTTTATCAGAGCACAAGTCACATGACTTGGGGCAGCTGGGAAATTGACCATATGTCTATTTCAGTTGATGTCCAGTTGTCCATTTACAGTGTTTTTCTAGAGTTTCTGAGTGAGAGTTTTCAATATAGTTAGCCAATTTTTTGCTAACTAACTGTAATGAAAATATTTGTTTTAACAGCCTATATTTGACCCTGTTTATTTTTACATGGAACAGTTCCTATAAAGAAGTCACGTAGAGTAGTAAGATCTGAACACCCAATACTGGGATGTTGGTAGTATACTGAAAAATATTTTCTGAAATGACAACCATAAACATTTTTTATGTTGGACAATTAAAACACTTTCTAAATGATAAATAATTTATTTCTAAAAAATAAATCCCTAATATGCCCAAAATGTAGCAGTCTCAGTCAAGTGAAACTACAAAAGGTTTGGAAAGTTATTTTTTTCTTCCATTTCATTACAGTTTCCAGAAATATAAAAATTGAGAGCAGGCCCATAAAGAATTAGCCATCAGAAAAACTCATTTTAATTTTAGATGCAGCTGGGGAATAATGATATAGAACTCATGCTCTTCCTTACATGATTACAGTGTCTAAAAATATTCACTTCATCAACCTAATGGCCAAGTCTTACAAAGTTTTTATAACATGTCAGTTTTTTTTTCTTCATTTTCTAAACTAAACTATCATTCAGATGAAATGAAAAACTAAATGAGCAGTGCTGAGCTTTATATAATAATTTACTTCTTATTGTCAGAGGAATTCTTTTTCAGTAGATCACATTTAGCATATTTATTTTTCCATTTAACATATTTATTTTTCCATAGACTCCCAAGGGTATTTTAATATGTTGCACGTAGTCTTTCCAGAGTCTTTGTGGCAGAATAAAAAGATCTTATATGATTTTATGATTGGGCTTTACTGAGAATTGTATGAGGTCAAATCTTGATTTGGTCAGGTTTTTTTAAAGGAAAATTAAACCTTTAAAATAAGTGAATGTAAAATTGATGAGGGTGCTTCTAAGCACTTTTGTCACTTACATTCATTATTTATTTTCTTTTTTCCCAAGATATTAAGGGATACATTACTGTTAATATGAATGAATTTTGTTACAACAGCACCACCTGCTGGTCAGTTTCCACAAGTCTGACCACCAAATGGTCAAGGAAATTGTCAGGAGAAAGAAAGCGGCTGCTCTGATGTTCTTCTGCTTAGGAATAAAATTAGAAAACTTTCTCAAATATTTCCTAAGCAGAAGAACATCAGAGCAGCCTCTTTCATTAACCTGGCTTGGCAGCCATCACGCATCATTTAGATAAACATATACTTTATTCCCAGTCCTAGTTTATTCTTGAAAGTATATGTTTTTATTGACACACATTTTTTTCTTTTTTGAAAATAACTTTTAGCTTCAACAATGCAGCACTGCTATGAGGACTACATTTGCCCCCTCTTTTGCTAATTTATACATGGGGTGGTTGGGGGAGAACACCATTTATCATGATTTTAATTCTCAAACAAACATTTCCTAAAATAACTGCTGCTAAATGCTTACAGGTGGGTAGTGATGGGCAAATAGCGAATTTACCACGAAATTCACGAAACAGCGAAAATTGTGTGCTAATTTTGACGTGATCGACAATTTTTATACACACGACTATTTGGTCCAAACGCATTAAAGTCAATAGGTGTCCGAATAATTTTGCTGCGCGACAATTTTTATGCTCGCGGCAATTTTGACGGGCGGCAATTTTTTTTTTGGACAGATTTTACGCTGGCAAATAGTCGCAGGAGTTTTGCGAATTAATTTAATTACAGCAAAACGTTGAAATTCACCGCAAATTTTTGTCTTTCGAATTTATTCGCCCATCACTACAGGTGGGTTCTTTTACCCAATTCTGGTAACTGATGATACAAATCATATTTAAAACCACTTGTTTCATAAAATTTAACATCCCAATCCCAGAGTTTTTGCTAAAAATACCCCAAAAAATCCAAAAAATGTACAGTTCTACTTTAAAGTAAGCATTCATGCATTTATTTTATCATTGTGGCACAGCAGAAGTTTCTTATCAAACATTAAAAAATAGCTGCCTGTTGCATAGCCTTTAATTGCTATGACAGTCCTTAAATTTACATTTTTATTTAAAAGTCATCTAAAATTAATCTAAAAGTCTAGATGCATTATTGGTATTTCTTTTGTTTGGTTGCAATAATGACAGCAGTCCAGTTACGAGAGAGTGAGAATTGGGGATGCCCCTAATCCAGGATTTGGGTCAGGATTCGGCCAGGATTTGGCCTTTTTCAGCAGGATTCGGCCGAATCCTTCTGCCCGGCTGAACCGAATCCGAACCCTAATTTGCATATGCAAATTAGGGGCGGGGAGGGAAATCACGTGATTTTTTGTCAGAAAACAAGGAAGTAAAAAAATGTTTTCCCCTTCCCACCTGTAATTTGCATATGCAAATTAGGGTTCGGATTCAGTTCGGTATTCGGCCGAATCTTTCACAAAGGATTCGGGGGTTCAGTCAAATCCAAAATAGTGGATTTGGTGCATCCCTAGTGAGAATATCAAGATTCTTTCCAAAATAGAATCAGACTGTGCTTAACTTGTTTTTATCAGTTCCCATAGATACTCTGGCAAATTTCTCTCTAATGAGTCTCCTTGCTGTGCTAACTTTCTGAACAACCTGCAAATGAAAATCAATCAGCTTCAGCATTCAGTCACTTAAAACTATTTTCTTAAGTATTTCTATCACAGGTTTGAAACTGTGAAATATATTTTTAATTACTCTATCACCCATACATTATCACATGAAAATAATTTTTCCATGTCAGTCATATTTTGAGTACTACAAACATTCAGTGCTACTAGTTCTATATTTGGAAAAGACTGATAGTATTTCCATACCTCTACGTCCTCCCTGGGGGGCATAAGTGCCTGCTAGAATTATAATTGTATAATCTTATTTGCTATGGATTTATAGATTGGAAGTGCTTTCATTTTCATTATGAAAGTTATAACTATTAACCTTCTTCACTTGATTACATTTTGGAAGCCTGAAATTCTTCAGTCTAGTGTCTGTATTGGTGCTCCAAAATTTCAGTATTTAAACTATGTATTGAAAAATATGAATACTGTAAATTGCTGGTCTAAAGATCTGTGATCCCCAACTAGTGACTCCTAAGTAACATGTTGATCATCACCCACTTTGATGTTGCTCCCCATGGCCTCAAAGCAGGAGCTCAAGTTATGGAGGCATACAGATACTAATTTACTCTAAACAAAGTCTTCTGCAACTGATATTCCACATGGAGCTACAAAACAGCCAATATTAGTCCTTATTTGGCTACACCCTGAAACTTTTTTTCAGGCTTGTGGGGCTCCCACACACTGTTTACAGTTGAGTGTTGCTCACAAGTAAAATTGTTGGGGACTTCTTTTCTGTAGCATCAGAAAGCATTGGTCTCCTATTTTAAGGCAAAAGTATTGGTTGCTCAGGACTACTACACCTGGGGAAACTTTTAATACATATGGACACAGGGCTGCCATCAGGGGGGGACAGGGGGGAGAGTAGGGGGCCCGAGGGTAAGGAGGGCCCGGACACGCCACACTTACTTGATTAGCCAGGCCCCTGTCTTTCTGAGAGCTGCTGACTTCGGGAAGGCATGGACGTTTAAGGGGCCCTGGCCACCAATTTTCTTATAATGGGGGGGGCCTGGCCACCAATTTTGGCCACCAATTTTTTTTTCCTCATGTGGGGCCCTAGCTACCAATATTTTTAAATGGGGGGGCCCTGGCCACAAATGTTTTTTTTATGGGGGGCCCTGGCCACCAATATCTTTAGGTGGGGCTTGCGGTTGGCGCAGCCCAGGGGGCCCAGGAAATGTTGTCGCATGGGGCGGTCCTGTATGGACAGATAACATATTTAATAAATAAATAGGTAGACATGGCCAAAAGCAGAAGATAAAAACCTTTTTACAGTTAATACAATCCATTTTAGAAAAACTGGTAAAGTCATTAAAATAGTGACATGAAATTACAAATTAATACATTCTTACCAGCAAAGTTTCCAGGACATTGATCAGTGTCATGGCTTGACATGATAATTTTGACATTCTGAGGATTTCTGCTCATGGAGACTGTTGGTAAATTACCTACCAGAACCTTATTATTTACAAGACTCCAAGACAAAGAAGGTTCTTTAGAATAACTGATTTATTTATTAGACAAAACATTGGAGCATTGGGTAGCAATGTCAAACTTAGTATGGCACGGAGAGCTTCAAATGTCACGCCCATTTGACCAAGTTTATATACATTTTACAGAGCATTCACTATAAGGAAGATGTACATGGAATTGCCATACATGGTCAAGAAAGTACTTACAGGTACATCTGAGCAGGTGCAAGCATTACTGGAAAACATTTCACAACTAACAGTTTCCTGTGTCCAACAGTTCGCAAGCTTTGTGGTCTAACGAATGCTATTTAATGATGGCTGCTAAGCGCATGAATCACAAATTGCTAAGATTTCATTTTGCAAGAGCTTGTTAATGTTCATAAACTGATTTCAAGTTGTCCGATAAGATTGGGTCATATTTAATACATTTGAAATGATCCATTCTATATAAAAAAAAACCTTTTTCCAATTCACAATGCATTCTGCTTCGTTGGGTAAATTTTATGTGAGAAAAAAGTTCAAGTTGAATGCCCCTTTCTAACATATGTAAAGGAATTAGGAACAAATCTTTTTTTAAATCAAGATGCTAGAAGCAGAGCCAAATCTGTATAGATTATCAATTTATATCAGTTATCCTTGTTTACTGAAATTTTAGAATAATATGCATATGTTATAGTTTATGCATTCTGTATATGACTGAAGAGTATTAGAATTACCCCTAGTAACTATATGATTTAAAGCTTAAATCAAAGAAATTCTTTCCTATTCAAATAATGTTTTAAAATGTTTTATCTTTATATGGTTATAGATATATCATCTAGTTTACATTGTATAGTAGCTCTAAAAGACTAACAGCAAACACTCATGGAACATGGAAACACGTATGGAATATGAACACTATTTTATCCATAAGCAAGTCAAGACTTTCAATTCAAAATGAGTATAATCTACTAAACCCCTTAACAAGTATACATTTCACTGGTCTAATTTGGTCAAATCCAAATTTGTGAATTTTTGCCACAAAAAAACTTGAATGGCGGTAAAAAGTCAAATTCGAATGTTGATAAATTTGCCCCATCGGGTTTTTCATGAACTTAACAACCACAAATTTCCCTATTTCAGATGAATTCATGCCACAGACATTGTATTTTGTCGAATAGTCAGTGCTAAATCTACAGTATCCAACCCTGAATATCGACCTTAAAATATAATCAGGGCAGTATGTAATGTTCTTATCAGAATTCAGTTTTCAGTCAGTCTGTCTTTTCAAGAAAGTTGTCATACGGCTGGGTAAAACCCGATTCAGAACACAAACAGTTATTAATTTAAAAGTCTACACTTTCAGTTAAGAGAAAAGGTTTTCATTTTATATGATTCGTTAAAGTCATTTTGAAAATAATCTTTTTATGATGTCAAGTATATTTTTTATAATTTCCCTAATTTGACTTTGCTGGCCTAATATAAGAATCCTCCACATAGTTTGATTAAACATGTTAATGTTTTTGTGGCTTTAAAGGGCTATCTATCTTGTCTGTCTGCCTTACCGCTTTTAAACATTATACCTTAATAAGAATTTTGTTCATTTACTTAAAGGAAAACTATACCCCCAAAATGAATACATAAGCAACAGATATAAAACTAAGGGGCAAATTTACTTATGGTCGAATATCGATGGTTAATTAACCCTCGATATTCGACTGCCGAATTGAAATCCTTCGACTTCGAATATCGAAGTCGAAGGATTTACTACAATTCGTTCGATCGAACGAAAAATCATTTGATCGAACGATTAAATCCTTCCCCATAGGCTAACATTGACTTTGGTAGGTTTTAGGTGGCGAACTAGGGGGTCAAAGTTTTTTTTAAAGAGACAGTACTTCGACTATCGAATGTTCGAATAGTCGAACGATTTTTAGCTCGTATCGTTTGATTCGAAGTCTTAGTCGAAGGTCGAAGTAGCTCATTCGATGGTCGAAGTAGGCAAAAAAAACATTCGAAATTCGAAGTTTTTTTTATTCTATTCCTTCACTCGAGCTAAGTAAATGGGCCCCTAAGTGTCATATTAAAGAATCTTACCGAACTGGTATATATATTTAAGTAAACATTACCTTTTTACATCTCTTGTGTTGAGCCACCATCTTGTGATGGTCTGTGTGCCTCAGAGATGACCTGACCAGAAATACTACAGCTCTAACTGTAACAGGAAGAAGTGTGGAAGTAAAAGACAGAACTTTGTCTGATAATTGGCTCATGTGACCTAACATGTATGGTATGTTTATGTGCACTGTGAATACTAGGATCCCTTATTTTTTCAAATGGCAGTTTTATATTTATGATGGCACAAACTACTAAAAAAGTATAATATTATGAAAGTGGTTTATTTACATGAAGCAGGGTTTTACATATGAGCTGTTTTATGCAATATATTTTTATAGAGACCTACATTGTTTGGGGATATAGTTTTCCTTTAATACAAAATTGGCACAGCAGGCATATAAATCTTGTTTCTGTAGAAATATGAATGGATATTGAATATGCTATGAATGAAGTAGAAAATGTATTTTTGTTCATATTACTGATTACTTTTATTTTGCATTGAATACTGTATTGAATGAATGCTCTATTGAGCAGGTAGTTTTTCTTTACATGGCTTCAAACCATGGTGTGATCAGGAATCAGGGAATCCATCGACTACTAAATATTTAAATGGGTATATCTCACTGAGAAAAAGAAACTTCGAAATTCGACCATCGAATTTGATACTTCGATTGAAAATGGCTGTTTGTGAGCGAAGTAAAAATCATTCGATCGAACAATTTAATCCTTCGAATCAAACGATTCAAAGGATCATACAAAAAAAAAACCTTTCACTTCTAAAAACTTAGCCAAAGACTCAGAGTAGTTCTAGGAGGTCCCCCATAGGCTTAACAGCAATTCGGCAGGTTTAAGGTGGCGAAGTGTCGAAGTCCACGTTTTTTAAAAAGACAGTACTTCGATTTTCAAATGGTCGAATTTGTGAAGTTTTTTCAATTTGAATCGAATTTTTGCCTATTCGATGGTCGAAGTACCCAACAAAGTTTTTGAATTAGAAAATTCACTTCGACCCTTAGTAAATGGGCCCCTAAAATCTGTACCTATATATTAAAAAACAAGAATTTAAAAAATTCAGTCACATAGATAAGTGAAAAACAAATTGAAAGCAGTGAAATCAGATTCTTTCCATAATTTTTGATGAGTCTGATAAATTTCAAATTAATCTTAAACCTCAATTTTAAAAATAGCTTGAATTTTGCTAATGCAACTCTACATTGTCTTCTACGTGACGTCACCAGCTTTTAGATGCTGAATCTTTATATTCAAGTATTGGTGTTTTTTGTTAAAAAAAAAAAACATAAAAAATTTACATTTTGAATCATTGAATTCTAAATTCTTGAGGCAAAAAAACCCTTAAATTGCAGTAAAAAGGGGAATATCAAATATTGATAAATATGCCTCTTGTAGACATTGATATTCTGAGAAAATTTGCAACTGGTCTTCATTTTTATTTTTTCATCTATTTAGTTTTTGTTCAGCAGCTTTCCATTTTGGTATTTTGACAACTATCTGGTTGATAGGAGCATATTTAAACACCTCGGCAGTGGTTTGAATGAGAGACTGGAATATGAATGAAAAGCCTTGTTTTATATTTTCCCAGATTTCGCTCACATTCAATGACTTTATATTTTATGTGACATGTAATAATTCTAGAAATCTTACTGTAAGCTTGATGATTGACACTGAAGGTCAAAATTGTTGAAATAGATATTCCTTAGTGACTCCTCTATGTTGGAGATGATAACTCTTCATCCCTGATGGCTAGTGCTGAATGGTTTGATCTCTTTGCTCATGTCGTGTTTCTTGAGAAATTTCTTTCAAAGCCCCTTAGGTTTTAATTTCCATTGCTGTCAGAGCTTTCTGTTAACTGGCACTTAAAAACAAACTTATTTAATAGGTTTTAATTAATTTATAGTAAAAGTAACATGTAAAATTGAGCAATAGAAATATAAGAAGTAATTAATTGCTTTAGTTTTAACTATATAATGCATGTTAGTAAGTGGGTTATTGAATGAATACATTTGAGCTGTCTGAGCTACTCTTCATTTATAAAGTATGTTAGGGGCCGATTCACTAACTTCGAGTGAAGGATTCGAAGTAAAAAAACTTCGAATTTCGAAGTGTTTTTTGGGCTACTTCGACCATCAAATGGGCTACTTTGACCTTCGGCTTCGACTTCGAAGGATTTGAACTAAAAATCGTTCGACTATTCGATAGTCGAAGTACTGTCTCTTTAAGAAAAAACTTCCACCCCCTAGTTCGCCATCTAAAACCTACCGAACTCAATGTTAGCCTATGGAGAAGTCCCCATAGGCTTGCCTAAGTTTTTTTGGTTGAAGGATAATCCTTCGATCGTTGGATTAAAATCCTTCGAATCATTCGATTCGAAGGATTTAATCGTTCCATCGAAGGATTATTCCTTCGATCGAACGATCAAACTATTTGCGCTAAAATCCTTCGACTTCGATATTCGAAGTTGAAGGATTTTAATTCCCAGTCGATTATCGAGGGTTAATTAACCCTCAATATTCGACCCTTGGTGAATCGGCCCCTTAGTGTCTTGGCTAAAATCCCACCAATTTGTATGGTATTGTAGCAGGTGGTAGATTCTTCATTGTCACAGGGCTAATATTTTCAGAATATCTTCAGAATCGTGGAGGAGAAATCATATCCGTAAAACAGGCACATGTCAGGACAGGCAGCAATGAGGATAAGAAGTCATACTGAATAAATAGACAGAAATAAAGCTCAGTGTGGGCCAGGAAGGATGATCACCTCACAGGGAGCTGCAGGACTCGCTTCTAAGTACACGCTGTATGCATGCATCATAACGTGCCTACGGCTGAGTCTGGTGCAGGAATCTGCGCACAAAATAACGAGCATGCCTTTTGTGAGAATTCAGACAAGCGCCAGGATGGCAAGTTTTCAAAAAAAGTGTTCTCAAATTCAACTACACGTGTTTTCTCTGCTTTTTTGCTTGAATGGCAAAAAAACACAATCATGAATTATAAGTCTCCCGCTTCTAGCTAAATTATACATGAGATTTTGGAGGATGTGTCGGAATGAGAAATCACATCACAAATCAGATGTAGCTGCATAAGTCAAAGGGGCACATTAACTTAGCTCGAGTGAAGGAATAGAATAAAAAATACTTTGAATTTCGAAGTATTTTTTTGGTTACTTCGACCATCGAATTGGCTACTTCGACGTTCGACTACGACTTCGAATCGAACGATTCAAACTAAAAATCTTTCGACTATTCCATCTTTCGGTAGTCGAAGTACTGTCTCTTTAAAAAAAACTTCGACCACCTACTTCGCCACCTAAAACCTACCGAGCATCAATGTTAGCCTATAGGGAAGGTCCCCATAGGCTTTCTAGCCAATTTCTGATCAAAGGAAAATCGTTCGATCGATGGATTAAAATCCTTTGAATCATCGATTCGAAGGATTTAATCGTTCGATCGAACGATTATTCCTTTGATCGTTCGATCAAACGAATAGCACTAAATCCTTCGACTTCCATATTCGAAGTCGAAGGATTTAACTTTGACGGTCGAATATTGAGGGTAAATTAACCCTCGATATTCGACCCTAAGTAAATGTGCCCCAAAATGTAATGGGACTAATTCAGAAATCTGATGTGTAGGCTACACTAAAGATATGGAAAAAAAACATGGTAATTGCGCATGAAATTGCACTTGTGGTCATAAGTGACCCCTAAAGTCTAACGGTGCATAAAAGACTTGTTTTTTTCCATTGAGAAACGTTGGGGCAGATTCACTGAAGGTTGAATTGTCACCAGCAAACGTTTCGCACCACTTCGCCAGGCAAAAATTCGTTGCTAATTCACTAAAATGTGAATTTGCATCCTGGGTGTTGAACGCTGGTGACTTTTCGCTAGCGTTACTTCGGCAGTGCGAGCGTTTCAAAGCGAAATTACGTTAGCGATTGCTTCTGCCTAGCGAAACTTAGTTAGTCCTCTTACACTTTGGTCAATTTGAAAAGGGCGGGTAAATTAAATTTGTATCGACATCTTTATTACAGATGTTGGTGCAAATACTTGAAGCAGACACTTTTTATTACAAATGTCCAAGGAACCTGAATAAAGACAAAATAGATCCTACTGTATAATGCCGTACACATGAGCCCACCCTAAAAAAAATGTTCCAATTTTCCACAAATGTCTGGGGAAAAATGTTAACCCAAAAAAGTTCAATAGTTAGGATTTTTGCAGGCAATCCCGCTTAAAAAAAAGGAAATGTCGCCAGTATTTTTACAACTTTAATGCATTTCCGTCAGACAGGATATGATATCACTGACATAATATTGAAGATCTAACTTCATTTTAGCAGTTCGCCTGGTCTGAGGTGGCGAAGTCAACTCTGGCGAAAGAGATAACTTTCAGTAAAATTCACATTTTACTGAATTTGCGGAGTAAAGACCATTAGCAAGAGCCAAAAGTCGCCTGGCTATAGAGTGTGGATGAACACTTGCGATGGTCCCGTTTGCTATCGAATTGTCACCTACACCTGTTAGTAAATTGGCTATGTCCCTGCTGATGGGAATTCTGGCGAAATGTCACTAGCATTACCCACTTTGCCCTTTATTAAATCTGCCCCATTGCCTCGGATGTAGATGCATAACAAAAAACTTAATCTGACTTTATCTGACATTAACATTACAGCTGGGGGCTGAACAGATTGTGTAGCATCCCATAAAATCTCGAATTTCAAGCAATGCTCTATTATACCAACCGCTTGCTGTAGCATTGAGTGCAAGCTGCTGATCCAACTGCCAAGGGGCAACGTATGATGCAAATAAAAACTTGCTGCAGTGGAAGACATGCCTCTCCAGAATCTCCACAATAATCTCTGATATGTAAATGGGGCTTAAACATTTACTTTTACTAAAATTAGCCATGTCTGAAGCCAAAGAAAAATAGAGTTGGATAGATATTTTGAAAACCCTGCCCTCATTTCTACAGTAATATAGGAGAATCTATATGGAAAGGAAAGTCCTTTTTAATATTTTAAACAAGTTTGGTAAGATGAACTCTGTTTGAAGTAACGTAATATTTTATTAAATGATGATTTTTTTAAAAAAAAAAAACATTGAACAACATCAAAACTGTTAGTTTTAGGTATAAGTAGTAGTATACGTAGTCGTTTTTTTTCCTTCATAGAACCACAGTCATTTATCTGCATTAATTGCAGTCATTTGTTATAAAAACAGGAGATTTTGTTCTAAATCCAATTTCCAGCATTCTATTTATTCTTTTTGATAGCTTTCTCAAATCAACTTTTTCTCTAACTACACCATTTCTTGCCTAAGGGGGTTATTTACTAAGCTCTGAATACCCGAAATTCAGAGCTTTCCGAAAAATTTGTGATTTTTTTAAATAAAATCTGACTTTTAAAAAAATCACGAATTGTTCGGAATTTATTAAACCCCGAGGGCTAAAAAGCCAGAATATAAAAACACGGCATCTCAAACCTGTCGAGGTTGCATAAAAGTCATTGGGAACAGTCCCATTGATTTTTGGTTGTGTCTGCAGTTTCAGGCAATTTGACGATGTTTTCAGAGCTTTCGGGTGAAAACTCCGAAAAATTCAGAGGTTTCGAGGAAAATTCACAAAAAAATCGTGAAAAACTGAGCTTTTCCCGCAAAGCAAATTTTTGGGAAAATGAAATAATAAATAAGCTTTAAAAACCTGAGCGGGTTAGATCGGAGTTTGTAGCAGCCGATATTGAGATAAATTCGGACCTTGATAAATAACCCCGAGTGTTCGAGCTTGTGTAGGAAGATTAATATCCACTAATGGAATTAAAGGCTTTCTAACTGCACAAATTTAATTAAGGTTTATTTCTGTCAGAGGAGCCTGAAAATGCCAAAAGTGTTTGAAATCTGCTTGTGTTTTATGTAAAAAGAATTATTTACCAATATCAGCATTTGGAACATCTAATATTTACTGCAGTTTGCGGTGTTAAAGAAATGATTGATATGTTTTCCTGAAAAATAGATGTCACACAAACAATCCACATGTGCGATGGAACTCTGTAGATGATACAAATATGCCATACATCTTCTATTATTTATGACTGCAGTGAAAATAAAAAGGGAATAATAAATTATTTAGAAAATGTATCCTTTCCTAATCAATCTTTTACACTTTGGGGGTTGTTTACTAACATCCGAATGTCAAAAATGTGTGTTTTTTTTAGTATAAAATCCGAATTTTTACCGGAAAAAAATCACAAATTTTTCAGAATTTATTATACCCAGAGGATGGAAAAAGTCTGAATCCGAAAGTTCAGCATGTCAGACCTGCTGAGGTTGCATATAAGCCAATGGGAGAAGTCCCAAATATTTTTTGATGTGCAATAATCCAAAGTTTTCGAGCAAATATACTTTTCAGGTGGAAATTCAGAACAATTTGTAAAATACTTTTTTTTTTACTATTTGTTCGGATTTTTTCCCGCAAACAAAGTTTTCAATAAAGTGTATTTATAAATAAGATGAAAAAACCCGTGTGGATTTGGTCTGAGTTTTTTTCAGAAAATATTGAGATAAATTCAGACGTTGTGTTTGTCCTGTGCAATACCCTATACAGGCATCTTTACATGATATTTTAAAATGTATTTTTTGCTTTCAATATATATTTACAGTCCTGTCTCTGATAATTTGCCAACTGGAAAAATACTGTATAAAGCATTATATTAAATGAGCAAAGAGACTATTAAATTAAAATGATAATCCAAGTTAATTATTGTATCTGGACTTCTTTTATTATACGTTAATTTTTGTCTTTTAATGGAGAAATCATACTAGGATCATTTGCAGTTGTAAAAAGTAATTGTTCACAAAGTTTGAGCTTGCTGAGATTTTTCCAAATAGGATATACTGTATTTTTGTTGCTATACGAATATCTAGAAAAATATATTCTGGCTTGCACCTCTGTGTCCTGCCCTTCGGCATGATTCTGTAAGGCTAAATGTGTAAATTACACCACCAAGTGTAGAGAGACAGTAAATACTTGATTCCATCAATAGTTAGAAGAGCTGGAAGAATGCATATTTTTCCATTCCATCAGGATTTTCAAAGTAAATGATTCTGGTTAAAATGGTAATAGTCTAGTCAAGTGACAGATAGAAGGACTCTTGGACCTGCTAAACCCTGTTATTCCAGCACAAAATAGAGTATGAAGATAGTAAATAAAGCCCATTGTCCTTTGCTACTCATCAGCAGTAAGGTAGACTCATGAAGCTGGTGATGTAGTATTTGAAGGGTGTTTAGGATATTGTGTGTTAACTCAATGAATGCACAGATTGATGCACAGTGTTTTTAAGGTACTATAAAACAAATAGCATCAACAGCTGGTTTTGTTTAAAGTCACTTTCCTGAGTGTAGGCCAATGTCTTTGATTAAAATATAAGGCCACTACGACAGCAGAGTTGCACTTGGTTTCATGATGTCACATAATAACAGAGGTTATTAAGCGAAAGCACAGTATATATTTAATGGTACGCTTAAATGAGTATGTTGGATATTTATGTAATCCATGCTGTCCATGGTTTTTGACATGTTGCAGTAAGTTTCTATTGGCAAAACATCTTTAGATTCCTTTACATTTTCTAAAGAAGGTGGCGCTTACCAGATGGTTTAGCACTTTTTTTCTCAGATTTCCCTTGCGAACGTTTGCAGCAGATTGAGTGGTGCCTCCTCCTCATTTATTACCATTAGTGAAAGGCTTGTAATAAGATTCATTCTATGGAAATGAAAAAAACTTAGCTGTACTGGCTTCTCTCTGACTCCTTTCTGTTATAGGCTGCATAACTCCACAAAGATGTATGCGAGGTGGTGAACAGTGACTCTCTCCTTTACTGAAACAGCACAGTACTCCGCATCAGGTAGGTGCTGACTTCTTAAGAAAACTTGCAATTTTTGTTAATTAGTCCCTTCTGTCAAGATACTAATTTTGGCAAAAGTTATAAAGTGGCAATGCATTCCACAGGACTACATTGGACTGAGCATTCAGATTACATCCAAAAAACAGGCTAAGGACTGATGGCTGTTGATAACAAAGTAACAGTAGTCAGCCAGCTCAGCAAAGTAGTCAGACAGATCAGCAGGAGAGCAGGGGGCTAGGCTTAGGGAACTGTTCCAAAACATTAAAAATCACGAAAAGTCTACATATTTTTTAATTGTTGTGTATTACAAAGTTGCTTGAAATGATCGTTACTTTTCAAAAAGCTTAAGAGGTAACAATGGCCTTGCTCAAAAGAGCTTGCAATCTAAAACTCATAACTAAAACAATCTCCTTGAATGTAAAGGACCCACCACAAGGACATATTTTATGCAGTAATCCTATACACCTATGTTCACACCTCTAGCTGAGGCTTCCTGTTGGATACATCTCTTTTCACCCCTTCAACCTATCGAATAAAAAGACATGGGTGTATGATTTTTGTGGTTCTGCCAGGAAGTGACCCCTGGCCACATTTAGCTGCTGTCTTTATGTATAGGAGAAAACATACTGGGGTCATTTATCAACACTGGGCAAATTTGCCCACGGGCAGTAACCAATGGCAACCAACCAAATTGCTGCATTCATTATTCTACTTGCAGCTGGCTTTAAAAAGCTAATCACTGATTGGTTGCTATAGGTAACTGCCCATGGGCAAATTTGCCCAGTGTTGATAAATGAGCCCCACTGTCTGTGACATCACTAGTGTTTGTTATACTTAGAAATAAGTCAAATCAACTGGACTTCACCAGTCATCCAACTGGCTTTCTCAATTCAGAATAACTTGTACATAGGATCTTGCTTCGCTATATATCCTCTGGAATGGTGCTCCAATCAGCATAATCCGTTTATCATAATCTCCAATGATGTCAATGATGTCACAGTTACACGAGTGTATGGCACAACACAGAAGAGCCAGCTCCTCTGATCAGAACTCAGCCATGCACCTACATCTAAAAGAAAAAGGACACACGTTTGAAGACTGCCAAGTCCAGATTCTAGACCGGGAGAGCGACTGGTTCAAAAAAAGCCATATATGTAAAAACTGAATAGAGGCGGGGGTGCGACATCTATTATCTGCCACATACAATGCTGTTTTGGCACCTCTGCGTGGAAGGTTTAATAAAACATCAAAGCTCCAATCTTGCTTATACAATCAACACCTAATTTAATGGCATCATTGTGGATTATGATAAACAGATTATGCTGATTGGAGCAACATTCCAGAGGATATATAACGAAGCAAGATCCTATGTAGAAATTATTCTGAATTGAGAAAGCCAGTTGGATGACTGGTGAAACTTCTTTGAGAAAAACACAGCAAGTCTAGTTGATTTGACTTATTTCTATAGTTATACTTAGCTGTCCACTAAGGACATCCTGGTTGCCTCAGTGCTCCCTTAGTGTACCTTAGTGACCAAAAAATCCATTGTGCCATCAGCCTATGTCATTGTAAGCCACTTGCAGCTGCCTGGTTGTAAAATACATTCACTCTAGAGATTCAGCTTCATTAACCTTTCTTTACAAAAAAAACAACAACCCATTATCAGAAATTGAATCTGCTACTGTATCATGTTGTTCTTGAGTTGTAAATTAGCTGTAAGAGTAAAGTTAGCAAAGTGATTTTGCAAATTACCTCTCAATATATGTATTTTATTAGATTAGCAACCACAATTTTTCACACTGTGCTGAGGGTGCTAGAAGTTATCTTACAGTTTTTAGCCAGATATATCTGTGGTGCTTGTAATGATAACTGGTTGTTTAAATTGTTCCATTTAATTCTGTATGGGAATGATGGATTACGGTTCACTTACATTCCGCATTGACATTATCTGGATTTAAAGAGCAAAGCAAACATTACAATATTTCTTGCTGAAGTTAGATATTTTAAGACAAAATAGGAGGACAGTTCTGTGTACAAATGAAGCCGAGGAGTTTCTGCCATGCCGCAGATATTAGTAATTCAGAAAAATCAATACAGAGATGTCATGGTGTCGGGCACTTTAAATAAAAGTAGAAGTATTTTAAACTAATGAACACCTTAATCTCTTTCTTGTCCGAAGAGACCTATTTATTCTTAGCTTTTCTACAACAGACTTTCCTAATAAACACATGATAGAGTATCCAAAGTGTGCGCCGAAGTTTTTTTAAACTAAGCTCATTGTCAAAACAAGCTTCCAGCTATGCACGTCTGCTGCAACAATAATACCAGCATAAAAATGCAAATATGTGGCAGTATAAATCACTATAAATCCGAAAGCCTATAATTAGACATTTGTAAATCTGTGCCCTTCCTTGGAGGAAACAGTTTAAATAAATAAGTCTTGCTGTTTCATTAACCCTTTTGTTAGCAATCCTGCCATTCAGCAAATTGTTGCGGCAAAATATATTAAAATTAGATATTTGAAAGACCCTATGGATTATTAACACTTTATATATATATATATAAATATATATATACATTATTTAAGTTCTGAAGAAAGAAGTTGCCTGCCCCATTTGGGCCCCATTTCATCAATTGTTGCATTAATTTTATATATAAATCCATTAATGTTCAAAATAACACAATGCACAAATTCACACACTCCTTTATGGAGCAAGGCAGTATGGTGGCCCAATAGTTAGCACTGCTGTTTTGCAGAGTTGGGGCCAGGGAACTGTCTGATAAATGTACCTCTTAGCAATATCCAGAAATTTTTATTTAGCTGGTGCCAAGTAAAACCTCATTAAGGGGAAGGTTTATCAATAGTAAATTTTTAGGGTTCATGTTAATTCATACCAAATTTTTTTTTTCTGATTAACAGATGGCATAATTTAAAGAGGGTATTTCCCTGCACCCACTCTGGTGACTGGACAATTTTGCTGACTCAGATGTTGACTTCACATCTACGTAATAGTATTTGTGTTCAGGAAAAATGTTGGAAGCATGATTCCATATTGAAATGAATAGGGTAGGTAGAAAACTTGGATTTGGTCTCAACACTACCATATCTTTGTGGACAATGGAAACAATGCCCGAAGTTTACTCACTTTTTTAGCTGAAGTAATGGCTGTCAAAAAGAAATATCTTTTGCGGCAACAGAGTAATTGAAATTTGCTTAAGGAGTAAATAATTGAGAATATCCAGGACTAAAGGTAAGTCCCATTATGTGCGTCATACTTCTCCTTTCAGTTTATTGATTCGTCCTGTTACTGCCGCATACTGTTAATGTGGCAGAAACACATCTACTTTGGTGTTAATAAAGTATACTAAACTCATTTTGTCGAATTTTCAACATTGACATTTTACTTGCAGCCTCTGTATGGGAACTCTTGTGTATTGTGGAGGCTGATGATATTGCCAAGGTAGCAGTGTTCCCAAGGTAGCAGAGAGCATGCTGTTTTACCAACCCAAGGAAACTCAATTCATAAACTCCCCAAACATATCAATGATTTTCTCAATTAAACTGTTGTTCTGATTTCAGACTCTCAGGATGATGAGGAGAAGGCTTGGGCTTGCCAGGCAGAGACTGAAGAGGAACAGCAAGATATTGCTTAACATTGCTGTGCTTTGTAATCCAGAACTTTTCCAGATTCTTTTTTCATTCTTTGTTATATAAAAAGCTTATGCTTATGCCTGTACCTGTTGTCTTAGGTTTATTTGTCCAAAAGTATAATGAGAGGCAAATGTGTATGTTCTTTTAGAAAAGTGTCTGCAATTATTCATTTGAGGATCATGCTTAATATGGATATTAAATCTTTAAGGAGGACATGGAAACTCACAGAAAAAGTTCTAACTTTAAAACTTAACATCCAATTATAATACTACTAATGAGATATTCTCCTATGTGACTTGATTTTAGCAGGTCATACCACAGAAAAAAATATTAACGTGCTGTAAAGTATCCAGAAAGATTTCACCTAAATTTAAATTCCCATCACAGTCGCTAGCTGAACCTTGAAATGGGAAAGGTAATAGTTTAAAATAAGGAAGGCCTTGTCTAGAATTTAGTACCAGGGTAGATTTAACTTAAGGGCATTTTTTTTATGACACAGTATGTCTTGTTTGTATTCAGGATGTTGGCTGCCATTGGGCAAATTAGAATAAATATGCTTTAATACCTTCTTATTTTAGAATTGATTAATTATGATTCATTTTCCCATGGGAATATTCTCATTTCGTTAAATGCCTTATCTTCTCTGCTTCCATATGTAAATTTTGAGCTTGGTAATTGAAAACAGAAATCTGTTGAAATATCAGCTCTCCATAATTTAGATGAAGGTTCAGATTTAATAATGTTAGTTTTTCCCTGCTTTGACTAAAATTGTGGAGCCAAAACGCAGGGTTGGTATGTTGAGCAAAATTAAGGTGGCTATATTGGATATTAAATACCTTTTTTAAGAAAAAAATTGAATGTCCAATATTCGATCTAATATTTCCCAACCAAAAATTCGAATCATATTCGAATCATATTACATTTGTACAAATCGAGTTTTTCTACGAAAAAACCCTTGAATGTCAGAAAGGCTATTAACATCTCCAAATGGCTCAACGGACCTCTGACATTGACTTGTAGGTGGCAAATATCTGAATTAGGACTGTTTATACTGTCAAGGTTTTTATAAATCTCACATTCAAATTCACATTTGAATAGGGAAATTAAAATTTGAATGTGTGAATTTTGACACCAAAAAAAATCTAAGAATTTGAATTCAAATATGCTATTCAACCCTTAATAAATCTGCCTCTAAGAGGGTTGTTCCATTTTATTACCTGCTTTTCGCAGAAAACATTTCTTTTGGGAGGGGGGTTTATAAGAAACCTGATTGTATGCAACAAAATTCTCCCTTCATTTACATGCTCTGACTGATGCGGATTGGAAACTTCACCTGTCCTGCAGGGAAACAATCATGCTTTCAAATAGCAGGGGGGAGGGACTTCCCATAACTCAAGCAGCTTTGTTTGTTTCCCTGTAGAACAGCTGGCTACAATGTAGAGATTCGTATCTGCAGCAGTCAGAGCAAGTAAATGAAGGGAGAATTTCGCTGCATACAGTCAAGTGTCTTATAAAAACTGTGCAGATTTTTTAATTGAAGTATATTGGGGATATCTTTCTTTTTCAGTTAATAAAGTAAAAATGGGGTTTTATTTTTGCCTTTACATCCTCTTTAATGTTTCCAACTCCAGCTGCAGGGACAAAGATCATGGAGCCAGATTTAAACAGATAAGCTATTTGGAGGATTTTTTTCTGCAGCCACTGGTTCTGGAGAGCTGGAGAAAGTTTGTATAAAACAATACAAAAACGATTAAATCCACACCCAGTACAGTCTGCATATTCATTTGTTTAATTAGGCATTTGGTGCAGTAAGTTCATGTTTATATTTAGTATACAAAATACAGCATTTCTATTAATTATTCTTTAGTTTCCCTTTAAAGCACTGATGGTGAATAATAAATATATATACATAAGGCTAAAATCCTAGGCTTAGGCAGTGGGGTCGAACTGGGGGGCCTGGGGCCCAACGAGGTTGTTGTCCCAGGGCCCCCCTCCACCCCCACTGCGCTGCACACTCGCACTATGTTTTTGCCGCAACCACACTCAAAAAAAGGGTGTCACGACAGGTAAAAGCCTGCAGATCTGGGGTGGCAGTGCCCACAAGAGCCGGGAAGCCCACCGGGTATTTTCCTGGTTTCCTACCGGCCCAGTCCGACCCTGTAAGGAAGGACCTACTCAATCAACTGGAGAAATATGTCATAAATTCAGTTAATTATTTTCTATTTCACAAATAGCATTCACACCTTTGACCACCATCCACCAAACCATCATCTGCAGGCACACTGCTGTGTATGCCAATTATTGTTTTACTCCCTCTGCAAGAAGCCAACAGTCAGCACCAAACTTAAGATTTTCAAAAGGGGTGCATGTCACACGGAGTTCACTTCAGCCAATTTTAAAGAGACAAACAGCACCGCCAAGGGAGTATTTTAAAAAGCCTTTACTAATGTAAGGGCCCATAGGGGGTTAATCTGCCCCTATGGCTTTAAAGGGGAAGGAAACCTAGTCGGCGCAAACCCCCCCTCCCGTTTGTTGCCCACCCTCCCTCCTCCCCCCTGGCCTACCCGTCCCGCTGTGGGCAAATACCCCTAACTTGTTACCTACCCTTCTGCGCAGGTCCAGTCCAGGGAGTTCACAGACGACATCTTCTTCCACGCGATCTTCTTCCTGCTTTGAACGGCGCATGCGCAATAGGATCATTTCGCCGGTACGATCTACTGCGCATGCGCGTGACTTTTGGCGCATGCGCAGTAGATCTGTACCGGCGAAATGATCCTACCGCGCATCTCTCCCAGGCCATATTGCCTGTAGTATAGGGATCCGAGCGGAGAGGGAATCAGGAGAGATGATTACACCAAGGTTGATCCAGAGACCACTACAGGAATATGTTGCAGAGGTGAAGTGGGATACCTGCCAAGTCTGTCCTAAGGGAGTGTCAGCAATTTTAAAGTTGCATGTGATGTGACTGCGCACTTTTCCTCTGATCCATTGGATGTGAGTAAACCTGGGGACATTGTCTATGATTAATAAACAGTTCTTTGTTTGCATCATAAGAACCTCCTGGCGCCCAATCTTTTGTATGTTGTACTTGGCCTTTTGTCAAGCTAATTATTGGTTTACTCCTCCCAATTACTTTTTTGGGTACTGTGCAAGCCAATATACATAAAGGTGGTTATTTATTAAAGTCCGAATTTATCTCAATATTTTCTGCTACAAACTCCGATCAAATCCTCTCGGGTGTTTTACGCTTATTTATTATTACATTTTCCAGAAAAATGTGCTTTGCAGAAAAAAAAAATCAGATTTCACGATTTTTTCAGATTCTTCATCCAGTTTTTCATCCGATTTTCACGAATTTCAATTTTTTTTGGAATTTTCAACCGAAAACTTCGGGGTATTGCACGAAACCTTGCGCACATCAAAAAATCATTGCGACTTCTCCCATTGACTTATATGCAACCTCAACTGGTCTGAGATGCCGGATTTTCAGATTCGGATTTTTCCATCCTCAGGGTTTAATAAATTCCAAAAAAATTATGTTTTTTAAAAAGACTGATTTTATTAAAAAAAAATCAGAAATTGGAGAACATTTCCACAGACGATGAACTGCTCCCTGGAGACAACACTGCAGCACTGTTCTGCTGTTTAAATTTCATAAGCCAATCTCTAATGTGAGGAAAAAAACTAAACTGCTATTGTTAATTCTATCACACAGTCAGGTAAAGAAATAAAAGCAAAGAAAGCTGATTTACTGAGCATTTACTGAAACTGCTAAACAAGGAATTTGCCTATTTTTGAGTGCTGGGTTGTATTGTTCATACCACTGACTCATGCCAATGCTAATTGCATTCCACTGAGAGTGTCCTATCTCCTCACTTTGCAAGACATGCTATATCTATAAAGAAATATGTGTCAGCCAAGAATAGAACCTTGACTGGTAACTCATTAAGTATGGATAAGAAATGCCAGTTAACTTGGTTACGTCAAAGTTCATATCTGAACAGAGATTTATTATCTGCCCAAAATGTGTCAGGCTAAGGTAATGTACATTGCAAAGGGTCTAATTTACAAAATTACTGAAGGCTATTACTTTGAATTTTTGTATTACAGTTTTATGACAGCATTTTCCCTTGTAATGTGCTGCAGCTGGAAACTAACAGGGATGTCTAAGGGCATTAGGTGCTTCAACGAACCTTAAATAAAAAAGCTGAAGCTGCATTCTGTGGTGTGTGCATGAGTAGAGCGTGAATAAATGGGTACTAAGTGGTTAGAGTTTTGAAATGTCATTGTGATTTCATTTGTCATTCTCCTAAATGGCATACCCTTTTACATGCAAAGAAAGTGAGCCACAGATTATAAAGTTGGTCTGTTAGCTGGGAGAGGCAAGGGTTGATGAAGCTGTTTCCCTGATCTGTTTATTTTTCCCGTTATTTTTCCATGAGGAACCTGTATCACTAAAAGGAATGTGTCAATACAGGTATGGGATGCATTATCCGGAAACATGTTATCCAAAAAGCTCTGAATTATGGAAATGCTGTCTCCCATAGACTTCATTTTAATCCAAATAATGAAAATGTTTAAATTTTTTAAATTTTTAAAAAAAATATAAATAATCCTTATTGGAAGCAAACCCAGCCTATTGTTTTTATTTAATATTTACATTCTTTTCTATTAGACTTAAAGCATGAAGATCCAAATTATGGAAAGATGTTTTATCCAAAAAAAACCCAAGCATTCTGGATAACAGGTCCCATACCTGGATTGCAATTTGTATTGGAACTGTTATGGGAATTTTTAATGTTTACCGGGGTAGCTACACTTTTCTTTCATTGAGTGCATGTCTTCTTTAAAGAACTCCCTGTCCAAAGTCGTCTTATCTAAGCCCTTAAAGGAGAAGGAAAGTCTTCGTGCACTTGGGGGTGCCAAATGATAGGCACCCCCAAGTGATTGTATTGACTTACCTGAAACCCTGGGCTGGTGCTCCTATCAGCAGAAAACTGCACCGGCCCGGGGTTATACCAGTGAGAACCATGGAGTGATCCACTTCTGTCTTCCTCTTTCGTCACGCAGCTCAACATGCGCAGTAGAAAGAAAAACCGAACTTTAACTAAAAAATCAGCTATTTCGTTCAACTGCGCATGCGTCTGCCCCAGTAAATTTGAAGAAAGAAGAAGCCGAAAGAGGATCACTCCATGGTGCTTGCTGGAAAAACCCGGGCCGGTGCAGTTTTCTGCTGATAGGAGCGACGGCCCAGGGTTTCAGGTAAGTAAATACATTCACATTTGGCACCCCCAAGTGCAAGACTTCTCCTTTAAGGCCACTGCAAAGTATCCTACTGAATGGCAACTCAGAAACAAGAGTTGCATCATTTCAACAAAACTAGAAAGAACATAAATTATATTGTAAGGGCTTGTACTGATGGGCATTATCCCCCTGCAGTCAGTTTTCTTCTATCCAGTGCAAGGGAGAGCATAACAAAAGTCAGTCAATAGAGCTGTACTCTCACAGGCTCTCAAAGTGCCAAACACAGGTGGAATTGCCGCTGCAATTTCTTGAACCCTGTTAACCTATAGCAACCAATTAGCAGGTTGTATTTGCTAGTGGCCCTTGGAAAGCAATGTCTGATTGGTTGCAATGCATTACTAGTGACTGTGCAAACATCGTGCTGTTTATTAAAAGAGAAAAAAGGTCCGGGCAATGGGGTTATCAAATGTTAAAGCACCACCGTAGATTGTAATTACTTACCTAATATCCCGGCTGAGGTTCCTGTTAGCAGGAAACTGCACTGACCAGGGGTACTTACAAGCAGGGCTGGACTGGGAGAAAAAAGCAGCCCTGGCAAAAAAAAAAAAATCAAAGCAGCCCACTTCAGGTATGGGATTGGTTATCTGGAAACCCATTATCCAGAAAGCTCCACATTAAGGCCATCTCCATAGACTCCTTTGTAATCAAATAATCCAAATGTTTAAAACTGCTTTCATTTTCTTTGTAATAATAAAACAGTAGCATGAACTTGAGCCAAACTAAGATATAATTAATCCTTATTGGAAGCAAAACCAGCCTATTGGGTTTATTTAATGTTTACATGTTTTTCTAGTAGAAAAATCCAGTTTTTGGAATGATCTGTTATCCAGAAAACTCCAGGTCTCAAGCATTCTGAATAACAGGTCCAATAACTGCATACACGTATGATATATACATGTAGACCAAGCTTCCCTTCCCAAACAAGTTAAAAAGAAAACATTGGTGGTCAGGGCCCCGCAATAAAATGAGGGGAAAAAAAAGGTAGCCAGGGCCTCCAATAAAAAGTAGAAAAAAATTTGGTGACCAGCCCCCCCCCAGTTAAAAAAAAAACATTGGTGGCCCGCTCCCTCCAAGTTAAAGGGGAACTATCTTGAAAATGCAAATTTAATATAAGCTTCATCATACTGAAGTAATAAACTTTATAAATATAATCAATTGTATCAACCAATCGTCACATCATAGCCCTGCCCCTGACATCATGACGTGCCCCCACGACATCAAAACACTGACCCCATTATGCCCCGCCCCCACCCCCTGCCCGGATCCAACCGGGACAAAATGTGGCAACCCTACTTGGGGGTGTCCTAACATTTGGCTCCCCATTGATTGGACCTTTCCTTCTCCTTTTATTTTAGTATAAGAAAAATCATTGTTTCAATGTCAGTCACCTTAAAGTATTGGATGGTAGTTCCATACATTACATTGCCACATATAACATTTTATATTTCCTGTCAAAATAAATGGTACTGTTATAAATGTATTATTTTCCTTGTGGTGTTCATTTACAATACAGCGTTTTATTTCTATTTCAAGCTTCATTAGCCAAGATTTTATTTGTTTCTGTATCGTTCATTACTCATTGATTTTGCCAGGATACAATAATGTCTTGTTACAGGCTGATTATTGCATTCCTTAGTTGTCGGCATCAGGAGAACATTTTTAAGGAACACAGGGATTAGACATAAAGAAGTTCCCAG
This sequence comes from Xenopus laevis, assembly GCF_017654675.1. Classification (NCBI taxonomy): domain Eukaryota; kingdom Metazoa; phylum Chordata; class Amphibia; order Anura; family Pipidae; genus Xenopus; species Xenopus laevis. The sequence goes on from NC_054382.1 coordinate 110,134,984, forward strand.
TTTTTTTTTTTATTTCTTTTTACGTTTTCTCTTTTTTTTTTTTGCAAGGATACTTTAGTATTCTACTAACCAAATAATGTCATGTTATATGTCTAGCAGGATTAGCACCTTCAATGGAAATCTCATAAGACATTAAGGGGCAGATTTACTAAGGTTCGAGTGAATTTTCGAAGTTCGAAGTAATTTTTTGGATACTTCGACCATCGAATAGGATACTATGACTTTCGAATTTACTTCAACTTCGTTTCGAAGTAAAAATCTTTCGCCAAATCGACCATTCGATAATCTAAGTACTGTCTCTTTAAAAAAACTTCGACTTCAATACTTCCCCAATTTAAACCTGTCGAAGTGCTATGTTAGCCTATGGGGACCTGTCAGAGCATATTTCTAAGTTTTTGGGCATCGAAGAAAAAACGTACGATCATACGATTCGAAATATGATCGGGGTATGATCGTACGATCGTACTACGATTGGAATACGATCATACAATGAATAAAATCCTCGGACTTCGAATGTCAGAGGATTCTATTGGATGGTCGAATTTCGAAGTATTTTCCACTTCGAAATTCGATCCTTGATAAATCTGCCCCTAACACTCAATAAAATATCTCTATATCTGGCGGGAAAGTCACCTTTTGTAGATTGCTTTACAGAACAACAGATGAAATTACTCTCAGCTCCTTGGAAAGAAGGGGTCCCATAGTGAGCCCCAAAGCATAGACATAGTCTGGCTTGGACTGGAAATTGGTAAATTCTGGCAATTGCCTAAGTGTCTGCTGTAAGATGCTATAGACAGTCAAAATATATTTATTTGAAATGCCAGGGCCTATTTTGATTCCTAGGCCTAACCTGGTAATAGTGAATAACACAAAATTGCACTGAATACATTTAAATAAAAAGGGGAAGTTAAATAATTTCCCTGAAAAAAACACAAATGCTGAACACTGATACGTTGCGCCACTCTCGCTCAGCTGGGTCCTCACAAGGTGATGGAGGAAAAGTTTTAGGAAGTTAAACTGTAGCCTCAGTATATAAGTTTTCTGAGAAAGGATCAAGCGCCATTGATTTTTAGCCAATAAGATGATTTATTAAACAGCAAAGGTACTTCCTGTAACAAATGGTGAGAAAATACGAGAGTAGTATAGTTTTAAAGGCTTAAAGGAACAGCAACAAAAATGTGTCTTAAAGGAATGACAGTGTTATGTAATGTTACCCTGCACTGGTAAAACTGGTGTGGTTGCTTCACAAACACAACTACAGTTTATATAAACAAGCTGCTGTGAAGTCATAGGGGCAGCCGTTCAAGCACAGGATACACAATAGATAAAATATAAGTGCTGAAGAATCCCATTGTATGCTACAGAACTCATCTGTTATCTGCTGTGTAACCTGTGCCTTTTCAGCTTTGAATGGCTGCCCCCATGGCTACACAGCAGCTTGTTTATTTAAACTACAGTAGTGTTTCTGAAGCAAACACACCAGTTGTACTAGTGCAGCGCAAAGGTATTGCCATTCCTTTAAAACACTTTTATCTTTTGGTGTTACTGTTCCTTTAATTCTTAGGAGATAGAACTGAAGAATAGTCTCATCACTTAGACATACCTCCACTTTATAGATCACGTCTGGTGGAAGCATCTCAGTGATAAAACTAACTCAAGTCCCTTTTGCATTCTGTGACCTTACACTAGGCAGGTGTTGGCTTGGAGTACTAACTCCACCCTACTACATCTTCGTGGAGCCAGATACTGCTCTTACTAATGCCTAGGAGTATGCTAAGACTACTTAAGAAACTACTTAAGGAACTGCTAAGACTACTTAAAAAAAACTGCTAGTCTTGCCTTCATCTGGTTTACTGTATCCTTGTTTCCAACTTCTTTAAAGTTGCTGGTCTCTATAAGGTCCAAAGTTCGAGAGCACATCCTCCCATAGACGGTTGAGACCATAGTGGAAGAGTCATGTGCTCTCTTCCATTATATAACTATGGACAAGATCTTGTATAAATCCCTGTTCTAGTCATAGATACCTCCATCCCACTGGGCAGGGGCGTAACTACAGAGGAAGCAGACCCTGCGGCTGCAGGGGGGCCCAGGAGGTATAGGGGCCCTATGAGGCCCTAAATCATATACAATTTCAATAAATATTGGTAAAACCAGTCAACTTCTAGACATATTGGGGGCCTGAAAAATTATTTGCTGTGGGGCCCAGTAATATCTAGCTATGCCACTGCCACTGGGCGTAGGTAAAAAAACCAGGACTCCCTAAGCAGTAGGAGGAAAATCTTTGGGTCACCTATACCCACTTCAAACTTTCCATTAAGTTATCCAGCCTTTAGGAATGCAGTAACTACGAACTATGAAAGAATCAGTTCATGCTAGCTGTGTAAACTAACCTGTATATAGATGATCGTATAAAACTAGAGATATTTTCTTGGAATCTGAGGGCTACTGAACTGTTTTTGTTTCAGAGATATTAACACAGTTATGCTCAATCTCACAAATGACATAGTTCTAAAATTTAAAAAATGCCTATAGCAATGCAAGCATGCAGTCATGAGTGATTACATCAAATGGACATAGAATACAAAAAGATTTAAGCTAAAATCCCTGCTAAGCCTGTCTCTCTTGGTTTTATTTTACAATACACTACTGTGCTAAAACATTATTGTACCACAAAGGCATTTTTGTACACAAAGAAACAAAGATAAAAGATAAGCAAAATCTTGATGTTTCTGCATTGAAATAGTGCAAATATGGCCCAGATCACTGGAGAGTAGCAATGCAAGTCCCTAATAATGAAGTCTTGAAGCTGAAATCATGTTAGCTTCCACTGACAGATGTATTTTATGTCTAAGATGAATGTTTCTGCATTCTTATATGAAAACTAAATGCATTTCCATAGAAACAACATTACTTTGAAGTTTTTCCAAGCAGGAAAGTACAAAGCATAACCATACTTTTTATATTTTTGTCTCCTATGAAAACAAAATTCTATTACTTTGCGATTCATAGTCACTAAGTTACTACAGTACCTCATTTCATGTTCCATGGGGATGAGTTTTTTTCGGAACATTTTAAGAGTTTCTCCCCTGTTGATAATAAAAAGACTAAGCATTAATTTACCATTTCAAAACTTTTCTTTATGAATCTAGCTTTAGTCTGAAGTAATAATAACCAAAAAGAATCAGGTATTTGATTCTTATTTGTTATTTTCAATGTATGACACAGAGATCTGCTTAGAAAAATGTACTTAAATACTTTCCTATCGAGAACCTTGATAATTAGGAAAGTGTTAATACAAGTAATAAAATAGGGATTTTAAGAAAGAAGGAATTAGAATGTTTCCAAGTGATCAGTGCAGCCTCCACTGTCATTGCTTTTATAGGAGGGTACAAAGTAATACATCCATAGAAAAATAATAACGGGATGCTAAAGTCTAAACGACCTGTCTAAAAGGGGCCATAGTTTCTTGAATAAAGCCCCCAGTTCCAAGGGTACATAATTCCAAAACCACAAAAATTATCCAAAAATTCTGTAATATATTAAAAAAATATTTTTATTAAAAAATCATGTTGAAAGAATAGGCATACAGACCCCATGGTATTCCGCCTTAAGCGTTTCATACCCTCGTTTTCATACCCATGTCTAAGATTAAGTACCAGAGGGTATGAAATGCATAAGGTGAAATACAATGGGGTCTGTATGCCTATTTTTTTAACATGATTTTTGATTAAAAATATTTTTTTAATATATTACAGAGTTTTGGGATAATTTTTGTGGGTTTGGATACAAAGTAATAAAGTCTCAATTTATTTGTTTGCCTCTGAAAAAGCTATACAAATACTATTTTGATTTTAGTGTTGAATGAGCTGTAAGTACAACAGCAAATCCTACATAGTCTGTGTTAGTATTCATGTTGCATTAAAATATCTTTTTCCCCTCTTGTTTATTTGTCTGGTTTTAACTCCAGGCTTGTTTTTAACTTTGGACTAACTCTGATTGTCCCTGCCGCTGCTGACCTTGGATATGGAGCTTTCCTTCATTTCATTTTCATTGTTAGGAGACCATTTTTGAGCATTTCTGGTTGACCATTTTTTGGTCCAACCATTTTTTGGTCAACCTTGTTGGTGCTGGTTCTACCCAGGTTTATCAATTCATATACTATTTTCATTGCTTATTCTAGTCCCTTAATGTCTTTCGTCTACATATCTAAGAACTGCCTCCCTTTTGCTTAGCCCCCTTATCTACATAATAGTTTATTTACGACCGCAACCTGAGTGGGCTCTGCTGTTTTGGTCTTGAGCAGATTATCATTCAGGCACTCAAAGACTTAAGTTGAGTTATTATAGGAGCAGGCCTTTTAGAGAATGAACAAGGTCATGTTGCTATCCCAAATGGCAGATCTCTTTACTCAAGTGTCTTGGACCCCAACAAACTTTTTATGTCAATTAAAAATCAATAAATCCAAATACTGTATTGCATTGTATTAGTCCACGTTTACCATTCATGGTAAACGTGAGACTTAAGCAATGGTAGGGTGCCTAATGGTAAGGGTCATACAACAGAAGACATTTTAATTAATATTTACTGTTATTTAACTTTTTTACCTTTCTAGCATACAGCAGTGTATCTATTATCAGTACATGCTATTTCTATATCATAACAGTATAAATGTGGTAACGGTAATTGCCCTGTATTAAAACTGATATGAACAGATGTAAATATGCTATTAAATCTCTTTGCAAAATGCAAATGTCACTGATCTGCGGTTCAGCACATTCCTTTAAAAGGAAAATACAAAAATGATGAAAAATATTGAGCGATCAAAAACCCTTGGTTTAATTCTAATGCAATAAAATAAGCCTTATTTCTCTTTTAAGGTACAGGGATAATTATGAAATCTAGAGCAGTTATCATTTGCATGATGTTTCTAAATCGTATAACTAAATGCCAACTTTAATTAACTTCTCTAAAATAGGCTAGAAGTGCATTTCCTTGAATGTATCATCATGGCCACTTGCCTCAGTCACTGCTGATTCCCAGCTGGAGATTTTAAACCCCTAGATTAAAGAATGATTGAAAATTAATGAACCTTTGTTATTTTGTGCCAATATTTGGGTCATTTTTTCAGGTCAAGTTATTTGAATATAGATCTCGAGGAAAAAAAAGATACAAATTGTACGATACTCATGCGTAAGAGTCTAATTTGCAAGATGATAAATTATTTCTCTCTGTAGAATATAGCAGAAATTTCTCATTGAAGACAGCAGAGCAGACAATTAATGATGGGACCAAACATTTAAGCAGGGCTACACCAGAATTGTGGGTGTTTTTAATTTGTATACTCCCTTGTTTTGAACTTTGGAAGTTTAAAGGATTGTTTATTGTTAAGAATGCAGTGAAAAGCAACATTTTGTTGGATACTTAATTTACAGAAGTTTAGCACATGCAAATTTACATAAAAATCCTCTGTTCTTAAGGGTGAAAAATAGTGATAGGCGAATTTGCGGCGTTTTAGTGAAAAATTAGCAAAACTGCGCCGGCATCTCGTTTTTGACGCCGGCGCCTGTTTTTTTTATGCTGGCGGCCGTTTTTGACGCCAGCGGACGTTTTTTCCGACGCCTGCGGAAAAAATTTTTGACTAATTTTTTCGGCCGAATTTTCGCGGGAGTTTCGCAAATTTATTCGCTGACGGCGAATCGCGAAATCACCATCCAACCAGGTGACAACCTTGACAAAAATAGTTGTGAATTGCAGAGAACTACAATCCTAGAGATCCATCACAAATAATATACAGGTAGGGGTTCCTTATCTGGAAAATCCCAGGTCCCAAGCATTTTGGATTAGTTACATTGTTAAATTGGGTTCCATCAAGTTCAACCCCTCCAAATGAAACCCAGCTCACATACTTACACATACTCACTGAAACTATATACCAATATCATATTAATTGTATATTTTAATATCACAATAGCCTTGGATATTATGCTTGTCAAAGAAATCATCCAAGCCCCTCTAAAAAGGCATTATCAGAATCAGCCTTAGCTCCTCTAATAGATCCCATACCTGACTCTGATGAATGTGATATTACTGACATAGGCATTTTGTGGTTATAGCTTCATCGTATTAGTTGACAAAATAGACTTTGGAGAAAAGGGTAACAAATAGACATTTTTACTCTTTGATAAATTAATGGATTTATGCAGGTTCGCCTAAGTGAAAATACGCCTTACTAAATGTAGGTCTTTCTTTAAAGGGTTTGTTACTTGCCTTCTATTAAATTGGCGAATTGTCATATTTGCCAAAATTTGCCAAAAAAAGTTTGTCCCTTATAAGTTTCAGATCCAGAAACATGATTCCACATAAACAAGATACGGTCACTAAATCTTCCCCTTCCCTCAAGAACATCTTTCAAAGTAGATTTGCACAATCTATGGAATTAAATTTGCATATGCATATTTTATTTGTATGCCAACTAGATTCTATCTAAGTACCTTCACTAAGATTCAGTTGTGTGCAAAAATATGTATTGTTATATGTCTTCTCTGATTAGCATTGCAGAAGATTATTTTTGTTCTTTAACACTTCTCTTCTTGTACAGTACCTTTAGGTAATATGTTCTTAATGTATTCATATGCTAATGTATATACATTTCCTTTAAATAAGTAATCGTTGAAAAAGTTATTTTAATGTATTGCATTCTGTAATTTAAGATCTGGCAGCATCCGAGTAGAGAATGGCTCTTCCCGACATGAAAGGCGGCTTTTATAAGCAGATGCAAGAGCTGTGACCGGAACCTCTGTTCTTGGTATTGTAATAATGAATGTTTGGCCCGACTACTACAACTTTATGCTACCACAGATACAATCCTGGGAAGCCTCCTGCAGTGTCTCAGGGAACAAGAGGCTAAGCAAGACCTGATTGTTCAATCTCTCTAGAGATTGTTGCTTCTAGTGATGGGCGAATTTGCGCCGTTTCGCTTCGCCGAAAAATTTGCGAATTTCGTGCGAAATTCGCGAAACGGTGAAAAATTTGCGTTTTTAACGCCGGCGCCCGTTTTTTGATGCCGGCACCCGTTTTTGACGCCGGCGTCCGTTTTTTCGGAAAAATTTTTTAGTCAGCGGCGAATTTTTACCGCAAATTTTTGCGGGCGTTTTGCGAATTTATTCGCTGGCGGCGAATCGCACAAAATTCGCAGCGAATTCGCACCTGGCGAATAAATTCGCCCATCACTAGTTGCTTCCACTCCAGCTCCTGTCCCGGGAGGCAGACTGCTACTAACACCCCTGGGTTGTGTTTTATTGTGGGGGTAGAGGGAATTTCTGTGACACCTGTCCCAAGAGGCCAGGAAACAGCAGAACCTGAACAGGTCTCGGGAGTTCTGTTTAGGTAATGCGGTTTCCACTCCCCACCAATTTTTTTCCAAAATGCTTGTTCCGTCCTCTTAGAATGGGAGATGGGTTCAGCAGAAAGCTCTGTTTTTTTGGATTCTGGGGCATCGGGGAACTTTTTAGATATTAATTTTGTTCATAGACACGACATTCCCATACAACCCCTTGTCACAGCAGTCAAGCTATTGGCTTAGCTATCAATGGAAGCACTATAGGAGGTGGGTTAGGGTCCTCCAAATCTAATAATCTAATCATGTGCATGGGTAATAATCACTCTGAACAAATCTTTTTCATCATGAATTGTCCTGTGATTTTAGGCCTACCCTTGTTGCAAAAACATAATTCCCAAGTCGATTGGCAACCTAACAGGATACTACAATGGCTAATAGGATGTGAGGTTTTGTGTCTAAAACCTTCCCATCTTCTAGCTGCAACCTCGGTAGAAGGGTTACCTTCCTGCTATTCTTCCTTTGTAGATGTCCTCTCTAAAAAAGTTGCAGAGACCCTTCCTCCACACAGGTCTTATGACTCAATGATTTAATTCTGGCTCCTCTCCTCCTAGGGGTAGGACATACTATCCTTCTCTCACTGAATCCCAGGCCATGGAGGAGTATATTAAGAAATACCTGGAAAAATGGGTCATAAGGCCTTCCTCCTTTTCTGTGGGTGCTGGCTTCTTTTTTATAAAGAAAGATCGTGACCTAAGGCATTGCATCAAGTTTAGAGGTCTGAATAAGATCATGTTCAAAAATCAGTATCCCCTTCGCTTGATTTTTGAACTCTTTGATAGGATTAAAGGAGCCACAATTTTTACTAAGCTAGTTCTGAGAGGCCCATATCATTTAATTTGAATCAGGGAACCCTCGTGATGGGCATCATGAATATTTAGTAATGCTCTTTGGTTTATATTACGCCCCAGCCATATTCCAAGAATTTCTAAAAAACGTTTTTCGATATCGGCTGGGACGCTATGTAGAGGTGTATCTAGACAATATTAATTCCTCTAATTTAACAGATTATCATGTCCATGTTAAAGAGTTGTTACGTAGGTTGAGGCAGAATCAGCTATATGCTAAAATTTAAAAATGCATTTTTGAAGCATTTTCTAGGGTTCTCACAAAAGGATTTATAGATGGAGCCAGCCAAGGTCCAGGCCATTTTAGATTGGGCGCAACCCCTTTCTTTAAGATTTTTAAGGTTTGCCAATTATTATAGGCAATTTATTAAACAATGTTCAACACTGGTGGCTCCCATCATGCCCTTACGCGAAAGGGGCAGATCTTAGTATATTGACTGAAGAGGCTGTGAAAGCTTTTGAACAATTAAAAAAACACATTCACTTCTGCTCTTGTGCTCCGGCATCCAGATTCTACTCTTCCTTTACATGTAGAAGTGGTGCGGGAGCAATTTTATCACAGCACCACTCCGTAACTAGTGCAGGGGACTGGTAAATATATCCCCATTTGCTTTGCCTTCCCCATAGGGGACCCTTAGTTTAAGGAAGCAAGTAATTCCCGACTTCCTGGGTCATAGTATGACTCATAGCTATCCCAGGTTTGGCCACTAGGTGGTGTGCTATAGTATATAATGCCTGAGCCATGTGGCTTTGGTCAGGGTTGTTACCCGAACCTTTCCTAAGTGGATGGAGCAATCATTAATCAGGACTAGTAAGGAGTAAATCCTGTAAAAGGCTCTCTAGGAAAGAAAGCCAGATTAGGGCTACCTATATTGAGCAGCTTTGGACTTTTGGCCACGAGAAGTGATATAAGGGACTAGATCCCAAGGGCATTGTGGCAGATAAGCCTAGGGGTCCGGTGGCCCGCTCTGTTGGGAAGAAGGTAATATAATAATACCTGGTGGTTTAGTGGGGTGGTGGGGATACCTGCTTCTGCATTCTTGAGTTGGCACTCCTCCATGCGCACGTGTCCCTTTATTTAGTGCACCGCATGTAATGTCATCAAGCTTGGAGCAAATATCAAATATTTAAAGTGTCTGCTACGTTTTTCCAGTGCCCAATTAAGGTATATTTTAGATCCTGGTCTTGCTCTTTGTCCAATTTACTGTTCCTGACCCTTGCCTGTTCTTGACCATTGCTGTTTTGCTGCCTGAACTGACCATTGCCTATTTGCTGACTACACTTCTGGGTTCTGATTCTTTACCATGGTGACTGACTGGTTATTGACCCCCGCCTGTTTCCTTGACTATGCTCTGCTCTTTCCCCATTACTCCTGTCACACATTCCAGTTAATTTGCCTGCCTAGAACCCTCGCATTGGCTCTCACTTTAAGCCTGGGCCATCCGAGCATTGAAGGGCTCCTCATGACGTGAAAGGCAACTGCTATAGGCATAAACCTGAGCCGTGACCAGAACCTTGGCATCTGTTCTGAGTTTTGGGATAGCAAACCTGACACTTTTTTAAACTGATAAAATAATTACCTTAAAACACATGAAGAACATTACTGCAATGCCCTTACAGCAACTTAGTAAAAGTGACAAAGTACTATATTTCTCCAGGAATACAAAAAGGAACAGAAAATAGTATAATGGCATTTATGAGACCAGCTAAAATGTTTCTTTGTACAAATATATTACTGGAGGTCAATAAGAGAAATCTATTGGGCAGGCAATGTAAATATGCAGTTACTAAGGCTCTCAAGTTTTGAAGATCAAATTAGAACACAAAAGAATAATAAATGCCTAAAAGCTCTTACAACTAAAGTCATTAAAAGAAATGCTCTAAATTATTTTGACTTTAAGACACAGATGATATTCATTATTCAAAACCTGACTTTCTCTTGCATTACACCTATTTTAAGGTCTGGGAAAACTTTTTTTATAAGCAAATTTAATTTATTGCTTCTCTGTCTGCTTTGAAGTGGTAGAAGCCGTTGTCAGATGATGGTGGGTTAACGCAAGCCAAATTCCTATTTTTAAGCAGGGTAATATTTATGCATAGCGGGCAAATTTGAATTATAATTTCAATAAGAGACTGGACTATGATATAGAAAGTAACAAAAAGTATCAATAGCAATACATGTACAACCTTACAGAGCATTCATTTTTAGATGGAATAAGTGACACCCCATTCAAAAACTGAAAACATTCTGAAGAAAAAGGCAAATAATTAAAAAACTCTAAAAAAGACCAATTGAAAAGTTTCTTAACAATGACCATTTTATAACATGCTAAAAGTTAACTAAAGGTGAAGCACTCCTTTAAAAAATATTTACGTGTGATTTAACATCAGTAGTCATTAGTGAGGTTTCAGGTCAGATTCACATCTTGTAGCTGCCCAGTAAAATCTTTTGTATCCCTGATATAAGACAAGTAAGTCAGTCATCATTTTTGTCAATGTATTTGCTGGCCTGTTATCATTCCTTAAAAAAAATAGGTCTCCCAAGATTTTCTGCACATTTTAAGTGCCCTGACAGACAAGAAGATTAGTTGCCCTGTGATTAATCTCCACTAGCACTGGTGACTGATCTCCTCCAAATTTTTTCCCACCGGCAATAAAGTGAATCATGGGGCGACTAATCTCATGTCAGCAGCCTTAGACCATTTGGCCACATATAAAGGTTTGGTAGATTCTACAGAATATATTTTGCAAACCTCAGTATTCTTTTTACTTAACAATTATGTCTGACCTGTCACCAGTTAATCTAGTATACTCCGCTCTAAAATGGAGCTTTGGGTTCTTTAAAGTGTTTTGCTATTGGCATTGTTGGTCAGTTAATTGATGGACTCGTTATCAAATTATTCATAGACTGTTAGTATGACACAGACATTGATAATCTGAGATACTTTTGTTTGCTGTATTGTCTTTTGAAATGCTATCTGGTTGCTGGGTCAACTTCTTCCTGCAGCTAGAAAGCAGATTCTTCTCATGTTAGATTTTTTTTATAATTCATTTTCATTACTTATCTTTTGCTCAGGGCCATTAATGTTTATCAAGATGCTACATTACAGGGTAATAGGTTAAATTCTAAACTAGGGAGGTACAGAAGAAAACTTCCCCTTTAACCAACTTTCTAGTTTCCAAATGTGGGAAACGGTCAAATAAGTCATCATCTATTTGACTATTTGGAACTTATCTTTCATACAAAAATTGACAAACCAAAGAGAATTAAGTGGCAACCCAGTTTGTTTGGCTCAGCATCTCTTAACATGTTTGTGGAACTGATCAACTTTGGACTAAAAAGTACAAAAAACATAACTAATGTTAGTATGTTGGGTAGAGAAAATACAAGCTAAAACTTGTTTTTATGGTCATATGTGGCTGGTAGAAAATATGACACTGGCACAGCAAAACAAAACATATACATATACATTTCTTGATGTAACTTTTTGGGGGCATGCTTCTTTGTTAAGCATGACAAACGGATGTGCCACCAAATTTGCCACCAATTTGCAGACTGCATTCTTATCTTGTTAAAGATGGAGTCTAATTTCTCAAGTAAATTTACCATACTGACTTAAAGGGAGGGAGTATAAAGCAGCACAGAATGTGTTATTCCTTTACACTATTCATGAGGGCACAACAATCCTCACCTTGAACACCTACATTACCACAAACAATGTGTAACAATACCTGGGAGGCGACAGAAACCTACTTCCTTGCTTGCAGGGCCACCGATGGCTCCTCTCCTGCGCACGGCTTCTTGGTGCACGCTGCTTCCGGGTTTGACGCGCACATTCTTCATGTTTGCCGTGTGATGTCATTGTACTTGTCACGAAATTCAAATATTTAAAGGGAGGTCTATTGTATATAGTTCCTGGGTGCAGTTTTGGTCTGGTTACGCTGTTCCTGGGTGCAGTTTTGGTCTAGTTACGCTGTTCTATGACCCTTGCCTGTCCTTGACCACTGCTGTATCACTGCCTGAACTGACCTTTGCATGTTCTACGGCTACACTGTAGCTCTAAGCCCATCCCTTCTGTCACATGTTACAGTTTGCTGAATGCCTTGGTTCTCTCACTTTAAGACCTGGTGGCATCTGAGTGGCAGACGGCTTCTCCCGAAAATGAAAGGTGGCTGTTATAGGCAGAAGCGTGAGCCGTGGACAGGACCCTTGGCTTCTGTTCTGGGTTTTGAGATACCAAATGTGACACTGTCAGGACTGCCAGAAGCACCCGACGGCACTGCTCACCTTCCCGGCAGTCACAATGAAAATCCAAGATGGCGGCGCCCATGTTTAACACATGGGTGAAGCGTCGCTACATGATGACATCATCACTGGTGCCGGGATTTTGTCATAAAAGGGCACCCTGGACACTGAAACCCTGCCCAATTATAGGTTTCTTGTGCTATAGAACCTGGGTGTGTTTTGCTATTGCTATCCTGATCCTGATTCCTGCCTGAAACTCTGACTTTGAACCTGATCTGCTTGCCTCCTGAAACTTTGCCTGGACTTTGACTATTCTCTTGTTTAACCCCTCGGATACCACGATCTTGGACTCTTGTTCCTGGCCCCCTGACAGACACAATACCTTTTTTTCCCTAACACATAAGTGTTGCTTCTTTTTACTTAACTGTCTGGCAACAGTGTCATTATTTGCCACCACATTACTTACTGTGTGATTCTACAACTTAAACCGTATACTGTATATTGTAAATCGGGTCTCATTAGTTAATTGGGATGTAATCTTTCCTGAGCCTAAATGTGTGGTGGGAAATTTCCATTTATGCATTTCAAGAACATTCTCAAGGGCCTCTTGAGAGCCTGATTAAAATACCTACACTAAAAGAGTTAATAAAGAAAATTGTAAACATGCAAAAATAAATCAGATTTTAAACATATATTACAGTTGCTAAGCAACTGGAAAGGCAAAAAGTGTATTGCTGTTTTCTAAGAATAAAGCCCATGCAAGGAAATCAACATATATTTTTTTCCTGTAGATTTTCTTTGAATTTAGTTAGAGGATAAAAAATGGATCCCAGCAGGTCTATAATATTCCATCCTTAGCTACTATACATTTTACTGGTGTATTAGAAATATTTGTCATGTTCATGTTCTCAAAATTGTCATGCCTTTAAAGGTTGATCATCCAAGATTATTTACAGTTTGTGAATGCCAAACCTTAAATCTTAAAATTAAAATCTGAACCTGAATCCTTCCATGCATCTTAAATATGAATGTGTAATATTAGAGAGAACTAGATATGATGGACATGATCAAAATGTCATATATAAACATGGGCTGATCTTTGTGTTCTGTTTCTAGATTTCTTAGCTGGAGCAGAATCAAATGATGGATTCAAATTATCATTATATTCCATCAATGTGCCATAGATTTTGTTCGGTAGTGACATGTTTTACATAGCAAGAATGAAAATGGTGACATGTGGATACACAGTGATCTCATAGTATATTACTAAACAAATTGTTTCAATTACTTCACAAGTCTAAAATTGCCAGATGGCTAACCACTATTTTCTCTTTAGCAGATTTATATCATGTTATGTGTTAATCATACTGTATAAAAACAACTGTATAGACATGAGGTTGGCTAAAATTCAAATATAAAAGCTAACTGCTCAAGAAAGCTAGCAACATGACATCAGTATGAGGCTATGGATAAAATGAGACTGGTGGAGCCATCCTTGAGCACAAAGGAAAAAAGGTTATCTGATGAATAATTTGTTTTTAACCTGGAGGATTAATGAGATCATTTGTGTATATAAATAACTCTGCTGCACCTAAATGTAATCATTGGCTAATAGCAGAAGCTTATATAAAGGCAGTGGGCTTTGGCATTTCCCTATTTGTTTATGAGATTTAAATTAATCACTGGGCCATGATGGCATTCATCCAAGGTTCTGAGAGAGTTCAATTTAACCAAACCCATTCTTCCGATAAATTTGGACTCATATACAGTACTGATAAATATGGAAGAGGCTCATATAGGAACAAAAAGTTGCTTGCAAAATATTGTACAATTAAACACTATTCAAACGTACTATAATGTAACTAAATATATCTACAAATGCTTCTTGGAACTTGCATCTATTGCCAATATTCTCTGTATTTATGAACTGAACCCAACATTCTGCTTCCAAGGGCCCCTTTGTCTGATTTGCACCTAATAAGTTGCATTTTATTTATATATATGTATTTATGTCACTGCTTGCATTGGTGTTCATATAATAGCTTTTTTCACACACACATTAACGGAGAAGGAAATGAAGCCACAACTTGAACACAATTTAGAAATAAAGGGATAATTAAAATGCTTAGAGGTAAATGAAGCACAAGTTGTGGCATGTGCTAGTTTGTGGCTGCCCTATATTAAAATGGGAATTCTGGTAAACTTTATTTTTAGTTAAAATTAGGCAACTTTACTAAAATGGATGTGATACCATTATTCAAAGCAGCATCAATATCATGACTGACCAGTCAGATATCCATCATGGGAAATTCTATGATAGGACTGTTAGGGGCAGATTTATCAAGGGTCGAATTTCGAAGTGAAAAAACTTCGAAAATCAACCATCGAATAGGTGCAGTACGATAGTCGAAGTCGAGTTTTTTTCCTTAAAATTAAAATCGTTCGATCGCACAATGAAATCCTTTGAATTTTTCGATCCATACGATTTAATCGTACGATTTTACAAAAAAACGTTCGCCTTCTCAAAACTTAGCCAACGGCTCATGTAGGTTGTAGGCGGTTCCACCCATAGGCTAAACAGCAATTCGGCAGGTTTAAGGTGGCGAAGTGTTGAAGTCTAACTTTTTTAAAAAGACAGTACTTAGATTTTGGAATGTGGAAGTTTTTTTTAAATCTAATCGAATTTTGGCCTATTCGATGGTCGAAGTACCCAAAAATTACTTCGAAATTCGAAGTTTTTGAATTAGAAAATTCACTTCAATGGGCCCCTTAGTTCATCTTGTAGAAAGTATGCAGCATACATCTGGAAGAACATATAAGGAATTAAACCAGATTTTGCCTAAAATTAACTTCAGACTGGTCCTTTTATTGCTTTGAACCTCGTCTGGGGGAAGCCAATCTGCTATGTGGTGGTGTCCCACAAAAAAAGAAAAATAATGAATGAAGACAAAAGTATAAGCACAAAATTGTCAAGTACACGATGATGCAATTTACTGAGAATAAATTTGATTCGTAAAGAAGAACTAAACCCCCCTTTAGCCAAAAGTCCCCACTGGCCTGGGGGTGGGGCAATATTATATAGCATCAATTCTCAATTAGCCTTGATAGTTGTATATCATGGCACTTGCATGGGCCTTTTGAGGCTGCAGGTTATGAAATATCATATATCAATGGCAAAAAAAATCATAAAATACATGTGCAGGTTTCCTTAATTAAAAATGTAAAACTTAGTCATATTTTTAAAAAAAACATTTGCCAGAATAACACAATAATGAAACTGATATTTTGTACAGCTGTGCCAAACCTCATTACAATAGATGGGAACAATCTAAAAATATATATTTACCAGCGCTTATACAAAGCCTATTGATTTTGAACTGCAATAATGTTAATTCCCTTATTGGCACAAAGCAGCCAGTTACAGAGGTTCTTTACCTTTGCCTCAAGGCAGGAGCATTTTTAATAATGTATATGTAAATGGTGGCACCTGAATAAAAGAGTGTATCTGTTTCTGGGAGCTTTCTCGGAAAGTTTTGTGCAATTTAGTTTATTGTACAGGTATAGGATCCCTTATCTGGAAATCCAATATCCAGAAAGCTCCAAATTACGAATGGCTCCCATAGACTCCACTTTATCCAAATAATCCAATTTTTTAAAAATGATTTCCTTTTTCTTTGTAATAATAAAACAGTAGCTTGTACTTGATCCCAACGAAGATATAATTAATCCTTATTGGAAGCAAAACCCGCCTATTGGGTTTATTTAATGTTTAAATGAATTTCTAATAGACATAAGGCATGAAGACCCAAATTACGGAAAGATCCGTTATCCGGCAAACCCCAGGTCCCAAGCATTCTGGATAACAGGTCCCATACCTGTAATATAATTCAGAGGAACCTTACTTAATTCTTACTACAAAATGGCAATCTTCAGATATATGGTGATGTGTTACTAAACTCATGTCTTAAACACACTATTACATATTTTATTCATGTTTCATTTTCCATCTTGGATTCTGCCTCATTTATATAAAATAAGATCATCATTTCAAATGAAATTTTACCCCAATTAAAGTATTTTTTATTTAGATTCAGTTGCACCTTCAACACCGTCTCTGCTAATAATAGTAATATTTTTGAAAATGTAAATTATCATATAATCACCATATTTACACCATTAGGACATATCTTCGATTTGCAAATCATATCCTATTAAGCTGTGTATTTTTTTTCCTTCAGTTCCTGACTTCGGCTCGGTTCTGGATTCGGCTCTGGCCTTTTTACCTTGGCATTGCAGCATCAGTGGGACGAATCTTCTGGCTTGACCCGCGTTTTCTGGTTTTTGGCGATGCTTCTTCCTCACCGACCCTGTTTCCTGGAGGGTGCTCCTTAGCAACAGCTCTGCCTTGATCCTGTTCGTGAGTGACCAATATCAGCACAAATTTGCATTTATTTTCTACCTGAAAAGACTGTCATTCTTTAAGCAAAGTATAGCACTGGTGGATTCACTCTTAAACTGTTTATTAACTTCTGCAAGCTCAAAAAAGTACTGTTCATGATTTATGTTGCAAGACTGAGGTTAATTGTTTCAAGCCCTTATCAGCTGAGCTAAATCAAGAAGGTGCCATTAACCCTTGCTAGCTTTGTTTCCCTGTGCGGCTACTTATCCCTGCTAAAGGCTGTGCTGTTAACCCTTGCTTGCCTTTGTAGACTGGCTTAGCTTATTACTGCATAACCCCTTATTGACTGCATGTAATCTACCTGAAGTGGGGGCTTACATCATTGATAGGCTCCTAAATCCAGGACTGTATACTTAACCAAGTTCCCAACGGTCCAGGGATACTTACCCCTGTGGGAATCAGTGTTCTTCCAGTCGTATTGATTAACCTTATCCTTTCCCGTCAAGACGTTCGTCTTGTGAAGGTACTTCTCCAAGTACGTATAGGAAGAGGTCATCATTAAGACCACATATCTCCAGTCGGAATTATTTTTCCGCTACAGCTTACTTTCCTGGAAGCTCAGGCCACTCTTCTGTCGGCTTCTCCTGGAGTCCGTGGGGGATCCTATGTTAACAGTACCTGAAAATCAGACTATAAATTCACAGGTTATTGCTGCTTCTACACAGGATTCACAATTTTATAACATTGAATTCCCAACACATTTGAATATTTTACATCCTTACTCTATAATCAAATGTGACTCATCAGTTAAAAATAGATAACACATTGAGTAGTAGCTTCAGATGAGCTGTTTTATGTTTACATATCTGCCTCATTATCCCTGTATGTTATTTTTATATCAAACTGTTGTTCTTTAGGCAATCCCTTACTTAATTTTTAATTATGCAGACACATGCAAGCCATGCTAATCTGTACTATTTTACTCGTATTCCTACTTCCTATTGTCTGAACCCCAAGTACAATAGATGATAAATCTGTACCTAGAAGTGCACATTTTTAGCAGATATGACACACAAAGGGACAAAAAACTAAAACAGTGGTATGGGATCCATTATCTGGAAACATTATAGTTTACGGGAGTTAAATTAGACAAAAGACAACAGGGTTAATTTATGATAGCAAGTACAGCAAAGTAAAGTGCAATTTCAAGAGCAGTCACCATGTTTTTTTGTCATAACGCAGAGTTTTTATTCTAGAATTCCAGTGTTGTGGGGGTCGCAAGTTGGCATCGCTGTAAATTGGACTAAATTGTGAGCCTTGGAGCCACTGGCTGGTACGGAGGTGGTGGTTGGTCTAGGGTTCCTCTGCATCAATAAGTGCAATTGATTTGGAACTGGAGGAAGGAAGTACAGTGCGGAACAGAGAGCAACTATACAGAAATGCACAAAATACACAAGAAACTTTAATGAATGGGGCATTACAAGCAATTAACTGAGGGTAAGTTTGCTTACCCCATTTATTGTGGCCACCAGTCCATCAACATTTCAGGGGATGAAGGGTGGGTTGTGCCCCCCAAACAGGTGGACACAATAAATGGGGTAAGCTCCCCTACTGCATCTAATAATGTGTCTGCAGCTGCTTGAAAATTTTTACACAAGTTGTTGAAAATAAAACATACTATTTCAGAGAGGACAATGATGCCCCTAAATACTAGCCTATTTTTAAGGAATGTGCATGGTCAAGTTTGCTTGTAACCCACCTTTCAGCACAGCGTATACTGACCTTCCACTATTGTTATAACTAATGGTCACAAAAAGCAAAACATTAATAGCAAAGAAAGATATCCATAATTCATATACTGCCCCTGACACCCATCCCTGCTGGAATAACTTTCCTGGTGCCTCCTGCCTTAACACCCCTTTAGCAATAAATATCTGTGCCTCAGATGACAACATGTGTAGTTGCTCCATTTTTTCTTTTACTAAATCACATTACATGCTGTCAGGTGCCAGAATTTACACAATCTACAATACAGGTATGGGACCTGTTATCCAGAATGCTCGAGACCTGTCGTTTTCCGGATAAGGGATCTTGAAGTCATTTTGATTTACATACCTTAAGCTTTCTAAAGAAACCATGTAAACATGAATTAAACCCAACAGGATTGTTTTTCCTCCAATAAGGATTAATAATATCTTAGTTGGGATCAAGAACAATGTAGTGTTTTGTCATTACAGAGAAAAAGGGAATATGTTTTGTAAACTGGTGTCTGGAGTTTGAAGGGAATTATATTTCCTCTAGATTAATTTCTTATGTACTTGTGTACTCTTGCTCCAATATGTACAGCGGGAGAGAGTTAATTCCCCTAGCAAATCTCACCTGGGGAATAATTAGCAGGGTAGATCTCTTTGCTGCCAGAGAGAGACTGAGTTACATGCTGAGAGGTTTGAGCCTGAGGATCTGGGTGAAATAGTGTGATGGGCTGCTGTTTGTTTTTTTTTCAAAGGGAAAGGACTCAAGGACCCATAGTAGAGAGGGAAAAGTAGCCAGATTACGGCAAGGGGTTTATTTTATTTTTGTTTTGTACCTGTTTGCTCCCAAGAAGAACTGTCTGTTCCACTGATCCTGCTCACAGTTTCAACATATTCAATTATTTTATTAAAATGGAATCTATGGGAGACGACCTTCCCATAATTTGGAGCTTTCTGAATAATGGATTTCAGGATAACGGATCCTATACCTTTACAAAGAAGTAGGATTGTAAGTGATGAAAATAAATGCAAGTTCCTGCACTTAGGCACAAATAATGTAAATGCAAGTTATATAATTAATGGCATTGTGTTGGGAGCCTCCTTACCTGAGAAGGATTGGGGTTTATTTGGGTTAACAGACTTTGAAACGCTAGGCTATGTTAGTTAGTGCCTACTAAAGCTAAAAAAAAAGTATCTTAAACACCAAGGGAATATTTATCAAAAAGTGAAGTTAGAGACCGCCACAGTCATCTAGAGTGAAATTCCACCACTCTCCATTCATTTCTATGTGATTTTGAAAGGCATATTTATCAAAGAATGAACTTTCACTTTCACCCATTGATAAATACTATTAAAAATCCCATAGAAATGAATGGAATTTCACTCTAGAGGACTGTGGTGATCTCTAACTTCACTCTTTGATAAATACCCCAATGTCTTGTTTAATATCCTGGCCAGGGCAGATGGCAAGCAGCAACATCCAGAATTCAGACACAGTGTACGAACAAGTAGACAAGCAATAGACTTGTTGCAATGTTCTACAGGAATACGATGTCAGCTTGGGCAACAGCTGTAGAGTTTAAGCTTTGCTTTTGCACTTTGCACTTTGTTAGAGGTATTCATTCACTGGGTGCCTGCAAGGACATGTGCAGTCATATGCAGTGCACAAGGGACCCTTCAGTCGCTCAAGGTAATACCATGCACCAAGAGGTGTGCCTTACAGTACTGTGTTATATTATTATATATATGTATTATTAAAGAAAAAAAATCAAGCTGGCCAAAAATAACAATTGTTACCACAAGTTGCTGTATTTTGATGCTTTCTGGATAATGGGTTTCTGGATAATATATTCCATAACTGTACATAGAAAATTCTAATGATGCTTAAAAGACAAAGAAAGGTGCTCTTTACTTGGGGGTGCCAAAAGTTAGGCACCCCCAAGTGATTGTATATACTTATCTCATACCCCGGGCCAATGTGAAAAAGTTGGCCATTTCGTTCTACTGCACATGCGTCTGCCGCAGGAAATTTGAAGAAGGAAAAGGAAGGAAGCCGATCGATCTGTGGTGCTCGCTGGAAGAACCCCTGGACTGGTGCAGTTTTCTACTGATAGGAGCACCAACCTGGGGTGTGAGGTAAGTAAATACAATCACATTTTTTGGGACCCGTACCCGCAACCCGGACCCGCAACCCGCATTCTTACTTGCTTGGAACCGCTACCTGACCCTACCCGCAAGTACCTTATCTGAAACCCGGACCCGCGACCCGCTGACCATCAAGAATCAGGAAGTGCTGTCATTGTAAACTGGAAGTGACATCATCTGAAGTAGACATGATCAGAAAAAAAGGAGTAAAACAGGAAGTGCTGTCATTGTACACCGGAAGTGACATCATTGGAAGTAGCCATGACCAGAAAAAAGGAGTAAATATCACTATTGAGAAGACCCGCGGCCCGACCCGTGACTCGCAAACCTGCAGAACCGCCGACCCGCGTCTTTAACAGCACCCAGAACTTCTCCCCTCAACCCGCAAGGTACCGCAGATTTTTGCGGGTGCCCGACCCGCTACAGGACTCTAACTTGTGTGTGCCTAGCTTTTGACACCCCTAATTAAATAGGCCTTTCCTTCTCCTTTAAGAATAAAGATGAAAAATAGTCAATACCGTAAATAAATAAAAGCTAAGGTCTAAATTCAGGGAGGAAAGCTCCACGGCAACGATTGAACATCATTCAAAACAGGCTTTTCACGCTCGGTAAATGGTTTTACTCATTATAAGCTTTAAAAAAGAAAGAAAACAAAACAAAAAACTAAATGTCACACTTCACAAACTGCTGCGCCCCTGAGGGCAATATTAAAGTTGCTGCATTTCTTCTTATTCATTTCAGAATGTGAAAATTAGCACCGCTATCAGATAAAAAGCAAAAATAGGTTTGCACAGGAGTATTTTATTCCTCACAGCCTATTATAAAAGATATATCCAGACCATTAGTTTTGCTGTACTATTGGATTAACAACAATATAATCCACAAACAATGCAATTCATAAGCTTTCAGAGATGTAAAAGCCTTGTAGTCAGATGACCTATACCTTTTTACATGGGGATAATAGGAAGCAGAACACAATTCTAGACAGGAGATATTGACATGCAGCTTTCAATGACCTTTTGTTAATTGGGGCTTTTTTCAACTGAAGAGAAACAAATAGTAAAGAAATTGCTGTGACCTCTGCTTTGTTAAATATATTTATAGACAGAACTAAAATACATTGCTGAGAAAAAAGTATTTAGCATCTTCTTTGTATTAGAGCACAGGGCTTCAAGTATTACTGTTAAATTGTAACGCAAAAACAGTCATAAAAACCTTAATGGAACAAAATGTTTTAACAGAGGTATTTCACACAAAAAAGAAAAAAAAAATTTCAGTTGGTTAATGTACTCTGTATTAGCCTTGGTAGCTAGGTAATAATACCAATACATGTTTTTAATGGAGCAGCCATACGTTTACTGACCATGACATGAACAACTATATGGGATATTTTAGTTATGTTTGGGATTGCTTCTATTTATTTTTGTATAAAATTAGCATACTTATAAATAGGGTAGATGCATTGACACTAGGTATGCACGAATTCGGGATTTGGCCAGGATTCTGCCTTTTTCAGCAGGATTTGGATTCGGTGAGTTCTTCTGCCCAGCCGAACTGAATTAGAATCGTAATTTGAATATGCAAATTAGGGGTGGGGAGGGAAATCGAGTGACTTTTTGTAGCAGAACAAGGAAGTAAAAAATTTTCCCCTTCCCATATGCAAATTAGGATTCCCACACCTAATTTGCATATGCAAATTTGGATTTTCACGCAAAATAGTGGATTCGTTGCATCCCTAATTGACACCCACTGAACAGTCTCCCCCCTGAGAGCACAGAAAGTTTTCTGAACATTCACAGTTCAGATTAAACAATCCACTTCTTCAGTATAGATTAAAAGATGATTGATCCGTTTAGTTGGACACACTCACCTAACTGCACAATTTTGCGCATATTTTCTAAATTAGTTTTGCTCCGCAACACTACAGAAAACATTGCAACGGAGTGCTGTAATGTTCATGCATTTGTAAAGTCGCAGCTGAAGCCTTGGGTTTAAGTGGGTATACCGTTTGTTGCCAAAGGTATGAATCTCCTGTAGTTCCTTAGAAGGATCTCTGACCCCTTCTTTCCATAAGCCTAAAGCAAAAGAGGAAATTATTCCTATAGCTTTGGATTTTTTAAAAACATTTTTGAAAAACATAAATGAAAAGACAACTTGATTAAAGATCCTCTTACATTTTTAACATGCTGGGAGTGATAGATGAAACTCTCCTACACCCATAACATCTAGTCAATGTAATGACTACATTCATCCCTGTTAAAAACATTCCTGGCTGCTGCTTGGTACGATTTTCACTTCCTTTTGGCCAACCAAAAGAAATTTTCTGCCAGTGCCAATAATCATCGATTCACAGTTTGCAGGATTATTGGGTGGAACATTATTGGGTTAAAATGGCCAGATTTCCCAACCAAGCGTGAGGGGCAGCTTGAGCCCTGAATGAATATTTAGCCTAGTGATGGGTCAATGGTGGGACCCTGACCAATAAGAATACAAATAGAAGCTGCATACTGAAGTGGGTGCTAAACCCTTTTATTTAGCCCTATCTGTCTCAACATTTCGGGGCATTTTCACCTTCATCAAGATACATTATGAAAGTCTGAATAAGTATGTAATAAAAAGGAGATCCCTCCCTTTCCCCAAACCGCACAAGTTCAACCCCCTAAACTCACCATCTGTTGATTCAGAATGCATTTGAAGCACAGGGTCAGCGATTCAACTGGTAAAGAAAACAGGGCAGATTTAGGGGGACAAACTTCTTCAGTTTGGGCGGGTTGCGGGGCTCTCAGAAACTATTTACTTTTTTTATTCTCCTTTAAGGAACTGCTAGTATCTATTTTACAGGTTCCCAATATGTTTCTACAGATACAATTTCCTAAAACAGAGTGGAGTTAGCATTTATTTCAACCCATATAGCAGGCATTAGGCTGCCAACCCAAGGGAGTCAGGCCAACAGCTAGCAGTTGACAATCACATATTTGTTTTTTCAGTTCTCCAGAGAGAGAATTAGCAAAAATATTACAATATTGGTTATACTGTCAGATCACAGACGCAATTCCGTACAAACCAATCTCAAAGTTGTTTCATCCTTCTGAAAAAAGATTATTACATTTAGGGGATTATTTACTAAAATCTGAAAATGGCTCATTATCTGCTTAAACCACTTCGACCCAACTCCAGTGCACATTTTACTGTATTTAGCAATACATTTACTCTAAAAAATCTGGTGCAGAAAAAGACTTGATAAAATCGGGGAAAAAAAATTCAAATCGTTTTTTTTCTGATTTGATGCCCGAAAACTCAGACTTTTTTGGATTATCATCCGAAAAACATGAGTTATTCAGATTATTATACGAAACCCAGCACAGATCATGATATCTTCCAATTGTAAATGGGACATCTGCCACTTGACTTCTACATGACCGTGGCATGTTTGAGGTAGAGTACCTTTTTATTTGGACTTTAACCAGCCTCGGGGTCACGAAAAATTTGCGTTTTTACTTCTGCAAAAAAATTGTGTTTTCCCCTTTATGCAAAGATATGAGGCTGTATAAACTTGATTTGCTTTAACTCTTTTAGCCCTGACTTCAGCAGTAAAGAAACACAAGTAGAAAATCGTGGTTGCTGCTGTACATATGGCTCATACAACTGCCCTATGCCAAGACTACATGTTACAGGATAATGTTCATTAACAGGAAACAGGTTTCATTTAAGAATTGCTCACAAATTTTTTTCAAGGACAAACTCATTCATTGATTGAGAGTAAGAGGTGGAGCATGCATCCCCGAAAAAGGGCAATTGCTGTTTTTGAACATGAAAAAAATATCTTGTAATGTGTATTTCCTTTCTTTAATACCAGCAATGATAGGAACCATTTTACCGATGATTTGATTATCAATGTTTAAATCTCTAACCAGCTGTAGTGACAGCTGCCTCTAGCATATGCCTTTTAATGCATAATAGTAATATAATGATTACTCAATCAATGCAACAGTCAGGCATTTGAAAATATGAATAAGTAACATTGCTGTTTGTCATTTTAGTTTCAGCATTTCCTTTAGATGTAGTATATGAAGGAAGGGAGCTGCATTTGCAGCCCTTCAGTTTAAAGGGATACTGTCATGGGAAAAAATTTTTTTCCAAAATGAATCAGTTAATAGTGCTGCTCCAGCAGAATTCTGCACTGAAATCCATTTCTCAAAAGAGCAAACAGATTTTTTTATATTCAATTTTGAAATCTGACATGGGGCTAGACTATTGTCAATTTCCCAGCTGCCCCAAGTCATGTGACTTGTGCTCTGATAAACGTCAATCACTCTTTACTGCTGTACTGCAAGTTAGAGTGATATCACCCCCTCCCTTTTTCCCCGCAGCAGCCAAACAAAAGAACAATGGGAAGGTAACCAGATAGCAGCTCCCTAACACAAGATAACAGCTGCCTGGCAGATCTAAGAACAACACTCAATAGTAAAAACCCATGTCTCACTGAGACACATTCAGTTACATTGAGAAGGAAAAACAGCAGCCTGCCAGAAAGCATTTCGCTCCTAAAGTGTAGGCACAAGTCACATGACTGGGGGCAGCTGGGAAATTGACAAAATGTCTAGCCCCATGTCAGATTTCAAAATTGAATATAAAAAAAATCTGTTTGCTCTTTTGAGAAATGGATTTCAGTGCAGAATTCTGCTGGAGTAGCACTATTAACTGATGCGTTTTGAAAAAAACATGTTTTCCGATGACAGGATCCCTTTAACACACCTGACTATATTGTAAGGCTCATTTATGACCTCTAAGTGCAGTCGCACAAAATGCTTGCAGTGCATTCATTCGCGGTACTTGAATGTTGAGTCGTTCCTTGCACTTCCACTTAGTTAAGCTGAGCACCAATTTGTTCATTCTGAAAATCATTTGCAAGTGCACTTATTGATGAGGGAAAAAAACAGTAGCCTGTTGACTCCCACAGTGGCCTGAAGCAATGGACGCAACCAACTTGCAGCCAAAGATTTGTGCACAGAGATCATTTTGATACCAAACACCAGAAGTGACACCATCCACATTATAAAAATGGTGCCCACAGACATGCAGATGCATTTTATTAAATGTGTTTCATGTATTGCACATTTCCAAGTTATGTATTGACAAGTTGGGTGTGAAAAGCGCCCTGCTAAGATGACGCATGCTGCATCAGTCGCTATGACTTCAACACATCAAAGTGCGGCGTCAACTTGCAACGTAAGCACGTCCATTTTCTTGATATCTTTATTTACTTTGTTAATACAATTGTCATCCTGAAAACATCCTTTTCTTGTGCTTCCTTTTCATCTCCAAACCAAGCATCTCTTAAATTGTGATTACTTTTCATCCCCAGACCTTCAATTTCTTGGCATGTGTTCAGAAAAAAATCTTTCCCCCTGAAGGTGAAATTATCACAAAAACAAATCATCACTAATTAACTTTAAAACCGCCTTCCCTGTCAAATCTTTTAGTAATGACCAGTTTTTTTTTGTCAGAGCTTTAACTCATATTGTACACTGTAGGAATGAATTGAGTATATTTATTAATTGCTAATAGAATGCTGGTTTTGGAAGTTATTCCATTTACTATATCACATTTACTCTCATTTTTAACATATATAGCATGCCTATTCATTTATCTATTACATTCCCCTCTAACTCCCCCCTGCAGTTTAAACTAGTCTCTTGCAGTATGGGCATTTTTGAGTGTATATACTGAGTGATTGATCCTGTTAAACTGAACAAATTTATGCTCCAGTAAAGTGTCACTTTGATGTCAACAGAGGCTGCATTAAAGACTGCAGTTATTGATGTATAATACCCAGAAAAACAAAAGAAGGCTGCACTTACACTATGAAGTTGTTTTGAGTTCTCTTAGTAGCGTGACAACTTCTGTCTTTATTTTATTATTTTTAGTTAGTGTAGGGCCCTATAGGGTTAATAGGCCCTATAGAAAGTTAATCTTTTCATTCTTTCTTTGGGTTATTGGGTAAGAGACCCTGTAGTAGAATAACATTTAGCATTATGGCAGGTGTAGCTCCCAGTACTAGTAAGCTCTAGGAGTGTAAGATAGTCAGGGTTGAGCTAAAAAGAGCAGTTCTGAGCTCCAACATAGGAGTGATATATTGGAGGTATCTCTCCCAGGCCATATTGCCTGTAGTATAGGCATCCCAGAGGAGAGGGAATCAGGAGAGATGATTGCCCTGAGGTTGATTCAGAGACCACTACCGGAATATGTCGCAGAGGTGAAGTGGGATGCCTGCCAAGTCTGTCCTAAGGGAGTGTCAGTAAGTGTAAAGCTGCATGTGATGTGCCTTTCCTCTGATTCACTGTGATGTGAGTACTAAACCTGTGGTCACTTGCCTCGTGCATAGTTCAATAAACCTTGTTCCTGTTTTATTAGCATGTGGGAGTTGTAGTTACACTACACCACCCCTTTAATCTTTAATATAGCGAAGGTCCTAACCTGAAGTGTTAGAGTCACGTATAACACATGCTCTAGTGCACTAGCTGGTGAATTAACCCCGTATGGCCCAAATAGGTGTTACATTAGCTTATGGGTAATTATTTCACATATTTCTTATTTTAATCATGTGCTTACTACTTCCTACCTCTAGGATTAACAACTGTCCACTCTCATTTTCAAAGTCAAACAGAAACATGTCTCCATGAAGTACATTCTATTATACACCTTACTGGGGGTTCAGGCTATAGAACCCAGAGCCTACAAAACAGTTGAACTAATGATTTGATCCTAAGGGGAAGATTTCTCAACATTGGACTTCAACTAAAAAATGTAAAAACTAAGGCAAATTCACGTAGAAGTAAATGGGAGCTGTATTACCAGAATTCAATCTATTTTTCAGTTACCGTTTTTGAGATCAAGTCGAAATTTGAAATCATTGCATATGGTAGGTAGAATGTGATTTCACTGCATTCGATTTGTTTTATCACATTTTTAAACAATAGAATTTTGGAAATTCACATTTTTCCAAGAAATAAGCACACATTCAAATTATTTGACTTTTTCAAATTAGAAAATATTGAAAATGTGAATGAAGGGATCCGTAGGGTAAATTCCCTACACAGCCACATGCTGGACTTAGTTATGTGGTTTCCCAGGGGCTGGACAATGGGGCCAGAGCCCTTGTGCCAATGCAGCATGGCAGATACCCAGAGGATACCACAAGGTGTCACTGCTGCATCACTTTACTATAAAAGGGAGAGCCATGTGTTCAGACAGTCATTCTTCATTAAGATTTGGTCTTGCTGCTGACTGTATTTCACTGAGGAGAAAGTGAATCTAAACCGGCAAAATGTAGGCTAAAGAAGTGATCGATAGGCCTGTCAAAGCTGAGGCAGGATCCTCTAATGCCTGGAAGCTCAACCATGTGGGTTTCGAGTTTGGAAATGCTGGTTTCTGTGCTCACACTACGGAGAGTGTTGAGAGTTGTAGTTCAGCAATGGAAATCTTAAGTGCTCATGCTATAGACTGGAGCTATGTCTGGAAGATAATACAAGCTGCATATGTTCATTGAATGGATTCATCGCTGTGGATGCCTGCTCCAGCTCTGGGTGAGCCTACCCATCTGAGTGAATACCCAGGGTGAGTGATGCCAGGGGAGGGTAGAAAAAGAGAGGATCCAGCAATATTCCATTTGTGACACAGGCTTTGTTTATGCCTGCCATGAGGGAGCCAATACTAAATCTGCAGGGAGAGGTATTTGGGCTGCTAGTATTACTTGGAACCTATTGTACTCATTGGGGATTGGGGATTGGGACTGAGACTGATTCTTCCAATGGAGTAGTGCAGGACTTTGCCTGGCACAGAGGGCCAGGAAATAGACTGCCACAGGTTCCCATGGGAGTGGGTCATTTATGTGTAATGTAAATGTCATTTTACTTACCCTTTAATTTACATTTGCTTTATATAAAGTTGATGTTTTTATAAAAGCAAAATGTGGGTGTTGAATGTTTTTCCTAATGGGCTACATGTAGGTGTATTCCCGGGTTCCAATTAGGTGGAGGCACTGCCGGAGAAGAATTCCCAGTACCCTTTCACCTTGCAAAGGGGACTCAGGACCTGTAAGTCGGTAATAATGTACAAACTTGGCACCAGGGGGGGCACTAAGAGGGTGTTACATGATTTTTCATAAACTGGCCTCCCAGTCACTTGCCTTTCAAATTACACAAGCTTTTTATACTGCCCACATAAAGTAACTCATAACAACCAATCAGCAACCTGTTTTTCAGCCAGCTGACCAGTAAACGCTACGGGGCAGATTTATGAAGGGTCGAGGTGAAAATTCCAATTCAAATTTTCAAACTTTGTTTTGGTCAAAACTCTCAAATTTAGATTGTGAATTATCCAAACTTGATTTGAGTTTTAATTCGAATTTCGAGATTTATCATACACTGGCCCTATAAGAGCTTGAATTCAACTATTTACCACCTAAAACCTGCCAAATTACTGTATAAGTCAATGGGAGAGTGGAAGGGATCAATTTGGTTATGTTTGTAGCCTTCCTGACTTTCAAGTTTTTTTTTGGAAAGAAAAACTTGAATCAAGTTTTTATCATACACATCAAATTCGATTCTAGTTTCCAGGTCATTTAAATTTGTTTGAGTTTAAAAAATTTGATTTTATTAATACATTTCGACCAGTCGAATTTTACATTTATGGGAGTTTAAAAAAACTCACAGGAATTCGAAAATTCGACCCTTGATAAATGTGCCTCTCCCTGTTATTTGTTTGCTATGGGTTATTAGACAGGTATCAAACTTAACACCATCTTGCTGTTAAGAACCCTATTTTTCATTCAACAGAAGGTTTATACTACAGACCTCTAAAAAGGTACACTTGTTGAACTAAAATTATGATTTGATACGGGAGGCCTATTTATGAATTTTTTAATTCAAGTCGATCATGGAAAAAAACTGCAATCAAACTTGTGTTCATTAGCTTATTTACAAAAAAACTTGAAAGAATGTTGAAATGTAATAAAAGTGGTTAACAGAAAAATATTTGCAATGGGAAAAGTTACTACCGTTACGAGAACAAATTTTCCTTTGCAAGAATTTAATATGGCTTTTGGGAACCCAGAAACTGCTGGGAACCCGGAAAGTGGAAGGAGGTTTGCAAATTTTATAGTTTGCGTTAGTGTGCAGTGAATGTAATAAAAATTTTTACTGAAAAAGTTATGTTTGCTCAAAAAGATTACGACACCTTCAAGCACTTTTTAAAAGTGAGTAATTAAAATTTGCTATGCGCAATTAAAATTCACAATGCAATAACAGTTTAAGGCAGAAGATTACATTGAGAAATGCTAGTTGTTATTCTTATTTGTGCTAATTGTTTTTCTCTTTGCAACTTTAATTGCATTCCTCCATAAATGTTTTACTGTGCGGAAAATATCTTGCAACAAAAATCTCATTGTTCCTTTGATTTTTATAACTGCATCTATTTAAAAAAAATAGTACGAAAATAAGATATTATAATAAAAATACACCCATTGACTTACAGTATGCTTGCCAGATTTTTTCAGATTTGAAAATTCAAGTTCAAAAAGCAAGAATTCGAAATCATGGGGAAAAAATTAAAATCACAGGAAAAAAGTGTCTGTACACATATTTTTACATTTTAATAAGCCCTTTAATTGAATTTAAACCTTAAACAATATATTTAGAACCTTTCTATCAAGCACCTTATTATTATACAGTAGTTATTTGATATTTTTGCTTCAGGAGGAACAGTTTAAGATTCATA
Organism: Xenopus laevis; assembly: GCF_017654675.1. NCBI lineage: Eukaryota > Metazoa > Chordata > Amphibia > Anura > Pipidae > Xenopus > Xenopus laevis. The sequence goes on from NC_054382.1 coordinate 110,165,546, forward strand.
CTGTATCTAGGAATATTTTCGTTTTTTTTTTAAATATAAACTTTTTGGAGGTTCATTGTGGGACGCTGGTATAATGGCTCTGAATTAAAGTGATACTTGCATACCAATAGCTATGAAGGCCACTTCTCTGTGATAACTGCATTATTTACAATTGTCTAAAAACTATAAATAAAAAAGGTAAGGGCAATTTCCCTTTAAGAATAGAAATATCTGTCATAGGACTGTTCTTCTGTGTAATCATCCACTCTCTCAAATCAGTAGCCTCCAACTCAGATTGCCTCTTCATCATGCAGAGCTGTCGTATGTGTTAAACTGAAATATTGTGATTGGCTTAACCATCATAATTATATTGATCCCACATAACCACTGTAATTATATTGATTCTGTAAGAGACAAAGTGATGAGATGTGTTTAGAATCAGAAGTAAGGGGATAAGACAGATTTTTTAATTACACTGAATGAGTAAAGAAGTGTAAATCTAGCAAACCAAAGCATCCAGACAAAAGTAAGATCAGTAAAATGTAAGATCAATTCTGCCAATATTGCAAAGTATTACTGTTCTTCTATTTTATCCCTTCCTTGCTTTAATGGTGTCTTTTTCCAGATGTAGTTAACCTAGAATCAGTATTTGTAATATACAGTATGTCTTGTGAAATTGAGATTTGTACTGAATTGTATATGTACAGATATGGGACCTGTTGTCCAGAATGCTTGGGACATGGGGTTTTCAAGATAAGGGTTCTTTCTGTAATTTGGATTTCCATACTTTGTCTACTAAAAAATCATTTAAACATTTAAATAAACCCAAAAGGTTTATTCATTTGGTGGATTCATTTGATCTCAGTTGGGTACAAGCTATTAATTTATTACTACAGAGAAAAAGGAAATACTTTTTAAAAATTTTAATTATTTGATAAAAATGAAGTCTATGGAAGAAGAGCTTCCTAAATTTGGAGCTTTCTGGTAAATAGGTTCACAGGTAATGGATCAATCTATCCCTCACTCGTTAATACTGATCACCCTCCCTTCATCATCCTGATGAAGGGAGGGTGAAAATCCCCCCCCCCGAAACATTGATGCACACGGTGTGACAATAAAATGGGCAAGCCCCCCACCTGCAACAATTTCTTCAAAATTCAAATTTGCAGAAAATTTGTGAAATACATTAAAATAGTCAATGGACTTTTTTTTTCAATGACTTTTTCCATGCAAACTACATGGGAGTAGCTATGGGCATTTGTTATGCAACTTTTTGTCTGCTGCAACTTTTTTTTTTATCCAGAATACAGTACATTGGTCTAGGGGCTTTTTTGTGTTGACTTTTTTCCATGCAAAATATATTGGGGTCTACGGCCATTTTGTGCTGTGTTTTATCATGCTGAAATTTAGATTCAGCAGCGGCTTCTTGAAAATAGGCATCAATGGCAACATTTTGCAGTGGATCAATAGCTGGTAAAAAAGTTTGCTTATCGATAACCATGTGTAGAGCTGCTGTGTGCTTCAACAGATGCCTTCTGTAGCTCTTCTAAAAGGTACTGTGGACATACAAAAGTCCATCAAGTTCATACTATACTCATACTATACTAAACAAACTGTAGTTCTTAAAATCCTTGAATATTGATCTTGTTCAAGTCATCCAAGCCACTCTTAGGTGAATTAATAGAATCTGCACCAACAACATGTCGCTGCCCTCACTGAGAAGAACCACTTCACTGCGTTGAAAACACTGTTGTACTGTTGTACCTATGTAAACAAAAAATGCGTAGTTCTACTTGTATTGCAAAGAATTGTGAAAATGTATTCAAGAGAACTTAACAAGACACCTTATCGACAGGACACAATGTTTGAGGGGGAGGGTGGGTAACCCAATCCCCTTCCTCAGGTGTGGGTACGTTGTCATGGTAAGCTCTCTTGAAAACATTTTCACAGTTTTTGCAAAACAAATGGAAATGTTTTTTGTTTACAAGGAGAACTGGACTGCTTACAACTGTACTATCTTGTTCAACTCTTGGATGTATGCAGAGGGTACACACCATTGGACAAAATGTAATTCAAGCAATGTTCAATCAGAAACTACATTGTTCACTGGGTTGTGGTGGTGAAAATGCTGTACCTGCCTGGCCTGATCTGGTGCATACCACTTACCCCCATCCCAGTAACTATTCTTAATCCTGAAATTCACTTTTCAACATTTATGCTGAACACTAACATAGAGTAAATTTTTACTTGGCTTTACAAAACAACATGTGCAGCATTTTCCCTTTATGCCCTTTTGGTATATATTGTCGAGAGAAAGGTGCAGATGTTTATGAGTCAGCAAAGATAACTAAAACTAATGACATCTTTCTTCTCCCCGTGGCATAAAATTGTATGTTAATTTGGCCAGTAGTTCTTTGCGAAGCTGTAATTCTATGCTTCTTCTGCAATTTATGCAATGCAGGTTTAGTTAAATTGAAAACGATCTACCTATATTACAGAAACGAAAAATAAAGCTAAATGATCTGTTATCACTGTATAACAGTTTAATTTTAGCTTGTGCTTTTGCAGTATAATATTTCTTGGAAATAAAAATAAATGTGGACTTTCATATTCATCCAGTAGCATGAACTGTGCTAGCAATTTGCTATTATATTAAACGTCTTACATAATGCAGAAGAAAAGGGCTAGACTGTTCTTATATAAATGACTACTGATAAGATGTAAAAAAAATAAGTGCTGTGCAAAATACAGAAATTACATTCACAGTTTATTAAAAAAGCTAACTTTTTAAAGTTTTCAACGTGGTGATGAGATGGGATATATATATTGAAGAGGAAATTAATTTGGAAACAATTGAAGTTATTCATAGGGCATTCTTACATAATTACATAGTTAAGTTTGGTTGAAAGAAGATCAAAGTCGATCAAGTTCAACCCCTCCAAATGAAATACATACACACATTCATTTAAACTATATATCACTATAGTCTTGGATATCATGCTTGTCCAAGAAATAATTCAAGCCCCACAACAGCCACCACAACATCATCATTCAGGGCATTCCACAACCTCACTGTCATCAATTGTGAAGAGCCATTCGCGTTGCTCCAAATGAAAGTTATTTTCCTCTAGTTTCCCATTTCATGGGATAAAGATCCCCAACTATCTGTCTATAATGCCCTCTAATGTACTTATAAAGAGTTATCATGCACCCTCACAAATGTCTTTTTTTCCAGAGAAAACAACCCCAACCTTGACAGTCCTCCCTCATAATTTAAATCTTAAACTTTAATTGCACATGATGTTTTCATCCCTTGAGTTAATGCCCTTTTTTTATGGAAGACAGTATTTTACTTGCTTAAGTACCCACAGTTTGTCTGACAGCATTTTTGCATGATTTATTGGCCTCCTTATACCTGATAAAGTTTTAGCTGTCCCGGCTATCTCTCTCTCTTCCTATTGTCTGCACATGAGCTTCAGCTGATGTTAAATAATGGTACATTCCTAAGCAACACTTGGGAAGCAGTGAAAAGATTCTGCAAGATCTCAAGATGTGTTTCAGAGTGGCCAGCAAGTTTCTTTCAGAAAGGAAGAAATAGGAAAGTTAAAGTTCCCTTCAAAAGTGTTGAGATTGAGAAAGCATCTTAAGAAGCATAAGGAACAATACAAAAAAAGGAAGCAACTCTTGAGGCATCTTGTTCATGGAACTTTCCATTATTAGAAGTTTGGTGGCAAGTTAAATGAAGACATGCAGGTTGCATTGTAATGCTCTGATATTATGTTGTCTTTTAAATTGCTTGCCCCTCTCTTTGCCTTTAAAAACATTAAATAGACAATTAGAAGATTTTTTTTTTTAAAGTAAATTTAGTAGAAGAGCAACACTTAATGGAGGTCCCTTTGCATTCTCATTTCCTTTCTCTTTTAACCAGTCTTTTAGACTCTAATCTCCATAGAGAATGTGGATGGTGAGTTTTGGAACCCATAAGTGTTCTTTATGAGATCCAAGTCCATATTTATGGCATTGAGAAAGGGTGTTCAGTTTTTCTTATTAAAGGACCAGTCTATTATTACATATAATAAAGAATCTTAGATGCAGAATCGTTTTTGAAATTTTTTCAGGTAAGGTCTTGTCAGAACATTAGATTGGCCATCTACCTTGCATACTAATAATAATACATAATCACTAGCTTTTCTGTTTGTGTGAGCAGCAACCTTAGACAGGCAGATATGAAATAAACATTTATATCTGTTTCAGTTAAAGTAAGGGGGTGTGTTCATTAAGACCTCATAAATATTCAGAGGTTAAAAATATGGAGTCACAATGTGTGATTGTTTCTTAAGCTATTCATAAATATTCCTGTTACATATTGCCTGAGGTCACTACCACATCCCTCATCTTTTACAAAATAGGTCTTCACTTTAGTCTTTCTTGCTAAAGAAAATGTTCTTTACTGTGTTACTAAACCAGCTTGTTTTTCATGTTAGTTTTTATCTAATAAAATGGCCCATAATCACATAAAGCTTTCAAATGAAACGAAAGGAGCAAATTGCTGGTGGTACAGCATGAATGTAAATAGTTTCCCAAATGGTATACTTAAACAAAATATTTGTTTTATAAGTACTTATTAGTCCTGGCATTTTCAAATAAATATCCATACCTTGGGATGGAAGGGAGTGTGAAAGGTTGCAAAAGTAGCACGGCAGCCTTGTCCTTTCCTTACTCCTTCTGGAGCAGGTACTAGTGACTAATGATTTGTTAATGCCTGGTATTTGTATGCTTGTAGTTAATTTGGCTTTAAAAATGGGTGTTGGTCTGGAATGGGGAGGATTAAGCTTGTAGAACCAATGCTGTGGTCTTGGCAATCTCTCTCTTCTAAAAGCAAATGGCGGTGGAGGGCTAAGCCCTCTATTCTCATGTTCATGTACATCGTAATGAATATTTGGTACAAATAAGACCAAACTATGAGAAACCATGATACAACAAATGGTTTTAAAGTCTTAAACAAAGGCTTTAAGCAAGGCATTTATGTTCACTGGCCTATCATTATGAATTGCAGTACTGTCCAACAGAGACTACGGTAGCAGACGCATTAACCAAACCATTACCCAAGGATCATTTTGAGAAACTGTTTAAAAGAATGAATCTTGTGGAATAATCCCCATACTGTTGAGAAGGGGAGTTGGAAAACAACAACCAAAGATTGTTCCAGTGCATGTTACTTAATGCAGGGATGGTCTATTGTTGCTTAGCAATGTGATGTCATGTTTGACCTGTAACCCTGTGTGTTTTTCTTCTTCCTCTTCCTGTGTTTGCTCTCTATGAAAATTTCCTGTTGCAAACATGTTATGCTGAGTTCTATAAAGCAACCAAGTAACTGTTCACACAGAAGTTGGTGTGTCTGTCCTCACTTACAGAGAAGCTGCACATGCAGTTCAGATCAGCTCTCTGCTAACAGTTTCATCAGAAATCTTGGGTGGTATCAAAGTTTTGGGCATTCAGAGGAAGTACATTTTACATATATATATTTTTTTTATTGAAGAAACCTCTCCATAAAAGTCTTTAACTAATGAAGGAGAGAGAGAGAGTGTTCCTCTAACTCAGGGCTGTCCAACTGGCGGCCTGTGAGCCCCCTTTATGTGACCCTCCTCATCAAAATCTGCGTGCTGTGTCTGATAACCATTTGTAATATTTAAATGGTATCACTACAGAGATTAACTGGCCCCTGCATTGTTTAAAACTCAAATTCAGACTAATCCCCTTTATTGTTCACACCTGTGATCCTCCTGCATTGTTCACACTTGTGACACCTCTATTGTTCACATCCTAAAGCCTGTATTGTTCTACCTGAGACCCAAACTGAAACTGCCCAAATTGTTCACCTGTTCACACTTTATACAAAATGCTAATGGGGCACCAGCACTGTGTCACTGTATGTAGTACAAAAGTATAAAACTGTCCACAAAATGGCTCCTGCCTGCTTGCTATAATTATGAATTCCCAGACTGAAGGAAACAAAATTCAAATAATTTATATAGTGTAATTAAAGTTCATTTTGCTTGACTAATGTGATAAAATAGAATTTGGAATATTTTTTTTGGGTGACGGGTCACCTTTAATATAAGATTCCTCATACTGAAGTAAGAAATGTTCTACATACAATCAATTAAAAATTCTGCATTGTTTCTGAAATAATCTAGTTTATATTCACTAATCCTCTCTAAGCATCTGTTTCTCTTCATTCTGTCTTCATGCAGCAGTTGGGTGTTAGATGAATGATCTAATATATTTTAAAGGGGGGGGGGGCTCCCTGTCCTAGCAGATGTATTAGAGCTCACTCAAATGATTCCAGTACAAACAAAATCTAACAAAATAACTGCCTTTTGCACAAATTCTGCATGTAGAGAGACAGGAACTCTAATACATCTTCTAGGCAAAAGGAACCCCCCAATAAGATATAATGGATCATTCATCTGACACCCAACTTGTGAATGAAGACAAAATGAGAAGAAAGAGATGCTGAGAGTGAAATAGTGAAGATAAACTTGATTATTTTTGAAATGGTACTTTTTAATTGATTGTATTTAGAAAGTTTCTTATTACATTTTCATTTTTGCTATAGTTTCTTTTAATTTAATCTGGCTACCGACCTTGCTTTCTTGCCTTACACATGCATATCAAACTTTGATCTCAAGATAATGAAAATGCAAATACAAGAAACTTTTTTTTACCCTTCTGAGGATGTACATTAAACATGATTTTTAATCATCAACAATAAAATACCAATATGTCTCTCACAGCATTGTCTGCTTCATGACAATAAAAACATAGCATAACATTTAAAAAAATGAATTACCCCTAAGCAATAGCTAGATACATTTTTAAGTTTATTGAGATGTCTTGGTGTTGTTAGCAAAAATCCAATTCATTTTTTTATTATAGCAAGTTTTTATATGTGTGTACTGACTTTATCATATAATTCTTTTAGACAATAATCTATTTGATATGAAAAAGCCAAATAATGAGTCACACATAATGTAGGGTTAAGGTTTTGTATCTCGGAAAGTATTAGGAAAAATAAAGTATAAAAATAAAATATACATGTATGGGATTTGTAATCCAGAATGCTTTAGACCTGGGGTATTCCAGATATAAACATAACATAGTATTGTTTTGCCACCAATATGGATTCATGCAACTTAGATACCTTTAATTAATATTTTGCTCAGGAAATATACATCAGTGGATTTTTTTTTGGTTAGGCATCACTACAGCTGTAGGTCAATGTGACTTTCATGTGACCCAAAGAAATGAACAGGGATGTGACTCACAGTGAGATGCAGTGTGCACAAATGCCATGCAACCCTTAATGCATTGTTTTTTCTTTTGAGTTGTTTTTAAGTAGTGATGGGCGAATTTATTCGCCAGGCGCGAATTCGCGGCGAATTTGCGCGATTCGCGCCCAGCGAATAAATTTGCGAAACGGCCGCGAAAATTCGCGGTAAAAATTCGCTGGCGTCAAAAAAATTTTTTCCGTAAAACGGACGCCGGCGTCAAAAAAACGGGCGCCGGCGCCAAAAACGGGCGCCGGCGTCAAAAATGGTCGCCGGCGTCAAAAACTAGACACCGTTTCGTGAATTTTTCGCTGTTTCGCGAATTTCGCGCGAAATTCGCGAATTTTTCGGCGAAGCGAAACGGCGCAAATTCGCCCATCACTATTTTTAAGATATCAGCACACATCAGGGCCAAAGTGATTTATTAGCTCACGGGGCCCTTTATCAAGTCTAAACAGCTCTGTTGTTGTGCAGATTTTATAGTACACATGTAATGTGAAGAACTATGTGGGGTTTGTTGGTGGGGCAAAAGCCAATTGTAAGATGTCTCTTACCTCCCGGCGCGTCTCTCCTCGCCTGTTGGTGAGCAGATGCGCACTTCCAGTTTTGCGTCCTATGTGACACCGAGCATCATGATGCTTGCGTTGTGACGTTCATACAGAAGCGCCTGTTTTTTGCCGCCAGAACTCTTTTAAAAGGCCTGTCCTGCATTTTTTTGTGCCCATGCTGGTTCCAGTTTACTGATCCTGCCTAAGCTTTGTTACTACTTTTGAATTTCTGGTTTTTGATTAGTTTGCCTGACTCTCGACTACGATTTCTGCTGCCTGCCTTGAACCTTTTTCCCAACTTCGACTACGTCTTCTCTTCAAACCTGCCGGTACCTCACTTACGATTTTTTCCACATACTTCCTTGTTGGATTCCGCAGCAGAAAGCCTGGGGCCCCAAAAGACCCAAGCCATGAAAGAATATATTCTGGAGAATCTGTCCAAAGATTTGATCAGGAAATCAACGTCTCCAGCCGGTGCTGGGTTCTTTTTCGTCCAGAAAAAAGATGGCACTCTTAAACCATGTATTGATTACATGATTACAGAGCCTTGAACAAGATCACGATAAAGAACCATTACTGCTTGCCTTTGATACCAGAATTATTTGATAGATTAAGGGGAGCCAAAGTCTTCACTAAATTGGATTTACGAGGTGCGTACAACCTCATTCGTATTCATCAGGGGATGAGTAGAAAACGGCTTTCACACTTTGTGTCATTGTCTATTTGGATGATATTTTAGTTTATTCCTCTTCTATGTCGGATCATCTTTTTCAAGTAAAACAAGTTCTGTTCAAGTTAAGGGAGAACTGTCTTTATGCCAAGCTTGAGAAATATGAATTTCATAAGACCACAATTTCTTTTTTGTGTTACATCATTTCTCCCTCTGGGTTCGAGATGGATCCTGCGAAGGTCTCTGCCGTTCTGGACTGGCCAATTCCTACGTGTCTGAAAGCTATTCAGCGCTTCCTAGGATTTGCCAATTTCTATTGTAAATTCATAAAGAACTTTTCCCAGACTGTGGCCCCTATTACGGCCCTCATGAAAAAGCCTTTTAGGACTTCCTGGACTCCTCAAACTCACTCAAGAAGCTTTTTAGCTCGGCTCCTATTTTCCGTCACCCAGATCCTGCCAGGCCATTCATTCTGAAGGTCGATGTCCCAACGTGCAGAATTCCAGGGGACCCTTCATCCGTGAGCTTTTTTTCCCAACAAACTTTCTCCAGTGGGGAGAAATTATTATGTAGGCAACCATGAGCTCTTGGCTGTTAAACTCGCATTGGAAGAGTGGCGTCATTTGTTTGAGGGAGCTTTAGAGCCTATTATTATTCTAACAGACCATAAGAAACTTGAATATCTTTCTCTGCCAGAAGACTCAATCCCTGTCAGGCCCGTTGGGCTTTGTTCTTCTCCAGATTCAACTTTAAATTTCTTATCGTCTTGGTTTGAAGAAGACGAAGGGGGATGCTTTGTCCAGATGTTTGGTTCAAGGTAAAATTAATCCAATCCACTTCACCCATTATTTCCCCTGGTTTTATGGTGGCACCCACTTCTGTTTCATGGTCTGATTTTTCTAATGTGGAACGTCCTCTTTAGTGTCCTCATGGAAAGATTTTTGTTCCCCAGCAAAGAGTCTCCAAAGTTCTTGAATGGGTCCATTCTTCTTAAATTTCCAGGCATCCTGGCATCAAGAAAACCCACGATATTCCAGATATTTCTGGTGGTCTTCTATGCTTAAAGATGTAAAATGTTTTGTCTCTGCCTGCACTGTGTGTGCACAACAGAAGACTCCTCATTCCTTGCCATGTGGTCTGCAACCCTTACCCGTACCTGCTCAACCCTGGCTCGATGTTGCTATGGATTTTATCGTGGATTTGCCAAGTCTTCGGATATGACCACTATTTTGGTAGTCGTTGACAGATTCTCAAAGTTTTCTATCGTAACATAATTGCATTGTACACAGTAAACCCACAGAAAAGTGCTAACATTTTTGTGGGTTATCTGTTCTCATGGTACCAACATCTTCTCTACTTAAATTGTCTTTTAAACTCTTTGTCATTTTGAATGTTGTGCACTCCAGACAGGAAAGTTAGCTGTCCTTATTATAGTGTATTGATATACAGTATGAGCATGACTGGTTTCTTTCTGTTGACTCTTTTTGAATAGAGTCTTCAAAACTTATGTGACACTGAGCTCCATTGGTCATTATTTTGAGTTCCTCTTATGTTTCAATGGAGATGACACTAGTAGAGAGGTCTCCTAAACATGTCTTTTTAACACAGAATTGTCAACCAGATTTATGTTCGCTGTATGTCTGCTGGGAATACAGCCTGTAGTCAGGCATTCTAGAAATGCAACCAGACCATCTCAGATGGCTTTCCATGAATAATGTGTGCTTTTTGGTTTGACAAGGAATGTCTTGGTGCAACTTCACATTTCAGATGGATATATGACACTTCCAGTGGAACTTGTCCAACTTCTTGTTATCAGATTTTTTGGAGGAAATCCATCTCTGATGCATACTTAAAATACAGAATGGGAGTGTCCACCAAAAACAGTTTTTTTTTTGCATTATGAATGTAATGTAATGTCAAATGACTCTCCGATATTCACTATTTTAACATTTTCGGTGGTGCTAACCTCATTTATGCAATTGAAGGCAGCATTTTTTATGAAATAATTGGTATAAAATAATTTGTAGCTAAAAAATTTATTGTACCGGCATAACAGCAGAAGGAACAGCCCCTTTATTTGGCCAAAACTTGTACAGGGTGACCCCAGACTCCTATATCATCATAAAAAATGTAATTGAAGTTAATCACAAGCAGAACGCAGACTTAGTAGCACAGATGAAGTTTCCATTCCCTAAAATCATATTAAAACATTTCTTTTTATACAGAGTAATGAAAAATGACAAGAGAATTTTAGCCAGGGAAATATCATACAATTGCCCAGTAATGGAATGGAATAAAAGGAGTCTTGTTTCACATTCCAACCCTTAACTCATTTTTATAGACATTGCAACCAAATATATTTCATCTCATGCAGAAAATAACATTGGACCTATTCGGACTTCTGAATTACATTAACATTTAGCACACTTATGCTGTTGGCGACCCAGATGGTAATGATTTGTGTAATGTTTTATTTATACACATTTCTGTACATTGATGACTTCAATGTGGCCATCATGATAATAAAAATCTGCATTGTATATCACTATGTTAACCTGATACTTCACTGGGTATTAAAATAATGTCCAATATCATTGCAATAGCAATCTTCTCTTTTTAATAGATATTCAGTTGTATGCGTAGATTGCTAAATATTTAAAGCCATTTGAAAAAAATCTGCATTTCAGGAAATCACAAAATCCTTCTATTTTAAACACGGCTTTTCAGATTTTTATTTTCCACATTTTCTGTATTCTAACTGAATATGCAACTAATGATGCTTTACTAATGCATAAGGCAACAGTATTTTACTAATAGCATCAAGCAACTGAATGAAATAATATTAGCTTTACAATTTAGGAAAAATTAAATTATAGCACTCATGCTATAATGGGTGCAGTCATGAGTATTATAGATAAATTACTACTGTTTTGTCCAGATATCCAGCTCTTTCTCAAGGGGAAGAAATACATACTGATTCACTCAGCAGGAGTGGTGAATATAGTGCTCCTAGTAGATAATTTATTACAAAGGTATTGCTGCTATAACAGGCATGGGCTCCATTATCTAGAAACTCATTATCCAGAAAACGTGGGGCTTTTTCAATAGTCATTTGTAAACAAACATCTGATTGGATTTTTTTTTGTTTAAATATTTTTAGGAACTTAATGCAAGGTAATTGACTGATCCCTTACTAGGAAAATCCTGGATCTCAAGTACAGGTATGGGACCTATTATCCAGAATGCTCTGGACCTGGGTTATTCTGGATTATGCATCTTTTTTCCGTAATTTGGGTCATACCTTAAGTCTACTAGAAAATCATTTAAACATTAAATAAACCCAATAGGCTGATTTTCCTTCCAATAAGGATTAATTCTATTTTCGTTTGTATCAAGTACAAGGTACTCTTTTATTATTACAGAGAAAAAGGAAATTCTTTTTAAAAATTTGGATTATGTGGATAAAATGGAGTCTATGGGAGCTTTCTGGATAACGAGTTTACGGATAAAGGATGATATACCTGTATTCCAAATCAGAGATCAGAACCCTTCCCTAGGGGCACGTCTGCACCAAACTTGTCGGCAGAATTGTGTTTGGAACCCTCCTGTTCTATGTGAGGAAGAGCATTTTCCGAATGGCTGTGTACTACAGCCACAACCAAAATACCTTTTCATTGGTGTCAGTGTTAATCAATATTTGAAACACGTTAGTGCTATAAAATGCAGGAGAAGGCAATTTCTGGTACTTACAAGATTCAAATTTGTCATCACTGACATCAAGGCAAAGGTATTACCCCGAGTTAGAATTGTCTTACCTTAATCTTAGCTATCTATCCAGAGGCTTTACAAATAAGTCTGACAAGATCTGCCAGGTATTTGACCCTTTAACTACCGAGCACATACGGCAGGTACAATGTGCTGGCAGGAAAATTCCCTCACTGCCAAGCATGTAGTACCTACGTGCTGCACAGGCAAGGGCTCCCTCACTGCACTGGTGGCTTTTGCCGCCATGCAGGCCAGTCTTCTGCGCCCCCAACTCCCTAAGCAATGAGCAAAGGGGGCTGCCACATCAGTCCTGCCACGCGATCGTACTTTTGTACTTCGAGGACCGTCGAAGGACTTCGTGGAACTCGATCCAACACCGTCCACTCACTTTCTGCTGCGCAGGCTCTGCAATCCTTGACCCTCCAATGCTGCCAAGGACCCCCCTGCCTACAGATGGTAAGTGCACTTTCTTTACTCATTTACACACACATACATGCATTTACACACACATACATGCATTTACACACACACACTACACATTTTACTAAAGGTAGCTTTTTTTTCTTTTGTACACTCTTGCACACTTTTGCACATATTTACACACTACGATTGGTCTGTGCCATGTTTGAATAAAGGCCTTTTTATTATATCAAGAAGGTGCTGTTCGTGTTCTATATTGACATATTTACACACTCACATACTATACACATATACACACATTCACACACAAGCTCACACATGTATATATTTTTCTTAATTTTATAATTTTGCCTCTTTTTCCCAATACAAACTGTTGATTTCCCAGTTTGACTATTGGATCAAGCATTCTGACTGCTAACCACGCTGTCGGTCAGTTATTTTGTTATTTCATTTATTTGCTTAATTGAATTAGGTTTTTGTGACTCTATTATGGTTTTATGCTTGCACTGTTGTTCCTTATGTTGTTTTAGCATCTTTTTGCGATGTGTACTTTCCAAAAATATATGGATTTTGGTGGTCTTTGTACTGTTAGGGGTCTTATGACACATAATACACAGTCAGGGGGATTTGTTGGCTGCAGAGAATATTCATATGCACTATTTTCATTTGGGGTCCGTACATGTCAGCTGCTTTGATATATCTATGCATATTAGGCATCAAACTGTTGCAGTTTGGTAGTTTGGAGTATAAAAACATAATAACCCATTCACCAGAACATATGGTTTTTGTGGGGTCTTTGTACTGTTAGGTGGTCTTGCAGCACATTATATTCAGTCAGGGGGCTTTGTACACAGAAGGAGAATTGACAGCCAAGAAAATTCATACATGCTATTTTCATTTAGGGGCCACACGTGCCACATTCTTTGCTATCTCTATGCATATTGGACATCAAACTGTTCAGTAGACCTTAGGCATTCATATTTAGCATGTTTTACCACTGTAATTAGGTGAGATTTTCAGAAATGTGATAAAAACCACTGTCTTTAGCATAGCTTTGATGTTTGGTAGTTTGGAGTATAAAGACAAAATTACCCAATTGGATTCAACAGAATGTGTACTTTCTAAAAATATATGGTTTTCAGGGGTCACCAGGCTTTTACCCTACTTGAAACTGGCAGTGTTTATAAATTAGGGTAAATGTAAGCCATCAAACAAGTATGCACAAGGTAGATTTTGGGGTCTTTACATGCTATATACTTCGATAAACCTATATACATTGGGTATCAAACTGTCCAGCAGACTCCAGGCATTCAGATTTAGGGTGCTGTATCTTGGTACCTTATAGTATGTGGGAGATGGATGCTACAAGGTGGAAGCTTTGAGGTGATGGTTAGAAATGTCACCAAAATTGGTAAATGTTTTGATTTTGTAGTACCTGAAATAACAGATCAAATAGGGTGGTGTCTTAATCTTGGGGCATGCCACATATTTGGATAAACCTATGTATATTAGGCATCAAACTGTTCAGCGGACCCAAAGTATTCATATTTCGGGTATTTTATCTTGGTATCATATTATATAATAATATAATAGTATGTGGAAGAAAAGATGCTGCAAAATGGAAGCTTTGAGGTGATTTTTGGAAATGTAACCAAAATGGCAAAGTTTAAGAAATGTTTGCGGCTGGGTACTTTGGAGTACAGAGACATCCATACCCAATTTGGATTTTTGGGAAAGTGTACTTTCCAAAAACATATGGTTTCCTTGGATGAACATGCTTTTTCTAACTTTGCCCCTCAAAAATGCTTTAAATGTGTTGATTTAACAGTATCTGGAATTACAGAATTGATAGCTTGAATGGGGTGTCTTCATTTTGAAGCCCCTATATGCCACATACTTGGGTAAACCTAAAAATATTGGACATCAAACTGTTCAGCGGACCCCTGGCGTACATTTTTAAGGTCTTTTATTTTGGTTCCTAATGATATGTGTGAGAAAGGATGCTGCAAAATGAAAGCTTTGAAGTGATTTTCAGAAATGTAACCAAAATTGCTAAATTTAGAAAAGGTGTGCTGGAGTAGAAAGACATGCTTACCCACTTTGGATTCTTGTGAATGTGTACTTTCCAAAAAGTTATGGTTTCTTGGGATGAACATACTTTTTCTAAGTTTACTCTCAAGAAATGCTATAAATGTGTTGATTTTGCAGTATCTGGAATTATAGAACGATAGCTTGAATTGGGTGTCTTCATTTTGGGGTCCCTATATGCCACATACTTATACATACTTATACACCTATTCATATTGGGCATCAAACTGTTCAGCGGACCCCAGGCATTCATATTTAGTGTGTTTTATCTTGGTACATACCGTAATAGTTTGTGTGAGATAACATGCTGCAAGCTTTGAGGTCATTTTTCAAAAATTTTAAATTTTTTTTAAAAAAATGATAACTTTAGGAAATAATTGCATTTTACCCATTTTTGAGTCATCAGAATCTGTTCTTTCCAATAATGTGTAGTTTTCTAGGGTAAACCTACTGTTAGTGGAATGTTTGGCGTTAAAATCAGAAGTATGCAGTTTTGTGGAGTGTTGAGTTTTTAACCTAAACAAGTGAGAAATCTCTAAAAAAACAAAATATATTTGGTATTGGGTGCTCAGGAGATATAGAACTTTCCAAATCTGATGTGTTCTCATGCTTAAAATAAATCATGTTTCTGATATATGTGTTTATATTATGGGAAATTGTTTTATTTTATTTTTTAGAAGCCTATATCTTGTTACAAAAGTGGAATTACAGAAACCCTCACAGGAATGGCCCTTAAAGTGAAAGAGTACAAAATGTTCAAAAATGGTCTGGCAATAAAAGTACCAGATTGGCCAAATTGTCAGTGAAAGGGATAAGGAGGCATTGTATGGTAAATATAGTATTTAAATAAATAACCTAGTTCTGTAATGGATTAATGTTTTTAAAAGAGCTGGTGTAATAACAAATATACATTCTAGTTACAATATTTTAGGTAATAATCAGTTTAAAGTTAGATCTTCACAGGCTGTGCAATTTCATGTAAAGATAAAAAATGAAATAGTAATAAGAGAGCAAAACCACAGAATGACCTTGCT
The DNA here is from genome assembly GCF_017654675.1 of Xenopus laevis. Classification (NCBI taxonomy): domain Eukaryota; kingdom Metazoa; phylum Chordata; class Amphibia; order Anura; family Pipidae; genus Xenopus; species Xenopus laevis. Next base: position 110,181,381 of record NC_054382.1, read on the forward strand.
CTGTGTATGTTTTCCTGTGCAAGTACCAGGGATCTATAATTTAGTAGTCCAAGGGCCTAGTGCCAGAAGGCAGCTAATATTAGCAGTTGGAAAGTAGCCTTCCTCTTCAATCTTTCTAAAGTATTGAACCTTTTATCTACTGAAGGCAGACAGTTTCTGAGATATATATTTAATTATGTACTTTGATATTGATCTGCAATATATTTATTATGAATGAATTCAAACACACATCGACTAACTCTGTTTACACAAGAACATTGGGATCTGCTGCTCATATCAATCTGAAGAATTGGAAAGGAATATAGAAGGATGCATTTTCATGTGACTGAATTTGTCATAGCTAAAGCATATTTTCTATGAAACGATGAAAAAATCAGATTAACACAGAGCCATTATTTGTCAAAATAATAATTCATTATTTAAACTGAAGGTTTCCTTTCAACCAGAAATGCATTTTCCATAACATCTTTACAGTTTTGATCGCTATAGAAATGAAACTGTCATTATCTTAAATATTAAATTGTAGTAATCCCCGGCATATACGTATAGCTAAATAAATGCAATATACATATAATGCAATGCTCTGGTGGGTTTGTAGAGACAGATGTGGAGGTCTATTTACTAACTATCGAATTTTAGTGGTTTTAGAGGTTTTATAAAACTAAGGTTAAACACTATTAATTGTAGACTATGAATTCCATGGAGTATACAAAGTACGAACAGAAAAGAAAATGATTAACAATGCGCTAAAATATACAAATATCCTCTAAATATTTAAGATTTTTGGACAATTGCTAGCAAAAAAATTTGAAAACTGCTAAAAATCAGAATTGATTAAAAATGTCCCAATAGGATCAGCGCAGCTCCCATTCATTTTTATGGAACTTCAACAGCTTTTACTTGGCTCAGTTTTGTATTACACGTTTTCGTGATTTTAATACTTAATAAATATCGGAGTTTTAGGGGCAGATTTACTTAGGTTCGAGTGCATTTTCGAAGTACAAAAAAAAGTTCGAATTTCAAAGTAATTTTTTGGATACTTCGACCATTGAATAGGATTCTACGACTTCGAATTTACTTCGATTCGAAGTAAAAATCGTTTGAATATTCAAACATTCGATAGTCAAATTACTGTCTCTTTAAAAAAACTTCCACTTCAATACTTCGCCAACTTAAACCTGCCGAAGTGCTTTGTTAGCCTACGGGACTTGCCAGAGCATATTTCTAAGTTTTGGGGTATCGAAGGAAAATCGTACGACAATCGGAATACAATCGTATGATGAATAAAATCCTCCGACTTTGAATTCGAATGTCGGAGGATTCGATTCGATGGTCGATTTTCGAAGTATTTTCCACTTCGAAATTTGACCCTTGATAAATCTGCCCCTTAGAGTAATACAAAAAAATACAAATATAAAATTTGCAATATAAATAATAGGAATCCAAATTTTAGTAAATCAGCACCTTAAAATTACATTACACTTCATAAATATAGGATTTTTAAGAGTAAAACAAAAAAATTGGAATCCAAATTTTAGTAAATTGGCCCCTTAAAATTAGAAATTTAGGTTTTGCATTTCATTCATTAACAATGAAAATATTGAAATGGCAGTGTATTTCACATTGTCTCAGTGTAACTCCTTACTATAAAGGTGTTCAAATACTTGTTTTTAATTACTGAAAACATCATTGGATTATTGGCTTTATGGCTATCACTGCATTTTACTGAATATAAAAACATGTTAGTTTAAATGAGGAGATTGTGAGTGTGTGCAGGCATTACAATTGCAATATTATAGACATATTATATACCTATGCATTTAAATATGCCATCGTGGCATCCTACCCACATACAAAAACTAGTGTTACACCAGGCCAGTTACCATTAACCTCTATTACTGAGACCACTGGAGGGGGGAGATCTTTATTTTATATTTTTTATTAAATACATCTTATGTATTTGTTGTGATCGCTAAACTAGAGGATGGAACATATCTATTCAGCTCTACATCAGAAATGTTATAAATGAATAACACTCTGACACTCAAGAATCTGATCAAGCAGACTTTAAAATGATGATATACAGTACGTATGGTATTTTAAGCAATGCTTGTTGAGTCTGCTTTTAAAAACAAAAAAGGTGTTCATGGGAGCACTCCAAGGCTAAAATATATAGATACAATGGTGAGACTGATTTGGCCAAATTAGCTTCAAGCAAATAAAGAAAGAGAAGATTGATCAATGCACTTCCCCTGGTCCCTTGTTTCATAAATAATTGAGTATCTATGCAAGTGCATGTTTTTTCAACACCTGTTTTTAAAAGAAGATATTGTATACTCCTTTATGAATATTTTTTGGTATCTTATTCTAAAAGCCATGTTGTTCCCATATACTTGCCATTAGTATATGAATCCATACAGGGATAACTGTGGTAGATTGTTTAGCCTCAACTGCAAAGTTAGGGATGGGCAAATTTTTTCGCCTTGTTTTGCCGCAGAAATGACGCCCATAGACTTGTATAGTGTCGTGCGACTGAAAAAAAAAAAGATGTGTGTCAAAATAATTTTGCCGCGCAACAAAATTTTTTTTGACACCCATAGACTTTAATGGGCATTGGCGACATTTCACCGGCGTCTAATATTTGGTGAAACGAAATGGGTCAAATTCGCCCATCCCTGCCTATGTATACCATCAAACATACTGGTTATTTCCTGAATAAGCTATGAGAAACAACCAAAATACTAACGGTATGAATCCATTGTTGAAAAGTACCCATTCATTTTCAATATTTTAGCATGTCAAATATTTACAAATGTCCCAAGTTTAAAAATGCTGGTCCTGTCGATCTCCTGACAATCTCCTTGCAGTCTCCCTGCTGCGCATAAAAAGTCCCAGAGAAAAGAAAAACTTTTCCTTTGTGGAGATCAGCACCTAAGGCAATGGAAATTTAGAAACCAATATAGTATAGTATGTCTATATAACAAGGGGAATCACCCAGTGCTCAAGTTTCTATGGGAGTGCTTCCCCTTCCTCTTACATTATGGGTATCCCCTTTTATTATTTTAATTCTAGTCTTAATTCTGTGGGGGGGGTTTGGTAAGTGCAGCAGTTATGCCTGTGTTTTCACCCCAAATTAGAACCTACTCATAAACCACTATTGTGGTATAGCGCATGTAATGGATCCTCGTGGCAATCCCACTCTTGGGGGCACATTTACTTAGGGTCGAATATCGAGGGTTTATTAACCCTCGACCGTCTAAGTAAAATCCTTCAACTTCGAATATTGAAATCGAAGGATTTAGCGCTATTCGTTCGATTGAACAATTGAAGGAATAATCTTTCGATGTAACAATTAAATCCTTCGAATCGAATGATTAGAAGGATTTTAATCTATCTACTGAACGATTTTCCTTCGATCAGAAATTGGCTAGAAAGCCTTCCCCATAGGCTAACATTGAGGTTCGGTAGGTTTTAGGTGGCGAAGTAGGTGGTCGAAGTTTTTTTTTTTAAGAGACAGTACTGCGACTATCGAATAGTCGAACGATTTTTAGTTCGAATCATTCGATTCGAAGTCGTAGTCGAAGTAGCCAATTCGATGGTCGAAGTAGCCAAAAAAATACTTCGAAATTCGAAGTATTTTTTATTCTATTCCTTCACTCGAGTTAAGTAAATGTGCCCCTTGGTGTTCAGGTTACACGGGCTCCAATGCAAAGATAAAACCAAAAATAGTATAATACTATTTTAATTATAAAACTTCATATAAAAACAAACATCGCACTCACAATTTCTCTTATAGGGTGATCGCATATATTATTTCCGTTTGGCTACTGCAGAGTCCCAGAGGTTGATATAGCCGGCTTCCTCGTGGTGTTGTCTGCAGGTCCGTGCAGGCTCCCCCTCTCCTAACGCGTTTCAGTGTTAATGTCAGCTTCTTCAGAGGCAAAATTGGCAAAATTGCCCAAATGGAATATAGTTTAACCAAACTGGGTTGCGGTTGCTCAGGCCCGGACTGGAAATCTGTGGATTCTGGCAAATGCCAGAGGGGCTGCTATAAGGTGCCATAGAAAGTCACTATTTAGTGGGCTGGTGTGGACTGTTTAGGCCTCTGTTTGGGCCTCTGTGTACCTTAAATGGCAGGGCCTATTTTATTTCTCAGTCCGGAGCTGTGGTTGCTTGTATTTAGGACGTAGTTACAGACATCTACTTTTTTAGAATAGGTTTTAAAGTCCAAATTTCCCTAATTTTTGCATATTTCCAAGTCTAAAAAATGTATTGTATCCAAACTATGAGTGAATGTGAATTCCAAATTATGATTATTCTGATTTAAATCATTTACAAATTCAAACATTTTGGATTCAGTTCCTTGCCATAGAAAGATAATGTCATCTATGTAGCGTCGCCACAGGACGAGGTGGCCGCCCAGTTTGGGTGTTATACTTTGTTGTTCCCAATGGCCCAGAAATAAATTTGCATAACTGGGCGCGAACCTCGTTCCCATGGCAGTGCCCCATAGTTGTAGGTAATACTTATCTCCAAACCAAAAATAATTATGATTCAATATATAAGATATGGATTCTATCACAAATTCCTTCTGGTTTACCAGTATAGCCTTATCTCTTTCTAGGAAATATGATACCGCTTTATTCCTGACTCGTGTTGGATCAAATGTGTACAGGGCTTTTACGTCCAAAGTACACAGGAAGGTTTCCTTATCTAGTCTAACTTCTTGTAGAGCTCTGATGACTTGGGTGGAGTCCTTCATATAACTGGGCAATTCTGCCACACGTTTCTGTAATATCTTATCCACATATTCTGACATATTGAATTTATACCCGACAATCGGTCTACCCGGTGGATTATTTATATCTTTGTGGATCTTGGGTAGACAGTAGAAATCTTTTTGGATTTTTCATGTATAAATAATCCACTCTCTCCTCGATCCAAAATATCCTCATTAGTCGCTTTATCTATAAATTTTATTTTATTTTACGGTTGAATGTGACAGTCGGGTCACTCATTAATTGTCGGTAAGTTTTGTTGTCTCCAGACGTAGTGAACTACATTGATATTACTTTTGGGACAGCAATGTATCCAAATACTTTAAAGGTTAGAGTCTGGCCTCTCCAACTTTACTGTGACAAACAGTAGGGGTTTTCATTTTTAAATTACAAAAAAAACTAATGACTGTCTGTAAATGGGGCACAGTTTACTTTTATAAGAACGCATTGTGCTAAGACTTTATGGGGGCACAAGTAGGGCGTATACTATTGGTTGTAAGGTCATAGGAGTTCTGTATATATAACCCCCAGGCTTATGAACCATACCCCTTTCTTTCCTGATTTTCTAGGAAAATGGTACAGGGATGGGTCCAGTTGGTTAAAATGTATTAGCAACTGCCCTACTACCTAAGCAGTTAGAAAATATGTTCAGGGTTTTTTTCTCTCTCTCTGAGTGGTCTGGCTAAAAGTTCATTTGAAAATGTACTTCTTAGGACTAATCTTATTTTTGCATTTAAAAAATATACCTTTTTTGTGTGGGCAGTATGTGCAAGTACTCAAGTAAATGCAGTTGAAACACCACGCTATAGAACTACACTACCATTAAGGGAGAAAAAAGAGCAAGCTGTTCATGTGTATTATGCTTCTCACTGAAAAAGCAGCATGCAATGTATTTCCATAAAATTCACAGCACAGCTTGTATCGGCCAAATGGTGTATTGTGTAAAAAAATGTATGTAGTGTGTGCAAGAAAAAGTAATAATAAAGACCTTTATTATAGTGAATTTAATAACTCCATAGACAACACATAGGTTGAACAAATCATCTCATCCCTGATGTCACCACTTAGCCCTGATACTCATGTCATAGAAAGTCATATAGTTTATAATGAAAATGTTCATGATATCCAATGTAGCCTGTGCATACAATTTTTTTTACAAACTTTTGTCTTAACAGAGAAAGTTATCTTTGCTTGGTTTTATTTTTAGCTTCTATTCTTGTACATATGCTGTAAGTGACTTCTTGTACTTGACCTTGTTCTGATTGTTGCCTTACTTCTGCACTTGTACTCTATGACTAAAGAACTTGAACCCACTACCTGTCAATAATAACATGGAAAGATTTATGTCCCCTCGCAAGCACCTTTTCTCCAGGGAAGACAACCCCAACCTTGACAGTCTTTACTCATAGTTTAATTTTTCAATCCCTCTAACCAGTTTAGCTGCACTCTCTCTCCAGCTTATAAATATCCTTCTTAAAAAAATTAAACTGTTTTAAGGTAATGAAAATATAGTGTACTGTTGCGCTGCACTGATGTAAGGGGTGTGTTTGCTTCAGAAATACTACTATAGTTTATATGAACAAGCTGCTGTGTAGCCATGGGGGCAGCCATTCAAAGTTGAAAAAGTAGAAAAGGCACAGGATACACAGCAGATAACAGATTTGTGCTGTATTATACAATGGGATTCTGCACAGTTTATCTACTGTGTTTCCAGTGTTTGAATGGCTGCCCCATGGCTACACATCAAGCTTGTTAATATACACAATAGCAATGTTTATAAAGCACATGTTTTAACAATGCAGGGCAGTAGTACATATATGTTTATTACCTAACACTTTGGATTTTTTTGATGTTACTTTTCCTTTAAGGACTGTAGTCCAAAACTGCACTGCATATTCAAAATGAGGCCTTACCAGGGACCTATAAAGAGACAACATTATATTTTCCTTTCACAGGATTTGTATGCAAGACATAAAATTTATTTAAAAAAAAAATCAAATTTTTCAAACTCGGATGAATTAATTCGCCCCAAAAACTCAGATCGAATGTAAAAAACTCAATTTGAGTTTTTTCTCTGAAAAAAAACCTTGAATGTCAGGAAGGCTGCAACAACTCCAAGTTGATCCCTGGACATCTCCAATTGACTTAAACAGCAATTTGGCAATTTTTAGATGTTGAATAGTCAAATTTGAGTTTTTAAAGGGCCAGAGTATGATAAATCTCGAAAATTGAATTTGAATTTTTTTTAAAAAAACTTGAATCAAATTTGAATAAAACTTGCAAGTCGAATTTGACAGTTTTAACCATAAAAAATTAGAAAATTTGAATTTCGAATTTTCAATTCGACCCTTGATAAATCTGCCCTTTAGAGTTACACCATCTGTTATCCACAAAAAATTAAGGAGGACCACAACATATCTGTCAGGAAAAATAAACCAGGAAAGGAATTTCACACCATCTTTTTTTATTTAACCCAACAGAATGTGTCATGATGAAACAATTTGTCATAAACAAAACGTAGCAATATTAGCTGACAATCGAAAAGAAGTTCACTTGCAGACAGGGGTGCGAAGTCTAATTCAATATTTTCCTGAGGAAATGGACATATTGTTTTGCCTTTTTAATGAAACCTGCTTAAACATCACCTTGAGCATGGTGCATTTAGCAAAGGGAGATTTTTAAAGGGACGTAGAACACAAGTTATAAACACGCCTTTTAAAACTGTGGCTGTTTACTCAAGAAAAGGTGCCTTTGAGCAAATAGTTATAGGACACAAGTTATGAAGAAGGGCTTGTCAAACAGGGGTCGTTTAATGTGTATAATAACATGCAAGGTCACTATAAGGTATCTCAAGGGAACTTTTTTGCCAAGCATAACATAGGTGAGATAGGCCATCCCTTGCAAAAGAAAGTGGAACTAGATTGGAGATCCGAACAATGAAAGGGTCACTTTATGAAAAGAATAATTTATAGAAATACATGCCTATTTAGACAATAATGGTTATTTCTAGTGATGGCGAATTTGTCCCGTTTCGCTACGATGAAAAATTATTGACGTCCGAGTCAATTCGCGACAATTATGACGCTGGAGTGAATTTTGATACCCGCGTTAAAGTCAATGGAAGTCTGAATAATGTTGACACACAACCGTTTCGTGAATTTATTAGTCAGCGACGAAAAGCAGAAATCTGCTGTGAATTTGTGCCTGCCGAATTTATTTGCCCATCACTAGTTATTTCTTTATATAGATTTTAAAATAGTTAGGTAGCTAGGTACTGAAGTACAGGATCAGCAGTGTAACACAGCAAATTGTTTTTCAGGCCCCCAAATGTCTAGAGGTTGACCTGGTTTACAAATAATTATTTTATTTTATAAGAATTAGGGCCTAAAGGGCCCCCCATACCTCCTGTGCCCCCTGCAGCCACAGGGTCTATTTCTTCTGTAGTTACACCCCTGTACAGTATTGTTGAACTTTTCTAACGCCCCTTTGAAGATCCCCATTGATGCTTATGTAGCACTATAGTAAATTTACAGTACTGTGGTCAATTTTAGCTACTTTCCATTTGGTGTGGAGCCACAAATGAGACTCTCTTTACACAGGGGTAAGCCCTCACAGCTGGGTGAAGGCAGGGTGTAGTGTAACTGTAACCATATGCCAATGTACAAGAATTGGGAGCCAGAGGTTCTTTTATGCTTAACCAATAACAGTATTTATTTAACACAACACATATCCACAATGGAGCTTAGAACACAGAAAGCATAAAGGTAGCATATACTCACAGTACCAATATGGGCTGAATCCCTGCAGGCCAGGGACACATCAGCATAGAGTTTGCAGCTTGTGAAGAGGTATTACCAAGTTTTCAGGATCTCTTTAAGTGGCAGTCTATGGGAATTCCTGTCATCCCTAGTCTCAACACTTTGTCCCTACTCTGGGTCAGCAATACCCTGGGATCTTAATCCCTCTAATATCCTCATCGGAGCCTTGAGTTGCTTAACTAAATAACCTCTCTATCACTCCTAGAGTGATCTATTAAAGGATATGCTATCTATTTACTAAGGCCAATGCTCCTAGGATCCAGTGCCCATTCCCTTCCTGCCTGCTCAGGTAAGGGCTAAAGCACAATGGACCCAGAACGCATGGTTCCCAAAACCTTTATACTACGGCACAGTGCCATCTAGTGTACACTGTGAGAACTACAGGGGTTACCGGTACATAAGCACATAGTCCCCATCAGGACCCACTTAGGCGTCCATAATACTAGGAATGTGCCTGTCAATAATGTGTAAGGGTGTCTAAATTTTCACATCCCTACACTTATAAATAGAGAGCCCATGTTTATGTTAACCTAAATGACTTTATTTTATGTTGCTTCCTTTTGATTATAAACTCTTTATTACCAAGCTGTGGCTTTGTAAATACAATTCATTGTCTTGAATATTGTTACACAAAACAGTTTTCTGTCTACACATTTTTCCAAAGTTAATGTGCAATTATTATTTTTTTGTGCAAGTAAACAGCTTGGTACTCCTTAATAATCAGAGTACAGAATGTACTTTCTAATATTATGTTACTATCCATTTTCATTAGGTAATAGTAATTATGTTTGCAGCATAAACCTCTTTTTAATGCTCTTCAGCTGAATTATTATTCTACTTGAACAACGCTTTTTTTTTTAATATACAAGGACATATAAGCTATTAGAGTGGACCAAAAGTTTATGCTAGAAATTAATTTACAGCAAACTTTTAACACTCAACTTTACTGCTCATTCAAAAATGAGAATTAAAATATAATTTTTAGTAAAGTACCTAACTTAGAGCACTAAAAATATATGTTCTCAAAATATTTGTAAATCAGTCCATTGTTGACTGTTATGCCTTCTATTATATTTTGTTTTTACAGAGTCATTACTTTACACAACTCCCATTCATTGCTAAATTTTATTTTATTATGTTTGAATGATGGAGCAGATGAACTCATTTTACTAAGGCACATTAAAAGAGGACATTGTTGTATATCAGATTTAGGGCTGGCCATAGTGTCAAGTCAATATATCCTTCTAATTAAAAGCATCTGAGCCAGAATCCAAATAGAGCAGGAGGGTACTAACTTCTCTCTTGGCACTATACCAAGGACAGAATCAAAGTCAATCTATAGGCAATAATCCAAAGAATATATTCAGCATTTAAGATATTCAGAATATCTATCTATCTATCTATCTATCTATCTATCTATCTATCTATCTATCTATCTATCTATCTATCTAATAAACAAAAGCCATTAATATCTTGTAAATGATATCCTTATAAATGGTGACTAGTGATGTCATCAGTTCGAAACGGTGAGTAGTGATGTCATTCTTGTCACGTGACTCACTGAAACTTGTGTATTCTAATAAATAAAGTACCCCCTGTTGAAGTTACCTCAGAGTTTCATGACCTGTATAAAAACATTTTTATATGGTCATGAAACTCCTTAGTAACTTATAACATCCTTATAATTTACAAGAGGGGGTACTTTATATACAGGGATGTAGTGAACTGCCGACTTGGTGTTCGCGAACACCGGCAAAAAATTCGAACGTTCGCGGACAGTTCGCGAACTTCGAACACCCGCTAAAATCGTTCGATTCGAACGATCGAAGGATTTTAATCATTCGATCAAAGGATTTTCATTCGAATCGAACGATCGAAGCCATTCGATCGAATGCTTTTCATTCGATCGAATGCTTACAATCGTTCGAACGAATGGAAATCGTTTGATTTTTAGCGGTCGAAGGAATTCGAATGGTCGAATGGTCGAACGATCGAACGCGAACTCAAAATGCGAACGTTCCCAAACGTTCGCGAACATTCGGCGGACGCGAACGGTCGAAGTTCGCGCGAACTAGTTCGCAGCAGAACAGTTCGCTACATCCCTATTTATACATATATATATATATATATCAAATTTACATACTGTCTCCAACTGGTAATATTTCTTATTGAAATGTTAGTTTATTTAGTCATAATAACTACAGTAGTTTAAGCATGGAATCAGTGTAATATATTTTAAGGAACCTTTACTGGGGTGAAAGCATTAATTACGTTATTTCATTGACAGCCTGTAGGTTCAGGTTTTTATGAACAGAAAAAGGTGGCATGTTGTTATTTTTAAATTAAGTTCAACATAAATTTCTTGCGTATCTTGTCGGCACTATATAAATAAATTATGATGATGATGATGATGATAGGATTGGTGCCAGAACAATATATGTAGGATGTAAGTGGCATAACACCAACATTATAGTTTTCATACACTCGAGGAACATAACCTGCTTAAAGTTCACAGATCTTAAGTTGGCCATGCATAACAGTTTGACTCATATGGCTCATATGGCTAGGTCACCAAACAAGGGGGATCAAGCCCAATTTGAAAATAATTTCAGATATCAGTCAGGCAGGCCGTTGGTTTGAAAAATTTAAACAAGGGGGGTCTATGCTGCCAGTCCATATAAGGCAGCTGAGTAACAGGGACTTGTCCCAGTTCCCAAAGCACCATTAAATAATCATTAAATAAAATATATATCCCATAACTCGTAGTTCATAAAAATCAAACGTTAATTCAATTAGCATATTAAGGCCTCTTACACACGGGAGGTTTTACTTGCGGTCCCCTGTGTTGCTCTTTCTTCCGTTCAGCCGCAGGAGAGCGCAGGTGTAGACGCACTCAATTATTGTGAAGAGGGCTGTACTTACTCAGACGCATGTATGCGCTGAACGCAGGTGAAATGCAACATGCTGCGTCCCACCTGCGTTTGGCGATTTCATGCATCTGTGTGAGTACTGCCCCCTTCACGATAATTGAGTGTGTCTCCTTCTGCGCTCCCCTGTGGCTGAATGGAAGAAAGCGCAACGCAGCGGAGTGCAGGTAAAACCACCCATGTATAAGAGCCCTCACAGATGTTAGTGCAGAGAGGATAATCCTCTATTTTGGTCATAATTTTCCCGGGTTACTAGTACTACTCCCTGTAACATGTTTATACAATAATAACTCCAGTAAAACTTTATAGTAACATATGGAAACCGACCCATTGTAATAGTTCATGTACAAGTTGTAATAAATAAATCAATAATACCATTAGTACAATCTACAATACTGTGCAAAAATTGTTAAAATCTCCCACCATTATAATCTTTATAAAATCAATCTTTCTCCTATATAATTCCTATTTCCTTTCTAAATGTCTCATCTGTCACACAAGTGAACACCATGGATATTAATATAAATTTAGATATTAAAGACCATGTCAGGACTGGACTCCATAACATTTAGGTTTAACATGTAATGTCAAACTCATCATTTAACCCCAAATGCAGACGTGGTTGTAAATGAAAAATCCAGAATACCTCCCTCTTTGCCAGAAGGCTCATATGATGGTCCCCTCTTCTAACTATTCACTTCACTTCTTCTATCCCTTGAAATGAAAAATAGTCCTGTTGGTTGGCCCCATACACAGGTTATTAAGCTGTCCTCCAGAAGGACTGGGTCAACTGCTTTAATTAACCCATGTATGGACTTAAGTACTGCATTTTATGAGTATTGTGCACCTAGCATCTGCAGAACTATGAAAATTGTCATCATTTAACTGCTGCTTTTCTCCAGGTAGAGCACTGTTACATTGAACTCTTTCCCAGCTGGGCATTTGCAAGAATAATGGAGATAAGGGATCTCCAAGCTATGTTTAAATCTTAGGCCTCAGTAGGAAACAACCTCACACTAAAATATTTTCTTTGGAGTGTACAATTGCTTTTACTTGATACCCTCCCTTATTTAGGGACCCATAAGGTAAATGTGCCCCTATGGCTTTAAATCCCTACACTTCCTTATCTTCCTAGTTGCTGGGCAGATGCCCATGTAGCTACTTGTAATTTGCATAGTTGTACTATTGGCCAAGAGATGTCATGACCACTTCCTGTTATACTTTGGTATAGTGATTGTGAAGGGTCGGATCTTCCTCTTTGGCTTCTGGTTGCTGATCCAGCTGGATGTTTCCAGGGAGCCTGGGTACACCAAGGCCCAGTAAAGCCATTCTGCCCTAGAGGGCCCAGCTCCTCTATAGAGTAAAGTTGGAGAGCAGGGACCCTGTGAATGAGGCCAGCTAGAGATACAGTAGCATACTACCTGTAATAGGACTCTCTAGGAGAGTAAGATAGGTAGGTTAAGTAGCAAGAGCAGCTTGGCTCCAACTAGGAGGGATAGCAAGGAGGTAGCTCTCCCCTCAGGCAAAACTGCCCTGTATTATAGGGATGTAGCCTTATAGGGAATTAGTGCGTTCCCTCATTCAATGTATGGGGATCCAGGCCACGGTGCTGAGATCTTGAGAGTGAATCTATCCAGGTGTTACGATAATACCTCGGGGAGTTCCACTGTGCTGTCTCTGAGGGACATGTTGTAGCCATGTCGTGATTATCTTCTGGGGCCTCTGTGTATTGTAAATACAAAACTTGTGCATCATTTGTCTTGGACAAATAAACTGTTCTATTTTTGTTGCAAGAACCTTATGGCTCCCTTGTATTTTGTTTTTCATGCACAGTAGCATATGGAAGTTGTAGTTGCACTACGTCCTTACTTCACTATTTCCACATAGCAAAGGCCCAGCCTGCTATGTTAGAGTCCAATGTAACACATGCTCTATTCCTATAGCCAGGATGTTAACCCTTTTGGTCTAAAATAGCCCAAAAACACTAACTTACATTCCTAGAGTGTGCTATAACATTTACTGCCATTTCAAATACTACATACAAATCCTTATTAACAGGGTCCCTTCCCCCTTAATCCACTAAGGTTCAATCTAACACATGTCTCTTTAATCAAAACTCCAGCCTCAGGCCCTCCAGCATTCACCCCCTACAAAGAGTATGCCAGGGTCTATCAGCTCTTGTAGGTTGAAGTCGGCACCAAGGAGGAAGCGGTATACAGAAAAGTCCAATACACCATATCCCACGGGTTTTAGAAAGTTTGTAGTTGTATCCAGGCAAAATATCAGGGCAGGCATCAAGTAACAAAGCGAATCAAAGCAGAAGGGTAGAAGCCTTAAAATTAAGTCAAAATAGCATTTAAGGAGCAGCCAGGAGCTTTACCAAGAAAGATCTATATTTGGGCATTGAAACACAGCCTACGGTGTCCTTTTATTTCATATTTTCACACCAGTCTACAGCGTGATGATGTCATGTGGCAGTGTCACCATGGGAATGACCACCATAATGTAGCCATGGGTGTTACAAAGCAGATCACTCTGCTATGGAGCTCTCCAAACAGAGTGGAGGCAAAAGAGAGACTAAGGAATACCCATAACATCCCTGAACAGAAACAGATGCCTCACATTGGGCAACTTAACCTGTACGGGATGCTCTCTGCCTGAAGCTGTTGGAAAATGTATTTGCCCTAGTTTACTTTGCCATACATCTGAACAATAATAATACTGAGTTTATAATGTTTCTACATTGAATTAAGTCAGGATCTATTAGCTATGGCCTTTTGGGGGAAGGTAATATGTTTCATTAGCTCAAAAACTTTCGCAAACAAGTTTCATTGTTTGCATCTTTTTTTGACTGATTTAAAACTTCAACAATTTTCTTGCTTAGCAATAATGAACAATGTAATTTAGTTCTCCAGCGAATTGTTTTACTTTGCTAGCAGCACTAAATATTGGCAAAAACGCCATTTTAAACAATGCTTATAGCATTTTAAGCAATTTAGCACATAGGACCATAGATCATTATTCCAATCTCAAGCTTTGGTTGAAGAGAGATCTTTGACATTTTTATATCAATGCCTCTTATTAAAAACCAGTTCATTTGGAAATTAAGAATAAGGATTTAATTCTAAAGGAGAAGCCCAACGGATATACAGTATGATGAATGATTAAAAAAAATCCAAAAAAGTTCCTGACTGAGTTCCTGACCTTACCTGCAGTTTCTGCAATCCCCAGCTGACCTGATTTTAAAAGAAAAAAATACTTTTTTTTCTCCATGACATGCCTGGAGGCTCCAGCAATAGTAGATGTGCCTCCCAGTGTATTTTATTTAGGGAAAAGGAATATTTTTGTCATAAAAAAGTGACGGGCGCTTTAGAGAAATCATTATTTTTCAATTTCTTGCTCACTGACAATAAAGCAGCTTGTTTATCATTTTCTTTTTGGCATTTTCAAGGTCTAACTAACTTGATCTATGACATTTTAGCATTTCCCTTTATTCCCTCTGAGATTATATAATACAACTTAAATACTTTTTTTTTGTGGTTTAATAGTTCAGCATCTAACAATAAAGAAAAGCAGAATGAAAATGATAGTAATTAAAATTGAATGGGCTCTGGGATACACTATAAGGCACCATTGTGTGCAAGAGATGAAGAATATAATTTCTTCTAATGTAAATGATAAAAATATATTGAAGAATATCACAATGGGCTGTGCTAGCTTCTATTTGTAATTATACAAAAGCAGATTGAAACTATCTTAACATCTACTGATACGGCAGCTATCGTGGTGGGGGTGGAACAGGGAGTGCACCATTGTCTGTAGGGTATTCCTGGTGTCCCAGTCCAGCCCTGGGACCAAACATGTAGCTTCGATTTGTGTTGTATTAATCAAAATCCGCTTTTATCTCAACATTTTCTGCTACAAACTCTGATCCAATCCACTCGGGATTTTTACACTTATTGGCCGATTCACCAAGGGTCGAATATCGAGGGTTAATTAACCCTCGATATTCAACTGGGAATTAAAATAGCGCAAATAGTTAGATCGAACGATCGAAGGAATATCCTTCGATCAAAAAAACTTAGGAAAGCCTATGGGGACCTTCCCCATAGGCTAACATTGAGTTCGGTAGCTTTTAGATGGCGAACTAGGGGGTCGAAGTTTTTTCTTAAAGAGACAGTACTTCGATTATCGAATGGTCAAATAGTCGAACGATTTTTATAGTCAAAGTAGCCCAAAAAACACATCAAAATTCAAAGTTTTTTTACTTCGAATCCTTCACTCGAAGTTAGTGAATCGGCCCCTTATTTATTATTACATTTTCAACGAAGATTTGCTTTCCAGGAAAAAATCAGATTTTCACGACTTTTATATTTTTCACCTGAAAACTGAGATTTCTTATGCTTTTTGCCTGAAAACTCAGAAAACTTTAGGGTATTGCACGAAACCCAGCGCACATCAAAAAATCACTGGGACTCTTCCCATTGACTTATATGTAACCTCGACAGGTCTGAGATGCCAGACTTTCTGATTTGGACTTCCTCTGGGTTTAATACATTCTGAAAAATGTGTGATTTTTTAAAAGTCTGATTTTATAAACTTTTGCATTTGGAGTTTAGTAAATAACCCCCCTACTGTATAGATGTTTATAGATGTATAGATGATTCATTGTGAATCCCTCTGTGTTTTGTATTAATTTGCCATTACTAAATGCAGTATTTGTTGGACATCTCAGTGTTATTACCCTTTTGTGTTGCCTGTTTTGTATTCTTTCTTGCTGTTCAATATGCATGTGGATACCAGAACATCTGGCAAGCGAGGCGCAGAGTTTTATTCTCAGTTTAGGACTGTGAACTTTTAATTTGGCCACTGATTTGATTTCACATCTAGCAGAAAAGGAAAACTGTTTGTACCTCTTTGGCATTCTATCAAAGGCAGATATCACACATCAAAATGGTTTGCTTTGTTGTAGATGTAAGTAACACTAAAGCCAATATAAAAGTGTTTTATTCCAAGCAGATGTTATGTTTAACTGTTAGCAGAAAAGATTTTTTTAACAGAATGTTAAATTTCACAATAAGGATATATCATGATTTTTCTTTCTATCGTTACATGAACCACAGTCAGTATGATATTATAGAGGAGAGCAGCTTTTCTTGCGCCTCACCATGAGTAACATAACATCTTAAATACCATTACTACTCTTTTAATGAAGAATGGATTAGTAGTAAAGGTGTATACTACAGCCTTTGTTCCTTTATTTGGATTTTTACATATTTTTATACATATTCCAGAGCCTTCTTTCTATGTTAAACCAGCAATTGCTAAGGGCAGCCACAGAGAGTCATTTCTCAATGGCAAAAATCTGGCAAGTTTAGATCATGGGGAAAGAAAACAAATCAATGTAAGAAACCTTAAGCTTAAAATTAATATCTGTATTGCATTATCTTACAGAATGCCTGGCCCCAAACTAGGATTAATAATACATCTTAAAATGTAAATAAGAATAATAAAATGTAAATGTAAATCATTTTAAAAATAGTTCTTTGAGATGAATACTTTTAAACACCTTAATGTCAATAGTAGAAGCAATCAAATATAATATACTATACAATTGTCTGCCTATTAAGGCAAACAAAATTGTGATGCAGTACAATTTGTTAATTAATGTTATGCTGAAGAATCTGCCGAGTGTAAAGAAATCCTTTGGCATTTGGCAGCTTGTTAGGGTTTCAAGCATCTGGTTCTTCGTGCATACATATGCAAGAGTTTGTATAATTACATATATATATTTATATAGTATTTAAGTATAAAAACATTTCAAAATGTTCAAGAATTTGCTGGTTTCTTTCACATAGTTAGCAGCATCCTTACTCAAAAAAAAAAGGAATATAAAATACAGCCTATAGTTTCTCAACTGATAAGTTATGGCACTAAAGGAAAGGGAAAGCTTCAATCACCAAGGGGTGCCAAATGTTAGCCATCCCCCCACTGATTGCAATCACTTTAAGAATCATTTATTTTAACTTGGCAGCGTTGTCTTTTTCTGTATTTTCTGATAAGGTTTAAAAAGACAAATACCAACTCAAGGATAAACTTTTACATACTTTTTTAAATCGTTTTACCTGTTGTAGGAGTATTTTCAGATGAATTTCAGATGTCACCTCTCTGAAGAGTTACAATGTGCCGTTGTGATTGGATTAGGGTAAGAGTTTATATGCCGAGAACTTCCTGCTCGGATGAGTAGTGAAACGTCTTCAATAATTAACCAGCAAGTCCAGTTGTTTTTTGCATTACTTATATTAGATATACCATGACCTGGATGATTGAAAATCTTTATAGTCCTATTTCTCTGTAGCATTGCCACCTGTTTTTACCCAAACAGTTTTGTTTTTCTTAGGGCTGTTCAGATTTCAGTTCATTGTTCGGGTTTTAGCCTTGTGAAAACCAAACAATAATCTGGCCAATAACCACCTCTGATGTCACAAACCCGCTCACACGAGGTACAAACACCCCCCAAATATCATGATCCCACCCCATATACCGCTGCCTCGCCCCTATACCATCATCCCACCCCCTTCAGTTTTTATGGAGGTCAAAGGTGGCAACGCTACTTCTCTTGGTGAAAATTTGGGGCTCATGTACAACTGCCCCTGCTGCAATTCCAGACAGCAATTTATTCATGGGGTGCCAGACTCAGGTCTCTCTGTTATGGAAAATATCAGGGTTCAAAGTGCTAAAACATTTTGGGTTTTTGCATGTTGTACCTGACCCTATTCTTAAATATAATTGGCAGAATTTTAGATAGGAAAAATGTGGCCCTAAATTAAGTGGTCACTTGGTAATTGATCCTGTAATACCTTTGTACTTAAGCGTCTGTGTAGCTCAGCTCACAGGCTCCCAGCTTTAACTCGGATGATCATGACCAAGTACCATCATCTAAATGCTGAGCACTGTAATAATTAGAGCATGCAATTTAAGCAGCTATTTTATTTATCTTAACATCTTTTTATAAAAGGCTCCTCACATTTTGTTTTCCTCATTTCAGCTCTGCAGAGCATTCCATTTTAGCTGTTATGAATGCCCTTCAGAATGGAGACAGGAGAGATGGCAGACTGAAAGGAAAACAGACAGATACCTAGATAGTAACTTTCAAAAAGAAAATATGTTTAGTGCAGGAAAGTATCAGCACATTTCAACTAGACAATGTTTGCTGTGAATCTGTATTAACCTTTGCACAAAGCGAAAGAGGTAAGGGCACATTTCCAATTATCAGTTTGCCTATAGTAAGGATCCAGTTGTTTGTCACACCGTATTATTCAGTTCAAGTTGGAGTCACAGCAAGTATAACTTTTTGTAGGGTTTTATGGGGGAAAAAACAACACATTTTTTCTTGTGAACATATACTGTATATTTTGGTAAAGTGAACTAGTTTTATTAGGCTAAGAAGGTAAGACAGCTGTGATCCAAATATTTTGTATAGTGGATAATATTCCACAAGCTGTAATTCATAAAGCCATTACAATAGGTGACTATTAGGGGAAAATTTACTTATGGTAGAATATCGAGGGTTAATTAACCCTCGATATTCGACTGCCGAATTGAAATCCTTTGACTTCGAATATCGAAGTCAAAGGATTTATCGCTATTACTACGATTGAACGATCGAAGGAATAATCCTTCGATCAAACGATTAAATCCTTCGATCGAACGATTAAATCCTTAGAATCGAACGATTCGAAGGATTTAAATCCATCGATCGAAGGATTTTGTTTTGTTAGGAAGCCTATGGGGACCTTCCCCATAGACTAACATTGGGCTCGGTTGGTTTTAGGTGGCGAACTAGGGGGTCGAAGTATTTTTTTAAAGAGACAGTACTTAGACTATCAAATGGTCGAATAGTCGAACGATTTTTAGTTCGAATCATTCGAGTCGAAGGTCGAAGTCGAAGGTCGAAGTAGCCCATTCGATGGTCGAAGTAGCCAAAAAAAAACATTTGAAATTCGAAGTTTTTTTCCTCTATTCCTTCACTCGAGCTAAGTAAATGGGCCCCTTAGTATTTTTATAAATGCATACATTATAATCTACAGTATTAGTACCAACAATGTGTCACTTCAGTCCATTTCCCACACTTCCCTATGCTCTGTCCCTCCTCTGTATCATTTCTTCTGTTTCCATTAACCTTTTGTATCCCCCTGGCATCCCCTCAATTTTGTTTCCAGGGTTTCTGCTCATTTGCTCCAATGACCATAGATGATGTCCTCTGCAGCCACACTGGAAGCAGCTGCAGATGAAATGGAACACAGGAGAAAGTGGAGCAAGGGGTGACCAAAATGTTGAGTGAGGTGTAAGCGAGACCATGAGAAAATTTCAAGAAAGAAATAGCAGGGAGTTTGGGGTGGCTGCAGTTAGAAAAAGCAGTATTGGTTTTATGTCATCTGTATCAAAATGTATTTAGTGATGTCATGATTGAAAAATATATATATTTGGTCACATTTATAAATTGAATATAAGTAAAATGGATAGTGACATGTTCCAGTTTTAAAGGGGTTGTTCACCTTCCAAACACTTTTTTCAATTCAGTTGTTTTTAGATTGTTCCCCAGAAATAAAGACTTTTTTCAAATACTTTCTATTATTTATTTTTTACGTTTTTTCCAAAATCTAAGTGTAACGTTGAATGTTTGTGTCTGTGGTGTTTGAGTCTGGCAGCTCAGTAATTCAGCCACAGACTCTGAACTGTTACAATTTTGCAACATTGAGTTGATAGATTTCTCAGCAGCGTCTCTGGAGTATTAGCAACTATTGTATCAAGTCTAACAACTGCCTGTAATGAAACCCAGAGATTCTGCTCAGCAGGGACAAAGATAAGAAATGTATCAACTAAATGTATCCATTTAGAACAGTTTACAGGATCGGCGACCCCCCCCCCCCGAGCTGCTTCAGAAGGAGAGAAATGACAATTTACACTTCAATATTAGAAAAACCATCACACATAGAAAATAGAAAGTCATTGGAAAAAGTCGTTATTTCTGGTGATCTATCTGAAACCAACTAGTTGTTTGAAGGTGAACAACCCCTTTGAATGATTTAGCTCTCAGGCAAGGCTTGAAGTAGAGCAGCTCCCTAATTTACATGTGCTAGGGAGGTGGGACAATGTTCTGACACAGGTTAGTGAATGGTGAGCCAGAGGGAAGGTTAGTATGCATATACATAATGTACGTTCCCTTATTAGTTATGTACACACATTAACACATCTTGTTCTTATGAAAACTGTGTAACTGTGTCTCTTTTTGGCTAGCAGTCATTCAATTTATAAGAGTAGGCATACCCTTTTATGTAGCAAATATTAAATGAATTATCTTTTTTTCCATTCTGGATGGTGAAAATGTTTTTATTTTCATATAATTTACTTTCATGGTCAATGGTTGTTTCAGCTTTGAGCTCCGAATAAGCATCATTCTCCCATAGGCACTGAGTAGTGAATCCCTTGATCTGTAATTTATATATAATTCATAGCTGGAGACAAAAGCATTGCTAGTTTGTCAGCTTTCTATCTTTCATGTGATATCACAAGTTTGCTGACTCTTGTAATTTCTAAAGGGTGCAGTATATTCTAATGGTGTTTTTATTTCATTATAGGCCAAAGTCATACTTTTTATTGACGGCATCAGGCAGACAAGATGAAAAAAAGAGTATCAGAATCATGTTTTCTGTTGCATTAATATAAGTAACATTCTGCTGTACTGTATATACATATAAAATGCCTACTATAAAAAAAATGGTAGTTTCCCATTGGGACCACAGTGAGCTTGCACCAGATTCCCCTTTTCACAAGAAGACTATGGGATGCTGATGTATGCTGCTACTGGATGTGGAATAGACTTTTGACAGGCAACTGATGTCTGTACTTGTATATAGTTTAATTTGGCTTAGTAATACACTTTTAACATAGTTAAGAGCTCTGACTATCCCAAAGGATTAATTGAGGTGGACATGGTATGAGAGACCTATATTATACCATCTCCTTTTAACAAATAAAACCTTTCTATGGACCGTTCAGAGAAAGTCATTTGTAGAAAGGTGATGGAGTGTCATCACTTTCTTAATATGTTTGGGTCCCCATAGGTGCCCCTGGCAGAAGCAAATTGTTTTTGATAGACAAAGTCTAAACTAAATTCCTCAGTAGTGTCCTTGCACTGGGTGATTGAAATTGATCTGAAGCAGGGCCGGAACTAGGGGAAGGCACTTCTAACAAAGGGTTTAATTCATATTCCTTATTCAGTCCTCTGGCATAAGGGTTTCCAACTTTCTAATCCTCACATTTTAATAACTGTTTAACCCACCTCCTCTCCTAGGTCTGGGGATTCATTGTAGAATTTGAAAACGCAACTGGGTAACTGAGTGGCCTGCATCTACAAAGTGACATGCTACAGGATTTTTCCTAACTTTTCTTTTTATATCTGATTTGTGTTCTCCTATTCGTTCTTTTGCCTGTCTAGTAGTATGTCCTATACACATCAATCCACATGGACATTTAATGACATAGACTACATATATAGACAGGCAAGTATGGTAACCCTTTATCTTAATTGCAGTGCCATTATGTGGATGGTACACAATGTCCCCTTTAATACAACTATTGCAATGCCTACAAGACAAACAAGGTAAAGTACCATTTTTTACATCGCTTAATGTGTCCTGATTTTTTTGCCCCAACATCAGCTCTTACTAATTTATCTTTTAGGGATTGAGCCCTCTTAAAAGATAATATAGGTGGATTTTGAAATGCCGTTATCCCAGGACAAGCCACTTACTATTCAAGCCCAATGTCTATTTACTATTTTTCCATCATCTTTAGACAAAATATTGTGATTTTGGTACATATCTTTTTACATGGGCTGGATGAAATAAAGAATACAGTAACAAAATATTTTTGTCTGTGGGTTTTACATATATATCAGTAGCTAATTTACCATCATTCTTATATACCCACAAGTCTATAAAATTAATTTTGAATAAATCAACATGTGCTGTAAATTTTAAGGAAGCTGAATATTCATTTAAAGGAAAACTATACCCCTCAAACAATGTAGGTCTCTATAAAAAGACATTGCATAAAACAGCTCATATGTAAAACCCTGCTTCATGTAAATCAACCATTTTCATAATAATATACTTTTTTAGTAGTATGTGCCATTGTGTAATCATAAATAGAAAACTGCCATTTTAAAAAAAAAAAAGGGCTGCCCCCTGGGATCGTACGATTCTCGGTGCACACTAACATACCAAACAAACCATACTTGTTAGGTCACATGAGCCAATTAACAGACAGTTGTGTTTTTTGCTTCCACACTTCTTCCTGTTACAGTTAGAGCTGTGTTATTTCTGGTCAGGTGATCTCTGAGGCAGCACAGAGACCATCACAAAATGGTGGCTCAAGGCAAGAGATGTAAAAGGGCAAGATTTACTTAAATATATATTCCAGTTTGATAAGATTCTTTAATATGCCACTTAATTTGATATAAACTAACTGTTGCTCAAGTATTCATTTTGGGGGTATAGTTTTCCTTTAACTAGTAAAGAATGCATCTAGGGTCAACTGTGGCCCCTCGCATAGCATGAAAATATCATCAATATAACGAAACCAGCACTTACAGTATTGTTTAAATTTCAAATTTTGATATATTAATGTTTCTTCAAAGTTACTCACAAAAAAATTTGCATAGGTAGGGGTCACATTTGACATATGGGTGGAACTGAGGCGGTAGAGCAGTGTCTGAATAATGATCCCTGTTGGGATGGGGCACAGAAATGGTTGGTCATTACACTCTTAAAAATAATTCTGGAGAAAACGTATTTTATGTTTCAAGACGAGTTCTATGAACAATGCTGTTGGACGTCAATGGGGTCAAATGTGGCCCCTACCTATGCAAATATTTTTGTGAGTAATTTTGAAGAAAATAAATCAATCCAGTAGGTCAAAGAATATTTTTAAGCAGGGTTGGATAGGCAGTTGGAGAGCACCAAAAATGCCTGCCAACTGTGCACTGGAAAACTGTTCAAAAGGGAGGGCCTTAAAGGTTACAGCAGCTTTCTGAACTACAGGGAGTGGGGAAGGACAAATTTAACAAAATGCAATACATAGCTTAAACAAGGTATATTATAAGGTTGTGTATAACGTAACTCAAAGTGCAAAATAATATCTACAATCTGCCATTTTTTTTGCATTTTACTGCATTCTATATTCTTCTCTTTACAAATTGCCGTAGGCCTCTTGGCTTTATTCTAGAGCACAGAGACCTGCTGCTTCCCCTCTGAATTCAGTGCTGTATTGGGGAGAGGGGAGGTACATAGGAGCCCCACCTGCCTCCTACCTGTGCTCTAACTTGAGAGGTGCAAGTTGAGGAGTGGTAGAGGGCACCGACAAAGCTGACCTGCTCCCCCTGACACTGATCTTTTCCCAGGGTGCCAAAGCTTGTTAAAGGGGAAGGAAACCTAGTTGGCGCAAACCCCCCACCCCCCTCCTGTTTGTTGCCCACCCTCCCTCCTCCCCCCATGCCTACCCGTCCCGCTGGGCAAATGCCCCTAACTTGTTACTTACCCTTCTGCGCAGTAGATCCGTACCGGCGAAATGCTCCTACTGCGTATGCGCCAAAACGCCGACATCTTCTTCCACGCAGATCGTGTGGAAGAAGATGTCGTCTGTGAACTCCCTGGACTGGACCTGCGCAGAAGGGTAAGTAACAAGTTAGGGGCATTTGCCCAGCGGGACGGGTAGGCCAGGGGGGAGGAGGAAGGGTGGGCAACAAACGGGAGGGGGGGTGGGGGGTTTGCGCCGACTAGGTTTCCTTCCCCTTTAAGTGAGCTTTAAGGGGTTTAATCTTGCACCCCTTAGTGCTCTAGCACTTGCAACCTGTTGTTAGGTAAATTACGTTTTATGTACCATAAGGGCTATTAGGAAAAGAGATGAGTAGGACACAACCATTACCTTACATTAGTTTTTATATTTTATAACCCTGGACAAAAATCTTCTCAAAAGTTCTCTACCAAAAAAGAGAATGTACCATAGTAATTAATTTGATAATCTCCATAATAAAGAAGTCACATTTTTTACAATATCCTTTTCTATGAGAACATTTTACGTGCAGTGTGCATTTTATTTTTCGTAACCATTTTTGTAATTTCTGAGAAAATGTGCAGACGGAAGAGAATTGCTGACAGGCTGCTTATCAGAGTAAACGAATCACCTGGATATAAAACAATTTTTCTTGGTGCAGCTTCATGACCTTGCCACTACCAGATGTTCATGACATATTTTTCTCTCTATAATGACAATCCTGTTTTTATTACAGCAGTTTGTCTTGATGGCTCTAATTTTTTATCTTCAACCAATACAATAAAATGCTTCCAGTCAGTTCTTTTATTCTATTCTTTAACAAGATAAAAAAAGAGAAATAAATAAATACTGTGCGATTTGACACAAACAAAGCAAATTATTTGTATTTATTGTATTTTTTTTTTTTACTTGGGCAATGATAGGGTACTAATAGTATGATTGGGGATAATTGGGTTGAAAAAAAAATTACAAATGCTAAATATGTTACTGAAAACTATTGATTCTAAATGCCAGGTAGTCAACATGGGAATAAAGGCTGAACACAAACAACAGATATGGAATGTTTACGCTTGCTATACATATTTGCAGATAAATGTATAAGTCTATAAAATAGTCTATACAAACTAACATATTCCAGTCTTAGACAAAGTAATTAACACATTAAACCCCAGTTTATCATGATGTAAACTTCCTGAGATATGATGTGCATATACCCTTAAGAAAACCTTCCTCAATATACTAATATACTTATGTAATTTTACGTTCTTTATTTTTTTTTCTCTACTTTTCAAGATATTCGCCATTTTCAAACTGCTAATATATTTAAATTCAAGCAACAGCACCACCTGCTGGTCATTTTGGCCTAAATTAGATAAAACTCAATTTAATCAGTGATGTTGCTCTGCTTACAACCTACCAAATAATTGTCAGATGACACTTCTCTGCTCCCTAACTATCTAATAAGCAAAATTATAGGCTACTCATTTTGTACCATATGTTAAAATGCATATTATCTTGAAAACTAGAATTAAATGTCATGTAAATGACAAAAGTGCTCAGAATAGCGCTCTGAGCAATTTTACTTTGGTTTGATTTCTGGTTTACTCTTCGTTTAACTAGTTGTAGAAGCAGCCTAGAGCAGCTAATAGCAGGTAGATCTTTGCTTATGTTATCTGCGTAGACATCATAGTAAAACCCAATGAAGATGAAAAGAAATACTCCTCTAATTTGAGTGTTGCAAATACACTTCTGTAGAAAATTGACAAATTGTTTAAGGCAAATTGTGATTATGTTTGATTAATACATCTTGAAAAAAGATCTAGTTTTCCAGGTTTTCCTAGCATCTCTTTTTGGTCTTCCATCCTCCTATCCTCAAAGGCAAATGATGGTGTTTACCAATGAGCAAAATTATAGGACGCTCCTTTTCTGGAAATATAAATTTTCAGCTGATTGGCTACATAAATGACTGGCAAAAGTGGTTTCAAAGTAAATATAAAGCATAAAAGCACACCTTTCTTTTAACCAGCTACAGAGCAACTAATAGATGGTAGACTTGTGCATTTGTTATAAAAGTAGATATCACAGTAAAACCCACATTATTCCACTGTTTTTGGAACAATTAATCTCCGCATGAGCAATGCCACTAAATGGAGAATGTTTAGGATTAGGGATGTCGCGGACTGTTCGCCCGCAAACTAATTCGCGCGAACATCGACTGTTCGCGTCCGCCGAATGTTCGCGAACGTCGCGCGACGTTCGCCAATTTGGGTTCGCCTTAGCTGGCGCTTATTTTTGACCTCCCACCACAGACCAGCAGATACATGGAAGCCAATCAGGAAGCTCTCCCTCCTGGACCACACCCCCTGGACCACTCCCCTTCCATATATAAACTGAAGCCCTGCAGCGTTTTTTCATTCTGCCTGTGTGTGCTTGGAAGAGCTAGTGTAGGGAGAGAGCTGTTTAGTGATTTGAGGGACAGTTGATAGTAACTTTGCTGGCTAGTAATCTACTTGATACTGCTCTGTATTGTAGGGACAGAACTCTGCAGGGATTTGAGGGACATTTTAGGTTAGGTAGCTTTGCTGGCTAGTAATCTACCTTCTACTGCAGTGCTCTGTATGTAGCTGCTGTGGGCAGCTGTCCTGCTGCTGATCTCTCATCTGCTGACTGCTGCCTGTAACCCAATAGTCCTTGTAAGGACTGCTTTTATTTTCTTTTTTGTTTTTTTACTTTGCTACTATAAGAGCCCAGTGCTATTAGTCTAGCTGTGTTGGGGAGTGGGACTGGTGTGCTGCTCCTAGTAGTTCAGCACCAACCAGAGTAATTTTTTTTTTTAATATATATATATATTTTTTTATTTTACTTATCTTACTGTTCTTTAACGTGTCCAGTGCTGTTTGCTGTTCTTCATAGTAGTGCACCAATAGTAGTGCACTTGCAGGCATTGTTTGCCCAGTGTGTTCTTCAAACAACTGCCACCTAGCTGTGTGAGCTTATTCACATTCTGTCTAAATATCAATAATAATACCGTCTCCAGAAACACCACCTGAGTGACGTTTTCCAAGCAGCAATAATATATTCCGTATCCACTGCTGTAGTGTATACGTTGACCTTGCAGACATTGTTTGCCCAGTGTGTTCTTCAAACAACTGCCGCCTAGCTGTGTGAGCTTTTTCACATTCTGTCTAAATATCAATAATAATACCGTCTCCAGAAACACCACCTGAGTGACGTTTTCCAAGCAGCAATAATATATTCCGTATCCACTGCTGTAGTGTATAAGTTGACCTTGCAGACATTGTTTGCCCAGTGTGTTCTTCAAACAACTGCCGCCTAGCTGTGTGAGCTTTTTCACATTCTGTCTAAATATCAATAATAATACCGTCTCCAGAAACACCACCTGAGTGAAGTTTTTCAAGCAGCAATAATATATTCCGTATCCACTGCTGTAGTGTATACGTTGACCTTGCAGACATTGTTTGCCCAGTGTGTTCTTCAAACAACTGCCACCTAGCTGTGTGAGCTTGTTCACATTCTGTCTAAATATCAATAATAATACCGTCTCCAGAAACACCACCTGAGTGACGTTTTCCAAGCAGCAATAATATATTCCGTATCCACTGCTGTAGTGTATACGTTGACCTTGCAGACATTGTTTGCCCAGTGTGTTCTTCAAACAACTGCCGCCTAGCTGTGTGAGCTTTTTCACATTCTGTCTAAATATCAATAATAATACCGTCTCCAGAAACACCACCTGAGTGACGTTTTCAAGCAGCAATAATATAATCCGTATCCACTGCTGTAGTGTATACGTTGACCTTGCAGACATTGTTTGCCCAGTGTGTTCTTCAAACAACTGCCACCTAGCTGTGTGAGCTTTTTCACATTCTGTCTAAATATCAATAATAATACCGTCTCCAGAAACACCACCTGAGTGACGTTTTTCAAGCAGCAATAATATATTCCGTATCCACTGCTGTAGTGTATACGTTGACCTTGCAGACATTGTTTGCCCAGTGTGTTCTTCAAACAACTGCCGCCTAGCTGTGTGAGCTTTTTCACATTCTGTCTAAATATCAATAATAATACCGTCTCCAGAAACACCACCTGAGTGACGTTTTCCAAGCAGCAATAATATATTCCGTATCCACTGCTGTAGTGTATAAGTTGACCTTGCAGACATTGTTTGCCCAGTGTGTTCTTCAAACAACTG
Organism: Xenopus laevis; assembly: GCF_017654675.1. Classification (NCBI taxonomy): domain Eukaryota; kingdom Metazoa; phylum Chordata; class Amphibia; order Anura; family Pipidae; genus Xenopus; species Xenopus laevis. Next base: position 110,209,735 of record NC_054382.1, read on the forward strand.
CCGCCTAGCTGTGTGAGCTTTTTCACATTCTGTCTAAATATCAATAATAATACCGTCTCCAGAAACACCACCTGAGTGAAGTTTTTCAAGCAGCAATAATATATTCCGTATCCACTGCTGTAGTGTATACGTTGACCTTGCAGACATTGTTTGCCCAGTGTGTTCTTCAAACAACTGCCACTTAGCTGTGTGAGCTTGTTCACATTCTGTCTAAATATCAATAATAATACCGTCTCCAGAAACACCACCTGAGTGACGTTTTCCAAGCAGCAATAATATATTCCGTATCCACTGCTGTAGTGTATACGTTGACCTTGCAGACATTGTTTGCCCAGTGTGTTCTTCAAACAACTGCCGCCTAGCTGTGTGAGCTTTTTCACATTCTGTCTAAATATCAATAATAATACCGTCTCCAGAAACACCACCTGAGTGACGTTTTCAAGCAGCAATAATATAATCCGTATCCACTGCTGTAGTGTATACGTTGACCTTGCAGACATTGTTTGCCCAGTGTGTTCTTCAAACAACTGCCGCCTAGCTGTGTGAGCTTTTTCACATTCTGTCTAAATATCAATAATAATACCGTCTCCAGAAACACCACCTGAGTGACGTTTTTCAAGCAGCAATAATATATTCCGTATCCACTGCTGTAGTGTATACGTTGACCTTGCAGACATTGTTTGCCCAGTGTGTTCTTCAAACAACTGCCGCCTAGCTGTGTGAGCTTTTTCACATTCTGTCTAAATATCAATAATAATACCGTCTCCAGAAACACCACCTGAGTGACGTTTTTCAAGCAGCAATAATATATTCCGTATCCACTGCTGTAGTGTATACGTTGACCTTGCAGACATTGTTTGCCCAGTGTGTTCTTCAAACAACTGCCGCCTAGCTGTGTGAGCTTTTTCACATTCTGTCTAAATATCAATAATAATACCGTCTCCAGAAACACCACCTGAGTGACGTTTTTCAAGCAGCAATAATATATTCCGTATCCACTGCTGTAGTGTATACGTTGACCTTGCAGACATTGTTTGCCCAGTGTGTTCTTCAAACAACTGCCGCCTAGCTGTGTGAGCTTTTTCACATTCTGTCTAAATATCAATAATAATACCGTCTCCAGAAACACCACCTGAGTGACGTTTTTCAAGCAGCAATAATATATTCCGTATCCACTGCTGTAGTGTATACGTTGACCTTGCAGACATTGTTTGCCCAGTGTGTTCTTCAAACAACTGCCGCCTAGCTGTGTGAGCTTTTTCACATTCTGTCTAAATATCAATAATAATACCGTCTCCAGAAACACCACCTGAGTGACGTTTTTCAAGCAGCAATAATATATTTCGTATCCACTGCTGTAGTGTATACGTTGACCTTGCAGACATTGTTTGCCCAGTGTGTTCTTCAAACAACTGCCACCTAGCTGTGTGAGCTTGTTCACATTCTGTCTAAATATCAATAATAATACCGTCTCCAGAAACACCACCTGAGTTGTTGTTGTTTTAAAAAAAAATGCCAGGCAAAGGCAGGCCGCCACGCAGAGGCACTAGGGGCCGTGCTGCTATGCTATCCTGTGGCCCTAGGAAATTGCCCAGTTTTACAAAGGCAATTACCCTGAACTCCCAAAATGCTGAAGAGGTAGTTGACTGGCTTACACAGCACACCCCATCCTCTACCGTTTCTAACTTTGCCACAACATCCTCATCCTCCTCTGCTATGGGCACCCCACGTAACACTTCCTCCACCACCGGCGCCCCTTCTTCACTGGAGTCAGAGGAGTTATTTACACATGAGTTTCTTGAACTGAGTGATGCGCAACCATTATTGGCAGAAGAAGATGAAGGAGATGAGGACGTTACACCAGATATAATTCTGGCAGACAACACAACAGAGATGGACATAATGAGTGATGAGGAGGTCCCCACTGCTGCTTCCTTCTGTGAGCTGTGTTAGAAGAAATTGATGCATCTGAGGAGAATGATGATGAGGAGATTGATGTTTTGTGGGTGCCCAGTAGAAGAGAGCAAGAGGAGGATAGTTCAGATGGAGAGACGGAGAGTCAGAGAGGCAGGAGGAGAATAAGACTTAGAAGAAGCAGGGAGGACAGCTCGCAGGGAACAGTATGGCAACAACATGTATCGGCACCTGTGGTCAGCCGGCCAACGCACCCGCCATTGCCGCCAACTTCTACTGTTACCGCCAGATTGCCAGCTTCAAAAAGCTCAGCAGTGTGGGATTTTTTTAATGTGTGTGCCTCTGATAAAAGCGTTGTAATTTGCAATGAGTGCAGTCAGAAACTGAGTCTTGGGAAGCCCAACACCCACATAGGTACAACTTCTATGCGAAGGCACATGAACGGCAAGCACAAAGCACTATGGGAGCAACACCTCAAAGGCAGCAGACAAACTAAAAGCCACCCTCCTTCTGGTCCAGCATCTTACTGCTCTACCTCTGCTGTCCTTGACCTGTCTGAACCACCCTCCACTCCGCCTTCCACCTTGACCACCAGTTCCCAGTCATCTGCCCCCAGCCAAGTTTCTGTGAGGGCCATGTTTGAGCGTAAGAAGCTAATGTCTGCGAGTAACCCCCTTGCCCGGCGTCTGACAGCTGGCTTGTCTGCACTCTTAGCCTGCCAGCTTTTACCATACCAGCTGGTGGACTCTGAAGCCTTCCGCAAATTTGTAGCAATTGGGACACCGCAAGGTACCCAGCCGCAATTTTTTCTCCAAGAAGGGAATACCACACCTGTACCACCATGTGCAGAGCCAAGTCACCGCATCTCTGTCACTTAGTGTTGGGGCAAAGGTCCATATGACTACTGACGCATGGTCCTCCAAGCATGGTCAGGGCAGGTATGTCACCTACACTGCCCACTGGGTGAACTTGCTTATGGCTGGGAAGCAGGGAATGCGTGGCTCAACAACAACAGTGGAGTTGGTGTCACCGCCACGGATTGCACGCGGTTCTGCCACCACCTCTACTCCTCCTTCGCTCTCTACCTCTTCTTCTTCCTCTGCTTCCTCCTCCTCTGCTGCTGGGTCCTCCTCCTTCACACCTGTGCACCCCCAGCTCCCCCTAGGCTATTCGACGTGCCAGGTACGCCGTTGTCATGCTGTCTTGGGGATGACGTGCCTGGAAAGCAGAAACCATAACGGATCTGTACTCCTGTCATCTCTGCAGTCACAGGCCGATCGGTGGCTGACCCCACACCAACTGAAGATCGGAAAAGTGGTGTGTGACAACGGAAGCAATCTGTTGGCAGCACTGAGACTGGGCAATTTAACACATGTGCCCTGCATGGCACATGTTCTGAATTTCATAGTCCAACGTTTTGTCTCGAAGTACCCAGGATTCCAGGACATTCTCAGGCAGTCCAGGAAGGTGTCGGCCCATTTCAGACGTTCCTACACAGCCATGGCACGCCTTGCTGACATTCAGCAGCGGTACAACATGCCAGTCAGGCGTTTAATTTGCGACAGCCAGACTCGCTGGAATTCAACGCTCCTCATGTTGGAACGTCTGCTGCAACAACAAAGAGCCGTCAATGAATACCTGTTTGAACTGGGTGGTAGGACTGGATCTGCAGAGCTGGGGATTTTTTTCCCCCGTTACTGGGTGCTTATGCGCGATGCCTGCAGGCTCATGCGCCCTTTTGAAGAGGTTACAAACATGGTCAGTCGCACCGAAGGCACCATCAGCGACCTAATACCCTTTGCTTTCTTCCTGGAGCGTGCCGTGCGACGAGTGACAGATGAGGCTGTAGACCAGCGTGACGAGGAGCAGGAAGCGCACGATTTCTGGTCGGAATCACCAGAACGAGCCCAGGCACCTGCTGCAACGCAGGGAGAGGTGTCAGAAGTGGAGTCAGAGGAGGAAGGTGGCTTTGTGGAGGAGGAGGACCAACAGGAGCAGGCTTCCCAGGGGGCTTGTGGTGACCTTTTGGGGACCCCTGGTCTTGTACGTGGCTGGGGGGAGGAGACCGTGAATGATGTAGTCCTTGATAACGAGGAAGCGGAGATGGATACCTCTGCATCCAACCTTGTGAGAATGGGGTCTTTCATGCTGTCATGCATGTTGAAGGACCCCCGTATCAAGAGGCTTAAGGAGAAGGACCTGTACTGGGTCGCAACGCTACTAGACCCTCGGTACAAGCATAAAGTGGCAGAAATGTTACCAACGTACCACAAGTCCGAAAGGATGCTGCATTTACAAACCAGCCTGCAAAACATGTTGTACAATGCTTTTAAGGGTGATGTCACTTCAGGAACTCATCAACATGTCACTTCAGGACTCCCCATGCAGCTGTCCTTCTCTGCACGCCGCATGACTCCACACACAGCTGTCCTTTAGCGTCCTCCTCCCTCCACCACCGTTACAAACTAGGGTGCAAACCCTACTGGTTTCATTTCAATCAAAACTTTTTGGACAGGTAAATCCTGAGTTTTTCTGGCCTCTGTGCTTCAGTGGCTGCGACAAAAAAAATTCATATTTTTAGCATTCATATGGCATATTTTTTCTGGCCTCTGTGCTTCAGTGGCTGCGACAAAAAAAATTCATATTTTTAGCATTTATATGGCATATTTTTTCTGGCCTCTGTGCTTCAGTGGCTGCGACAAAAAAAATTCATATTTTCAGCATTTATATGGCATATTTTTTCTGGCCTCTGTGCTTCAGTGGCTGCGACAAAAAAAAATCATATTTTCAGCATTTATATGGCATATTTTTTCTGGCCTCTGTGCTTCAGTGGCTGCGACAAAAAAAATTCATATTTTCAGCATTTATATGGCATATTTTTTCTGGCCTCTGTGCTTCAGTGGCTGCGACAAAAAAAATTCATATTTTCAGCATTTATATGGCATATTTTTTCTGGCCTCTGTGCTTCAGTGGCTGCGATAAAAAAAATTCATATTTTCAGCATTCATATGGCATATTTTTCTGGCCTCTGTGCTTCAGTGGCTGCGACAAAAAAAACATAATTTTTCAGGAAAGTACACATGCCTAATTTTTCAGGGTTCTGCAACAGTGGCAAAATCGCATCTTTTATGGTCACCGCAGGTGATCAATAAAGTAGACCAAAACTGGGCCCACACTGCAGAATCAGTGTTTTTTGGTTCACTTCACTGTACATTGAATTACCTCTGCCTGACCGTGCACGTGCGCACAAGCACGGTGACTGCTAAACACACCACTACAGAAATATTGCCACCAACAGGACGAACATCCTGGAGGTGACAAGCAACTAGTAATTAAAAACTATTATTTGCTCACTTGACGGTATCATTCATGAAAGCTCTTTGCGTTTTTTTGCGTTGCAGTAAGCGCCGCGTTTTGTCTTTGCGTGTGAACAGGCTGTAACCTTTACACGACTTGATTGGCATGTAGACGCCGGACGTTTTAAAGCAGTTTATTACACAAGTTTAGAAATGTAGTGTGATTTCTGCCCTTTACAGCACAAAACGCAGCGCTGTGTCAACAATGTATTTTTCAGATACATTTTTGCCCTTGATCCCCCTCTGGCATGCCACTGTCCAGGTCGTTGCACCCTTTAAACAACTTTAAAATCATTTTTCTGGCCAGAAATGTCTTTTCTAGCTTTTAAAATTCGCCTTCCCAGTCTATGGGGTTCGCGACGTTCGCGAACCGTTCGCATTTTTGACGCAAGTTCGCGAATATGTTCGCGAACATTTTTTCCGCTGTTCGCTACATCCCTATTTAGGATGTGCAGAATGTAATATGGAATAAAGAATGGAATATGTAATACATAATACAGAATGTAATATGTAATACACAATGTTATATGGCCTAGAAGGATAAGAAGGGCAAACTGATAGCTTTGTATGATTAAGCAATCAGGTTAAAGAGAATATATTGAAGGTATGATACAGGTAGGTAAAGGTACAATGCTCTAGTTTAGAAACTATACACAGTAAATAAAACAAAACAAAAAAAGACAACCCCCCCCAAACCTATAAGCTAATAGAACCCTATTTTATGTATACTGCCATAAACAACATATATTTCAAGGTTTCTGCTGGAAAATTATACAGGCACAAAGTTTACATTGTCCCCAGGCTTTAATAAATTCCCCACTAGAATTACAGTTAAAAGGACTACAACTGTGAAGTCATTTGTAGAATAATGTGAATTGCATGTGGATATTATTCCACAGAAATATGACTAATGACACATATTGTGATGCATCTATAGTGCAATTTCTTTATTCACACGAGGAAAGACATAAATTGCTGCAGTTTTCATTTCTATTTCATTTGCAAACAGTAGGATGAATGCAATCCATTACAAATTTTTAGCACATGCTGATTTAATGTGTTACTGTATTACTTTGGCCCAGAGAGTAGCTCTGAAACATTTTAAAGGTACTTTCAAGACAGGCAAAATATAATATACAGCAGTTCAAGAGTACATTTAGAGACTATATTAACATTATTGTATTAAACAGCTTGGCAAACTGATATATTTATATTCTGTTACTTAAAGGAGAGGTTAAAAAAAGTAAGCTTTATGTTATGTTTTGGTAGCCGAGGATGACCACACTTTAATAGAAAGGTCTATATAAATACACCAGTAAACCCTCAAGGTAATGCCGCTCTGAGTCCTTTGTCAAAAGAAACACCACATTTCTTTCTTTCTATTGTGTACACATAGGGGCCCATTTACTTAGCTCGAGTGAAGGAAGAGAATGAAAAAAACTTTGAATTTCGAATGTTTTTTTTGCTACTTCGACCATCGAATGGGCTACTTCGACCATCGAATGGGCTACTTTGACCTTCGACTACAACTTCGAATTGAATGATTCAAACTAAAAATCATTCAGTTATTCAACCATTCGATAGTCGAAGTACTGTCTCTTTAAAAAAAAAATTCGACCCCCTAGTTCGCGACCTAAAACCTACTGAAGTCAATGTTAGCCTATGGGGGAGGTCCCCATAGGCTTTACTAGCTTTTTTAGGTCGAAGAAAAATCGTTTGATCAATGGATTAAAATCCTTGAATCGAACATTTCGAAGGATTTAATCTTTCGATTGAAGGATTTCAATTCGGCAGTCGAATATCGAGGGTTAATTAACCCTCGATATTCGACCATAAGTAAATTTGCCCCATAGACTTTTGTATCAGACTTCCTTCTTTCAGCTTAAAGTGGACCTGTCACTCAGACACAAAAATCTGTATAATAAACATGAAATCCAATTTCGATTTTTCATTAAAGCATTCATAGCTGTTGTAAACTCATTTAAACTTCTGAGCTGTCAATCAAATATTGTCTGCAGACAATTGCTTTCACTTTCCATTCAGCACTTCCTAGATGTCACTGCCCTCCACACATTCCTCCATGCTCTTCACCGTTTAATTGTGTAGCCAGTACATGGGGATGGACACTGGGTCCCCCATTCTGGTGCACAAACAAGATTCTGAAGAAGTGATGTGACAGTGAACAGGAATTGGTGTCATGCCAGAGCCTAATTCAGTGGGTAAGGGGAGAAATTCAGAGCTGACCTCAGGAGAGAGTTGGAGGGAACAATCCTGAATCTTAGGTAGGTACCTAGGTGGGCCACCCGTGGTTGCTACCTTCCGGCTGCTTGGAGCGCAGGCAAGGGAGTGGGTGGTGACGCCATGGAGCAGGTCGGTGACAACATGGGGTCAAAGGAGTGATTTTGGGGTCATGGATTGTGGCATCAGGTGGAGGGACTACAATGTGGTGATCACTGCATCAATAAGGAAGAATCCTGTCCAGATTTTTTTGACCCAGACAGCTCTTCCTTAAACCATGCTGGCCGGGACAAAACTGGACTGATGGCAACCCTTCCAGGGAAATTTGTTAAGAAAAGTTGGCATGCTCCCCAAACCTGATCTGAACTAGCCTTTAGGCTGTGTCCCCAGCCACTGTTTCAGGCCCCTTAGTTTGGCAACCACCAAAAATAAAATAATATGTATGGTAATTTCCCTGAGTTATTTAAAGTCATTCTTGCATTATATATTACACCTTTTTAATACATAAACCATAGCTGTAAGCAGTAATCTTCTCTTATTTATATGTGTCAATTTCATATAGTGTTATATATTGAAATTAAAGCTTTTGTTTTTAAAACTAGGGCTACTAAAGATAATACACTGGTTCCTTTAAGAGTTGGTAAGCGACAATGGTTTTAACACTTTGGTACTAATCTACTATGATCTAATTACTAATAACATTGTGCTTGGATATTGCACTGGGTTGGTTTTATAGATTTAAGACATGTCCAATATACCCCTGTGTCATATCTCCCTTTGCATTTTGTCTGCTGAAGCCATGAGATTACACAGTGTTTGTGTTTTGCCTAAGGCCTTGATACATTACAGTTGTATTCCCAGGAAGACAAATGTGAATTATTGAACAGTGCTGCAAGTAACTAGTTTATAGACAGTCCAAGAGGTAATGTTTAATATGAATGGGAAGGATATGTACCATTTTACTGTTTTCAAGAATTCAATTTGAATAAAACTTTTGAAAATGTACTTTTTAAACGATGTTTATTGACTGTTATAAAACTATATTGGTTTTTCATGTATGTGTGTGTCTTTCTCTCTCTCTCACACACATTCATCTTTTTCTCTAGATTTATGATGTTGTCAGGTAGTTAATACAGGTTCCCTTTTAAGTCAGAAATGCATGTCTGAATAGGTCATAAATATTTGAATAGTAATATAACTATTATTTTTCTGTGCTGAATGCCAATTTTTTCAAAGTAGAAAATGTAGTTGATCATTGCTATGTTTATATTTTACTTGTATCTTTATTTCTGAGTAACATTCAGTAATTTCCAAAAAAAAATTTGAAATTTTGAAATGTATTATAATGCAGTTGCCTATTTCTATTATCTCTTTTGTTTGCATTCACCTTAAAACGTGTTGAGTAGATTCCTCTTTGGTGTCTGCATGTCAAGTGTCATTCAGTACAAGTACAAGAATATGGGGCAGATTTATCAACAGTGAATATTACTTTTTTTTACCATAATTTGTTTTTTGTTTTTTTTCAGAAAAACCCAGAAATTTGAACTTGGATTTCTGAAACTTGAACTTTCAAAATGCGTTGATTGCAAAAAACTCATGTAATGGTAACTAGTGGGGCAGTGGGAACGTCCATGTCACGGACGGCACCCTATATCCAGAACCCAAGCTAAGCTCCCTAGTCTCGGCTCTCACTTCTACCTCTAACCGCTGGCTTTCACTTCGGGAGGAGCCCTCGGCTAATGGGATGCCGCCAGGTCTTTTTTGACAGAGGAGCTAAGCTAACGGTTCTGGACGAGCAAAGGGGCACGATTGTCTCACCAAGATACTGGAAGGAAGAACACCACCAGGAACAGGCAGGCCGGGCCAGCACAAGCAGAGAATCATCAGACAGGCTGTAATCGGGATTGGAGAGCGTAGAATAGTCAGAGGACAGGCAAAGCTCAGATTGGAGAGGTCAGAGTAGTCACAAGCAGGCAGGATCAGGATTGGAGAGGTCGGAATAATCATGCAGGCAAAGGTCAGGATTGGAGAGGATCAGAATAGTCACAGGCAAAGCAAGGGTCAAAACCAGTAATAACAGATAGGACTATTCAAGGCAAGGCACCTAAGAACTTTCCAAATAGAACCTAACAACGGGCCATGTGTTAAACTACAAGGCCCCTTTAAATAGTAAGAATTTCGAACCGTTGCGCGATGACGTTATCACGCCGGCGCATAACCAAGGGAGCGCGTGGCAGCGCCATAGAGGAACTGGCACTGCAGTGAAAAAGACACATGCGGTGGGCGTCCCCACTGGAGACATGACGGGGGACCCTGCCGCCCACTAGACCACCATGGTAAGGTTTCCTTATAGTCCACAGCTATTGAATTTTGTAATTGAGAAAAATTCAAATATTTTAAGGGTCCTTGACCAAGCACTCACTGCCCAAGGTCTATTTCCTGATAGTTCCTGGGTATGCTTCTAGTTTATCTGTTCTTTGACCCTTGCCTGTCCGTGACCTTTGCCTGTTATTGACCATTTCTTTGGATCCTGACTTTGTTCTGTGTTACTGATTTTTGACCTTGGCCTATCACCTTGTCTAAGCCTCTGGCTTTTGATTCCATACTGAACTACCTGATTGGTATTGACCTGTCTGTCCCTCTACTATGCATCCTATTCCCTGTCCTTCTGTCATATTTTATGGTTCCCTAGTCTTTCCAGAATTCTCGACTTTGTTCTCTCACATTAAGACCTTGTGTCATTTGAGTTGAGGAGGGCTCCTCTCAAAGCAGGAGGCAGTTGTTAGAGACAGACGCATGAGTCTAGACTGGAACCTTGGCATTTATTCTGGGTTTTGGGATAGCACACATAGCATCGCAGTACAGAGTCGGAGCCAGTAGAATAGCCAATAAAAGGCAAAAGACAGTTCAGGCAGCTACTGGTGGTCAAGGATAGGTAAAGGTCAAAGAACAGAGAATCAGACCAGAAGGGCACCCAGGAACTATCTACAATAGATCTAATTTCTGCAGTGTGAGCAAAAGGAAGATGCGCGTTTAAATATTTGAATTTCACACCTCGGGCAATGGCCAGACCTGGAAGAACGAAAAAAGGTGTGCAACTCAGGAGGAAGGCAGCGGATGTTCCTGACTGCTGACCCACTAGACCACCAAGTATAGTTACATTAATTTAAAAAAGAACAAATGAATAAAAATGCGGAACTATGTCGAATACTAATGTGAAAACCTTGAAATCCTCTAATGTTTTGTGCAAATACATATGAAAACACTCAAAATTCTCTAAAAGCTTGAAATAAAGAAAGATTTTACAATTGGAAAATGACCTATTGAAATCTATATGACCTCGACACCCTCAACAGCTTTTAGATGACAATGTTTTTTATTAGTATTTTGTACATTTTTCATTTAGTAAATTGCAAATTTTTCATGGTTTAGTTTGCATAATCCACAATTTTTAGTGCTAAAAATACTATTCAAATCAAATTACTTTACAGGTAAAGGATCCGTTATCTGGAAACCTATCATCCAGAAAGCTCTGAATTATAGGAAAGTTGTCTCCCACAGACTCCATTGTAAATTCATTACAGTTTGACATGTTTTAAAAGACTACATTTTAGTTGTGTTTTTTTCTTCTGATTTTTTAAATCAACAAACAAAATGAGTATGCTGTTTTCCTATTCATGCCTCCTTGTTAATTTAAGTGATAATTAAAAATTGCTACCTTTTCAAAGGAAAACATCAACAACCATTTATATATCTTAGGAACAGTATAAAATCTGTATTCATGAAAAGGGAAAACATGCCTTTACTAAACCATTGTGCATAATCTCAATACAATGGCAGCAAATTAAAGTTATTTTTTTTAACTTTAAAACCATAAAAAATTGCTATGTTCCATTTACTTAGTCAATTTAATTTTACTCCAATTATGGCTAAATACTTTGATAATAAAATGGTGCCCTGGATCATTTATTACATAATGAAATATGCTTTAACAAATATGTTCCAAGAGCATATCTTGCTAATATTTTGAGTTCCTTCCTCTCTAATTCGTTCTATTTCTAAGGTGTTCCAAATTTTATATAAAAAAAATACATATTAAAGGAAAGTCAAAGGTTGTTAACTTCCTCTTCACTTTTTTCTCCCTTCTAACGTGGAAGTAAAGGGAGGAAGCAGAAGTTTTAACTATAACTATCTATATAAATGATCAAAACTACACACAGAAGGCCAAGATTTGTGGTGTAAAACTCAGTGGAAAAAATAACCTTGACTTGTTCGTTTTTAAAAAACTAGAATTATTTGCTTCAAATGGAGTCTATAGGAGCTGGCCTTCTTGTAATTATGAGATATCTGGAAAATAGGTTTCCAGATAAGGATCCTATACCTGTATATTAAATAGCGTTGCTTGCCAGTTTATCTTCTCATTTATTTTTAATTCAAATGGCTGAACTAAACATATACAGTAGTTGCTGAGCTGAATAAAAATCTAAAGATATTCAATTAAGCAACTTAGAAAGTCTGGTCAAGCAAAATGAACTTATGCTAATGTCCTGCAATAATAGTCTGTAATTTTATATGTTTATTTCTTCAATATGTAAATGTAATTGGAAAAATCCAATTATGGTAAACAAAAAGTGTGCTTTTAATAAATTAAATAATTTTTTAAATCTGTTTTCCGACCTTCACATTAAATGATATTGAGCATTTCTTGTTAGATGGAATTGTTTGAGAATGTCTTGTGTTGCTTTTATATCTTATTATTTGTGTCTTTGATTGCCTTGCAAATGTATTCAAACCCGAGACCAATTTTCTAATTTTATGAAAAAGAACTATTTCTTTACTGAAATGTTTTTCTATGAGGTATCTTTATCGAGAGAGGGTCAGCAATCCTAGGGTTATCTGAATACATGGAATGCACAGGAAGTGCATAGACGGTTAGAGTACATGATAATCTGATGTTCAAAGAGAGCTGTTGAGCTGTCTAAAGCTGTTAATATCTCAGAAATCACTGCAACTAGAAAAATTGCAGTGCTACTTCCAGTACATTTACATCAATTCATTTTTTGGGTTAAGATTCTCTTTAATTTTACTTCAAGTAGAGGATTTTGGAAGTCACAGTGCAGATCTGTTACTGTATAATTCATTCTCCATCACATTTTAATGGCCATAGAACTCACCAGTTGGCATGTGCAAAATATTTGCTGCATTTTATGTGAAAAAAAACAGCCATAGATTCTAAAGAATAGGTTAAAAAATGTTGCGCGTTTTGAAAATTGTTGCTTGAAAAAACGCCCATTCACTTCAACGTAAGATTGTTTTTGCCATTTCCCTGAAATTTTCGCGAAGTAAATCAGGTCATGTTTGCCCATCAGTACTTTTCAAAATATCTAATTATGTTTAAATTTATAAGGCAAACCATTTAATGTTATTGTGTCTCTATACTGATTAATAACATTACAAACAGCTTATAATGTAAACATAGTGAAACAATAGATGATAGATAAATAGATAGAGATACACCCATCACTGAAATTCACTAGAAGTGAAAGAAATCCAAAAGGATATATGTCACAATCAGTATGATGTGGCTTACAGACATAAACAGAGCCGTATTTACCATAAAGGCACTTGAGGGCCTGTGCCAAGGATGGCAGCTTTTTGAAAAAACCTCTTCAAATCCAGAGGCAGAGGTGGGGGGGTAGGAGTATTGGGTGCAGGTTGCGGCTGAAAAGACATCACAAGCGTGGACAGAACTTCATGATGTCACTTTACTGACATCATGCGCATGCACTGATAGGTGACGCCCTAGGAATACAGCCTTGGACATAGACATGAGAGCAGCATATTTGGCCAGATTTTTTTTCAGATTTGAATAAGCTGCAGAAAGCAGCAATTGAAAGTGGTACTCAGAAATTGAATATATATGTATGTACAGTAAGGGGCAGATTTATCAAGGGTCGAAGTGAATTCATGGGAATTTTCGAAGTAAAAAAATTTGAAATTCAATAAATTTTTTGGATACTTCGACCATAGAATAGGATACTACGACTTAAAATTTACGATTCGAAGTAAAATAGTTCGAATATACGACCATTCGATAATCGAAGTACTGTCTGTCTCTTTAAAAAAACGTTGACTTCAATACTTCACCAAATTAAACCTGCCGAAGTGCTATGTTAGCCTATGGGGACCTTCTACAGCATTTTTCTAAGTTTTTTGAAGTCAATGTAAAATCGTACGATCGTACAATAGAATCGATCAATTCGAAGGATTTAATTGTTGAACGATTTTACTTCGACCACAGAATACCCAAATTCGATGAATAAAGTTCAAATTCGAATATCGAAATTCTACCCTTGATAAATCTGCCCTTATATGTACAGAATTAAAATGAACAGCGAGAGGGAGATGCACTAATCATACATTCTCCAAGACAAATAAGGAGATACCCCCTCCCCCCAAAAACACTATAGTTATAACAAATAAAATGTGAGATTTGTTTTGGCAAATTCTAATGCAGAATATTGCTTCCTGTAGCTTTATGTTGGTTTCACTTGAAATAGAAGTAATAACAGGTAAGGAAAATATCACTGCGCCACTTCTAAAGTATAACACAGATCCAAACTCTCCAACTAACCATATCTCCTCTTACATTTTTAGGATATAGGAATTTCTCAAAATACATTTGCTGTGAAATGATTTACAAATGTCGGATATTTTCTTGGTTTAAAGTGGCTATTGGTTAAGAAATACTGTAGAGATGTATTTGTGGTGAAAGAAATGAAGGCAGTGCAAATTGAAGCTAGCCTTTAATGATGCAATTTAGAGAAATGTGCAAGTATTTATTTAACCTTTTAGATTAAAGATGATAAATACAACAGGGCTAATAGCAGTATGGCTAGTTACGGGTTAGCGGGTAAACTGACTTTGGGGTAAATTTATCAAAGAGTGAAGTTCCGCCGCTATTGTGAAATTCCGCAGCTCACAATTCATTTATATGGGATTTTGAAAGGCATATTTATCAATGTGTGAAAGTGAAAGTTCACCCTTTGATAAATACCCCTTTAAAAATCCCATAGAAATGAATGGAAAGTGGCGGAATTTCACTCTAGTGGCGGAACTTCACTATTAACTTCACTCTTTGATAAATATACCCCATTGACTATACTGTACGTCTAGTAAAAATAGTTCGACTATTCAACCATTCGATAGTCGAAGTACTGTCTCTTTAAGAAAAAACTTCGACCCCCTAGTTCGCCACCTAAAAGCTACCGAAGTCAGTGTTAGCCTATGGGGAATGTCCCCATAGGCTTGGCTATCTTTTTTTGGTCGAAGGATAATCCTTCGATCCATTGATTAAAATCCTTCGATTATTCGATCGAACGAATTGCGCAAAATCCTTCGACTTCGATATTTGAAGTTGAAGGATTTTAATTCACCAGTCGAATATCGAGGGTTAATTAACCCTCGATATTCGACCCTTAATACATCAGCCCCTTGATGTATAGAGGTTCAGGTTTTTCCATTAAATTACTTGGAGACCTGTAGAGCTGGACACAGTAACTGAAGTTGACACTATAAAGGTTAAAACTAAAATACAAATCTTCTTATGTTTACATGTCGTATAATCTATCTCGATCCACATCCGCCCTCCTCCTAGCTCACCCGCTGCCCTCCTTCACCTGATATATATATATATATATATATATATATATATATATATATATATATATATATATATATATATATATATATATATATATATATATACATATTTTTTCATATGACGACAGTGATAAAAGCTGGTCCAACTAGTGACTTGTTAAGAGCAAAAGATATTACACTCAGCAGTTGAAATCTAAATAGAGAAAATGATCCAGCAGGAGCATAAAGAAAGATCATTGGTGCAAAATTTGACCTATCAATTCATGGCAAGTGGCTTCTATTTATCCATGTAGAGAGATATCTGCAGGTAAATATGTCTACTTTATTCCAAAATTCAAAACATTTTACAGCCAATAACAACAGTAGTTCACTGGATATCTGTTTTATATTTAAAGGCTTGTAAATGTTTATGTATTGTTCTCTAAATGCTTTGGAAAGTCTGGGCACTCTGCTAATTGTGTTTTTGGCAAATCTCTATGCTCACAGCTAATTGTGTTTTTGGACAAAATGTGATGATCCAGATAAATCTGTCAACAGATGCCCAACATACAGAAATTGTAAATGCATTAAAAAGAGCTCATTGTCCAGCTAAATGATAACATTGGTAATATCATAGTAAAAAGCTTTGTGGTGCAGGTGTTCCCTTTTCATTTCCAGATAGAAAATATCTCCAATTATTTTTTTTTATAAAGGCAAATCACAAATTCATTTCAGGTTCTTTTTTTTTTACAATAACAAATTCTTTGGGGGTTTCTGTTTGAATAGAAAAAAATAAATAAGAAATTGTGTTTGTGGGATGTGAAACATAGAACATAGGCAACTTAATGAAATAGTAGGAACTTTCTGAAGAAAATATTAAAGCAAATGCAAAATATTGGGTACTGTTGTCATTTGCCTTAGAACCAATAATGACATTTTTTCTTAAAAGTGCAGTTTTGGGGAAGACATTATTAATCTGCTTTTGGAGATGATACTGGTACATTTTCTGTTGGTGCGGAGGAATTCATTTCATGGTACTCATGTGACTCCTTCTATTTCCTTTCTGACAAACAACTGAAGCCCTATCTTGCCCAATGGCTGGGATTGAAAAGTAGAAGAGATAAGGAGATTTAGCAGAGGCAAAGAAAAGAAATGCATTGAACTTATGAACTTATTATATATAAATATATAACATCTAAACCTCTAATATGATAGAAAATAACAGAGCACTAAAAAAGTAAAAGAAAAAATGCAATGAATTCAGAAAATATAGTAAATATGTGATGGAGGTAAGTTTAATGAGATTCAGGGATAGAGAAATAATATGTCCAAATAAACAAATGGACTTTTTGTTTATATCAAAACTACAGGGTGTAAAGGTGGCCATACACGGGCCGATAAAAGCTGCCGACAGATCGAGTCGGCAGCTTATTGGCCCGTGTATGGGGGCCCCCGACGGGCTTCCCCGATCGAGATCTGGCCGAAAGTCGGCCAGATCTCGATCGGATGGGGTTAAAAATCCCGTCGGATCGCAGCCGCATCTGTTCGTTGATCCGACCGCCCGTTTGCGAACGTGAAGGATCCGATCGTTGGGCCCTAGGGCCCACGATCGGATCAGCCCGATATTGCCCACCTCAAGGTGGGCATATCGGAGGGAGATCCGCTCGTTTGGCGACATCGCCAAACGAGCGGATCTATCCGTGTATGGCCACCTTAAGACAGAAGGATAGTGGCATTAAGAGGTGGAGAGGGAGCAACAGATACATATAAATGATGGGTTTTTTAAACTGCGGTCATTATAACACTATGGGGTTTATTTACTAAACTCTGAATGCAAAAATCACAAAAAAATTGTGAATTTTTTTTCATAAAATCGGACTTCTAAAAAAATCATGAATTTTTCGGAATTTATTAAACCCGAGGATGGGAAAAGTCTGAATCTGAAAATCCAGTCGAGGTTGCATATAAGTCAATGGGAGAAGTCCCAATGATTTTTTGATGTGCACTGGGTTTTTAGCAATCCCCCGAAGTTTTCTGAGTTTTCGGGCAAAATTCCCGAAATTGGGGTGAAAAATCCCAAAAAATTGTGAAAATTAGATAGAAAAATCTGAAAAAATCGTGAAAATCGTATGCTGATTTGGTCTGAGTTTTTTCCAGAAAATATTGAGATGAATTCCGGCTTTCATAAATAACCCCATATGTGACTGAGCAGGTAATGTAACCTTCAATGATAGCATATCACTGGTCATACATTATTGATATATGAGCTATGACTAGTAGGGATGCCCAACCTCAGTTGTAATGTGCTTTAATAATGGGGATACTATGGGCCATTGTGGGAAAATATGTGGCATATGCAGGGCTGTATCTTGTGTAACAACTACCCTTCCCCCGCAACCCATCTATATATGGACTTAAACCCATATAATTTGAGGGTAAAGTTTTTGTTTGAAAAGTTAATTTCCCCATATGCTTATTTGTAAGGACTCATCCTAAAGTGCCATGACCTACAGTATGTTAATTTGCACTATGCACAATGAAGCAAGAAGATTTTAAATGTTTAAAAACAATTTTAATCATATTTGAGTTGTGATTTTGTTGAAATTTATGGCAAAATCTAAATAACCTTTATAATATTCATGATTTACAATTTGTGATTGAGGTTATTTTATTTGCGGTCACTTGCCCCGATTAATATATATTTTTTTAAAAAAACTAAATCAGCAAATATTGTGATAGCTGGGAAAAAAACACAACTTTAAATAAAAACTGTGATAAGATTTTGGTGTGATTCGTACACGGCATGGCAAAATCATGACTCGAAAGTTAATACTGTATATTTGCAGTCCGGAGCATATAAGATTCCTATATTGCCTATTGTGAATTTCTCCTCATCTAAATCAGCCGACGTTTGTCTCAATATGTCCGGCATGTTTTCTTATACTGTTGCAAGAATAATGAGACAAATTGTTTCTATTGTTATTGGTATTCTCTGTGAAAATGCATTGTACAGGGCAAGTTCTCTACATAATTTATGCCATAAAGAAAGGAAATATTATTTTGGAGGAAATGCAAGAATGGTTGCTCCATCTTTGTAATGGTAGTTGGCCAACCGGAACCTGGAGAAATTTGTCTTGGTGAAAATTTAGTGGCCCATTTACTAACAATTGAATTGCATTTTTTCCACAAATTATGGTTTTACTATATTTTGTAAAAGCTGTAAATATTTGAGATTTATCAAGGGGCATATTTGTCAATGGTCGAATTTTGAGTTTATGGGAGTTTGTAAAAACTCCCATCAACTCCCATCAACTCGAAATTCTAAAAAAAAAACTAAATGTATTAAAAAAATTAACTTTTTTTTAAAAAAAAGGGTGAATAGGATTGAGCTGAAAACTTGAATCGAATTTTATCAAGTTTTTTCACCAAAAATAATTGTTTCTTTTTCAAAAGTCTACAACAACTCCAAATTGGTTGTAGGAGGTCCCCCATAGGTTAAAACACCGGTTTGGCAGGTTTTAGATGGCGAATATTTGAATTCGAATTTTTAAAGGGACAGTACATGATACATTTCAAAATTTGAATTTCAGATTTTTTTTCGAATTTAAAAATTTTAATTTTCAATTCAACTTTTGATAAATCTGCCTGGGCATATTTATCAAGGGTCGAATTTCAAATTTAAAAAACTTCAAAATTCAAATTCATATTCAAAAAGGCCAACCGAAATTAAGTGAAAGTTTTTATTGGTCGAATAGGTCTGTTTTCGATCAAATAGGTCCATATTCAGCCGAATTAGAATCATACAAATCGAAGGAATAGCGCATTCGCATTTGAATCAAAGTTTTTACCAAAAAAAACTTTGATTTGACTCCAAATAGGTTCTAGGAGGTCTCCCGTAGGCTAAAACAGCAATTCGGCAGGTTTTAAATGGCGAATGGTCGAAGTCGAACTTTTAAAGAGACAGTACATAATAAATTTCGATATTTGAATTTTCGAATTTTATTCAAATTCAAATCAAATTTGGACTAATCCCTAGTTGTGGTACACAAAAATAGCTTGAAATTCAAATTTTTGTAATTAGAAAATTCACCTCAACCTTTGATAAATCTGCCCCATAATGTCGCCCGAAGTTTCCTTGGGAGACAACTTTGGGCAGCTATGGAAAATGAAGCACTCCAAGTGCCACCCCGCCGGCGATTTAGATTCTAGCCAGTGGGAAGGTTTTTCGGGAAGATTAGTCGCCCGAAGTAGAGGAGATTTGACGCAGGGCGACTAAATCTCCCAGAATCTTAGGGGCAGATGGTTGAGGTGAATTTTCAAATGAAAAAAATTTTCATTTTGAACTTTTTTTTGTGCACTTTGACTAGGGAATATTGAAATCTATCACGTACTGTCTGATTAAAAATTTGACTTCTGCCATTTGCCATGTAAAACCTGCCCGAATAGCTTTTAGATGGCCTATGGGGGACCTCCTAGAACCTATTTGGATTCAATTGGCGGACTTTGAAAAATAAAAGTTTTTTTGGGGAAAAACTTCTAATTTAATCGAATGCGCTATTCCTTTGATTACGATTCGAATTCTGCGGAATACAGACGTATTTGAACCTATTTGACCGAAAAAACTGTGACTTCATTTTGGTTGGTCTTTTTGAATTCGAATTTTGAAGTTTTTTCAATTTGAAATTCTACCCTTGATAAATATGCCCCTTAGCGTGTGCCCTTACCCTAATAGAAATTAAATGGATAGATGTATTTATGGATAAACAAAAAAAGTATGGAAGAATATCAGTGAATATGTTCAAATGAACTAAATTCCTTGTTATGTCAGAAGGTTTTTTTTTTTCATTACAGTATATTCTGATTCTCAAGGTTTTCTGTCGTCTGCCAATATGTTTTGTTGTCACGCTGTAAACTTAATCTATGCTCTTGAAGAACATATATATATATATGAAAATATATCAATATTTCAGTTTGGATTAAATTCTGACTGATATTCTTTGTGATAAGGACCATGAAATATGATGTACAAAAATAGACAGTTTCTATTGTGGAAAGCGTTACTTCCTGCTATACATTTCCACTGTATAGCATTACTGTAGAGACGTATTATCAACACTTTGATGTAAGCCTTGCAAGATGTTGCAGAGTACACATGCCAGATGACAATGTAACCAAGAGGCAGTATGAAAATAAACAAGTATTATTAAGATGAGTTGCTACTGTAGACGTTAATGACTAGAATTAGCTGACTTATTTACTGTTATTTTTCGGCATAAAATGTTTGTTCATTGGGAAAGCTGTCATTTTACAAAAAAAAAAATCTTTTACCAGGTTTGATTGACATGAAGCTTCCTTTCTATTACATTTATACATTTTAATAGTAAGCTGCCACACAATGAAAATGAACACCAATAAATATGAATGATGGTGCATTAAAGCTATCATCTACATAACAATAAACTTATAACAATATCCTTTAGTGCAAATACAATAGATTAGATAGTAAAATCTTGATTTTAGTAAACAGGGTACAGGTTATAACAGAGCATGGATTTACTTCAATCTGCCTTTCCCAACAAATATTAATTGTATAAAATCTGTTCATCATCTGAAGGACAGAAACCTATTGGTGCCTATTGTTGATAGGTCTATGCTGTTTATTGTAGGTAGGCAAATTTACTTATGGTTGAATATCGAGGGTTAATTAACCCTCGATATTCGACTGCCGAATGGAAATCCTTCGACTTCGAAGTCAAAGGATTTACCGCAATTCATTAGCTTAGAAAGCCTATGGGGACCTTGCCCATAGGCTAACATTGACTTCGGTAGGTTTTAGGTGGCGAACAAGGGGGTCGAAGTTTTTTTAAAGAGACAGTATTTCGACTATCGAATGGTCGAATAGTCGAATCGTTCAATAGTCGAAGGTCGAAGTAGTCCATTTGATGGTCGAAGTAGCCAAAAAAACATTCGAAGTTTTTTTTATTCTATTCCTTCACTTGAACTAAGTAAATGGGCCCCTTATTGTTAGCTAATTGTGATGCATCTGTGCAAAATTTCCAAAATGGCATTTGTCATCCAAACACTCTCTCTGCACTTCCTAATTGTTGCACTAAGTGCCGTTGCTGATGCCCTGCTGTTGAACATTGTGCCAACTTGCACCCAATTTTCAAATAAGCACCTGCAATTGTGTCTATTTTGGCACATCAGGCACAACTTCCTATGTGCCCAGGGGGACCGGATTTACATAGCAGGCTCCCCTAGGCCCACTGCCGTTGGTTGCCACCTGTCCCCTCCCCGTTAGTTGTGCAAATTTTCATCATCGGGACTGGAACAATGGGGATTGGTGCATGGGAAATTTAAAAAATGTGTATTCCCAGTGTTTTTGAGCCAATGTGGATGTGGTTGGGCAGCATACCGCCTCCTACAATCCTGCCGCCCTAGGCCCTGGCCTTGGTGGCCTTTCCACAAATCCAGGCCTGTATGCACCTGCAATAGCACTAAGATTCTGGGATAACATAGCATTGTGGGTAAGAAACATTGAGATTTGTGTCTGAAAATTGCCCCATGCAAATTGCACTTTATTCTTAAAGGACACGGAAAGTTGAATACAAAAGTTTAAATCCTTGGAAAGGCATAGCTCCCATGTATACTTCAGTGCTATTAAATCTCTGGTATGTCCATCCTTCTACCTGTTTAAACCACAGTTTTTTTAAAAATCTCAGGGTTACAGGAAAAAAATCCCATAGTGCTGTGATCCTGCCCTAAGACCAAGACCAGGAGCACGTGCATACAATAGTCGTAGGAAGCGGCGCATGCGCAGAATAAATAATTTTTTGAACAAACCTTTTACTTTTTGAGCAGGAGCTAGTGTCAGGGGCAGAGACAGTTTGGGCATTGGCCATTTTTAATGTATTATATTCAGAGGTTGCTAAAAATCTGAATAAAAAAAATACTCCATCTCAAACCTGCCAAGGTCATGTAGAAGTCAATGGCAGATGCCCCTTTTACAATTGGAAGATATCATGATCTGCGCTGGGTTTCCTACATTAATCCAAATAATTTGTGTTTTTCTGCGATAATCTTCAGGCAAAAAAAATCGTACAGTTTGGATTTTTTTACAATTTTATCGAGTCTTTTCCCACACCAAATTTTTTTGAGTTAATTTATTGATAAATAAGGTCAAATTTTGGATGGGAGTTTGGTTGTTGTTTTAATAAAATAATCAGAAAATAACCCCATTAAATAAAATCCCATTTTTACTTTTTTAATGAAAAATAAACCTATCTCCAATATACTTTAATTTAAAAATGTGTACTGTTTTTATTAGAAACCTGCTGTATGAAGTGAAATTCTCCCTTCATTTACTGCTGTGGATAGGAATTGTCAGATGGTCCCTAACTGCTGAGCAGGGAAACAATCATACTTATGAACAGCAGGGGGAGCCCCCGCCTTACTTCCCAGCCATGCAGAACTCAAGCAGCTTTATTTGTTTCCCTGTAGAGCAGTCAGTGACTGTGTCGAGATTTGTATTGGATTTTATTTTTACCTTTACATCCCCTTTACTGTTTCCAACTCCAGATACAGGGACAAAGATCATGAAGCCAGATTTAAGCAGATAAACTGGGATTCTATTTGGAGGATTATTTTGCTGCAGCCACTACTGGTTCTGCAGAGTTGGAGAAAGTTTGTATTAAACAAAACAAAAACAATAAAATCCACATTAGATTACATGAAAACACAGGACCCAGCGCAGTCTGCATATTCTGATTATTAATCAGTCTTGCTGTATAGGCTTCTGGCAGATATTATTTCACTTGTGGGGTGTTGATTTATGAGGATCCCTAAGCAACCCAGACCACACTGAGCATGTGCACAGTCTTGGTCTTGCAAATATGTTTAACAAAGTTACAAGATGGTGACTCCCTGTGGCCAACTTTGGAATCATAAATTATTTGTTTGATTAGGCTTGTGGTGCAGTAAGTTCATGTTTTTGTTTAGCATACAAAATACAGCATTTCTAGCATTATTCTATTTTAGACTTTACTTCCCCTTTATTTTGTTCACCTTGTCCTCAAATTCTATCACCATATAACCTCTCTCTTAATTGAAGCTCAACGTAACAGTAGCAGTTAAAACAGGTTTGATTTTTATATGAAGTAAAAAGATATCACCATTATAGGGTCACAAACACCTAAAATTAATTTGTTAGTCGCTTTTTCAATGGACAAATTCATCCTTTTTAGTGGCATACTTGAGACACCTCATAAAATAAAGTGCTAGGGGTCAGTGTGATAATTATCTTATGAAGCTGTTTATATAGTAAGTAATGTTCCCATATTGTAAAATATAAGAATATTATAAGTCAAAAATAAATCCCATAACCATATAAAAGCATGAGGTTAAAGGCAGAGAGCTTTTATACAAGTTATGGAACTCTGAGCTGGGTTCTCATGTTTTTCAAAAGGGATTATATGAGTATATGTCTGTCTATCTATCTATCTATCTATCTATCTATCTATCTATCTATCTATCTATCTATCTATCTATCATCTATCCATCTACTATATCTGTCATTAATCTAATAGTTTCTTTAGTGCCTGCACACTAATACTTTGATAAATACAAAAATGGGGTGCATCGTCAAAATTACCATATATCAAAAAGTGGCATCAGGGCCAGCACTCCCTCTATAAAGTTTAATTATTCAACACATTGTACAAAGCGTGTGTTGCTTGTCTCTGAGCTTTGTCCATTTACGTAACTTTATTTTAAGGTGGTTGGAACTTCACAAATATTCAGGCTTTCCTTGCTCCTTAAAGGGCAAGTCAACCCCAAAATAAAAATTTGCCTATTGAGAGAAAACATACAGTAATTATACAACTATATATATTATATAAATATACAACTTTCCAATATACAGAGCTTTTTATGTTATTTGTGAAACAATTGCTATTGAAAGCAGCATTTGCTTGTTGCAAAAGTCTTAGTTCCCCACCAACGACAGGTCAGTTAATCAGTTGCCTTGTCCTACATTGTTTCAACAGCCTGATCCACCAGGGCAGAGAATAGAAAGGGACAGACAAACACTGCTTTCAATAGAAATACAAATAACTTAAAAACCATAGATAATTTGTAATAACTGTATATTGAAAAGTTGCTTCGAATTATGTTTTCTTTTACTAGGCAGACTTCTATTTTGGGGTTGACTTGCACTTTAAGCTCCTTTGGTTCCCTTTTGTGTGTAATTTCTTCATTGTGGCCATTCCCTTCCCTTGCAGTTTTCTCTTCTAATCTCACCCTGAGGCCATATGTAAAGCATACAAAAATATATTTTTTCTTCCTGTATGAGCCTGTGATCTTTATTGAATAAGTACAAATATACAATTAGAATGTAACATTTACTTGTTAATAATTCTTCTGAAAAACATGGAATGTGACATTTTAAAGGCTTCTATTTTCAATTTATTTTAATAGCCTGGAATATCAACAAGATGACATTTAAACACTGTTATTTTCTAAAAATAATTGTGAAATTAATATACATCGCACTGTGCATGTCATATTCATTGAACTCAATTTAAATGGTTCTGTTGTTTTTGTGATACACATTTAATAACAAAGTATTATACTTCATTAGTTTTAATTAAAAAGTAATCAAAACAAAACTATGTACCTGCCCCTCCTCCTACTGGATATACACCAACACCAACAGTGGGATCAATGTCACATAGGGATGTTGTTAATCCATTCTGACCATTATTATAGGTATTGCAGTTATTCCTGACTCGTGAATTTTAGCACTTGCACCTTTCCCCTAAACCTTTAAAGGAGCAGGCCTTACTTAGGGGCAGATTTACTAAGCTCGAGTGAATAGTTTGAATGCAAAAATATTCGAATTTCTAAGTATTTTTTTGTGTACTTCGACCATCAAATTGGCCAAATTCGAACGAATTCGATCGAATCGAATGATTCGAACGATTCAAAGTAAAAATCGTTTGACTATTCGACCCATTCGATAATCGAAGTACTGTCTCTTTAAAAAAAAACTTCGACTTCATACTTTGCCACATTAAAGCTACCAAAGTCTTTTTTGATCAAATAAAAATCATTCGATCGATCGCTTAAAATCACTCGATTCGTTCGATACATAGGATATTATCGTTCGATCGAACGATTTTTATTCAATCGTTTTGCGCTAAAATCCTTCGAATTCGATATTCGAATTCGAAGGATTTTACTTTGAGAGTCGAATTCGAGGGTTTTTTAACCCTCGAAATTTGACCCTTGATAAATCTGCCCCTTAATCTTGGCCAAGACTTGATATTCAGCTTCTGAGAACTTATATTTTTATGGCCTTATATTCTCATCCTAACTTATTGAAAAAACGAGGCAAAACACTAGTCTCAACAGAAATTTCCTGGCAATGTGTGTCGAGTAACTGTAGATTTGTCGACTCACAATAAGTCCACCACTGTGGCACATAGTCCTTTCTCGGAGAGAGAACTGTTGCTCACGATGCCTATGGACACTTCTCATTGAATAGAAAAAGGACTGCATATGGTGCTTTCAGGTGGGATTCACTTTAAAATGCTGTTTCTGGTATAGGGGAGTGTGTTTCCCATTAAATGGAAAGTGGATATGGTCAAGATAGAGAAGAGCATTCTCATTATCTCATATAATCTATGTCATAGATCAAATGCTCTTTGTGCCAAAGGCAAAACAATCCTATTAGGTATGGAGATATACAGAAAGATCCCTTACCGGTATTATAAAAAGAGGCTAATAGTGACCATTTCATGATGGGGATTTTCAAGTCCTTTAAGAATTCTTTGTAATTGAACATTTTTATTAGGTTTTCCAAAGCACAAATTATTTTCAGTCCAACAGATCATGTTAACCACAATGAAATATCATGCAAGCCTATAACATGTAGCTTACGATGCAAAGGAGTATAATACTTATAAAAGTATAAGCAAAATAACTGCATTGTAAAAGGGTGATAATCAAATGAACAAATAAAGTACTGAGACATAAATCTATCCAACATACAACTAAACCTCTCATGGTGAAATTAAGAAATCAAAAAGCTTTATAAAGGCACAGAGCCACTAAAGCTGCCCGAAAAGTAAAATAGTTAAAGCCGTAACAGCTCCAAAATTTAAGATTTGTGCCTAGGGTCCAGTTGATTGAAATATAGAGACCAATTATCAGTAAACCTGTGTTTTAAATGGGGTTCCTCTGAACTAGTTTTTATGGCCTCTTGCCAAAGAATTCTTATTCGAGCTTATTTTAATAGAAGAACATATTTTGTAAATAAACGGATGCCTGTGAAGGTTCTTATTCACCCAGGTCATGGTATATCTATATATAGTAATAAGTCAAATCAACTGGGCTTTGTATTTTCTCTTGAAATGTTTCACTACTCATCCGACACTAACGAAATGTCTTCAATAGAAATCCAACTTTTAATATAACACAACTTTTAATATAATACAAATATTTTTACAGTACTGCACTCCTGCCTCTTTTTTGTCTCCTTTTCAGGTCAGACCCTCAGGGTAACATTTCAATTAATGACT
Source organism: Xenopus laevis (assembly GCF_017654675.1). Classification (NCBI taxonomy): domain Eukaryota; kingdom Metazoa; phylum Chordata; class Amphibia; order Anura; family Pipidae; genus Xenopus; species Xenopus laevis. Next base: position 110,236,463 of record NC_054382.1, read on the forward strand.
ACTGGAACGGTGTTATATTTTTGTTAGTGTACTATTAGTTTCTGTTTTATTCATTTAAGATGTTTGCCCAGAAAACATATATTGTGCTTGTCCTCAAAATTACTACTAGTGTATGCAGTGCTCTACAGCAGAACAACATATTAAAAGAAAACAGTTTAAGACAATAATAAATACAAATATATACAAAGTACAGTTACACTCAATATTAAGTGCTATGTTTTAAAAACACAAGCAGAAGGAGGTCCCTGTCCTGTAGAGCTTACAGTCTACAAGACTGTGTCCCTCTTACTAGTTCTCTTGAAGAAATATAGAAGGGTGATGCAGCTAAGCTGAATTTGCATAGGTTGTTTTCTCAGCTGCCATGTTTTAGCCATTGGAAACAACTAAAACACCCCTTGCCCTTCCCATTCATTTGAAAAGGAAACAACAGTCTGTGGCAGGACAACCCCATTAAGATGATTACATATTTATACATTTAGGTTTTTCTTTTCTGCAGTGCATGAGAAGTTGCAATTTAATCCACATACCACCTATTAAATGATAATCCCATTGTTCCTAAAACAAAATCGGTTTGTCCAAAGAACAGAAAATACTCTGTAGTTACTTTGCACCAAGCAAAATCAGAACAAATATAATTGGAAAGCAACTTTTTCCCGCTCACATCTCAGCATGCTTTATAGATCTGGCACTTCGGAAATGCTATGCCCAAGTTCAAAGTCACTTTTGAACTCCTTGAAGGAAGCGAATCATAAAACATTGCCTTTTTAAAACTCTTTTTGCTTTCATGGTTTAAAAATATGTATTCCATATGGTTTTGTGCTGCACTAATGGTAAATGTCAAAATGTAATGGACTTGATGATGTCCTGCAGGCATTTCAGTGGTTATATTACTGACTACATAGCGCCTGTTCCTGATTAATAAGATTAAATATTAATTAAACAGCTATATAAAATATAAATCTATATATTATACAGTATATATATATATATATATATATATATATATATATATATATATATATATATATATATATATATATATATATATATATATATATAATATTTGATGTGCTTATTTCATTATGTTAGAGGTTTTACAAACATGTTCCATTTTATCATTTTGGTACATCCATGTTTAATTTCAGGAACCCAACCTATCACATAGTACAAGGTTTAAAGTGCAAAACATTTGTGTAAATCACTACCTGCCAGATGTAATAAAAGTCAATAAGTTTGCCCAGGTGCAGTAACCCACAGCAACCAATAAGATCTTTGCTTTTGAACAGGTGACCACTAAATTCTTCATGCTGATTGGTTGTTATAGGTGATAAGAACTGTAGCAAACTTTGCGCCTCATATTACATAACCCTTTGGGGCCGATTCACTAACTTCGAGTGAAGGATTCGAAGGTAAAAAAACTTCGAATTTCGAAGTTTTTTTTGGGCTACTTCGACCATCGAATGGACTACTTTGACCTTCGACTACGACTTCGAATCGAAGGATTCGAACAAAAAATTGTTCGACTATTCGACCATTCGATAGTCGAAGTACTGTCTCTTTAAAAAAAACTTCGACCCCCTAGTTCGCCATCTAAAGGCTACCGAAGTCAATGTTAGCCTATGGGGAAGGTCCCCATAGGCTTGGCTAACTTTTTTTGATTGAAGGATATTCCTTCGATCGTTGGATTTAAATCCTTCGAATCGTTCGATTCGAAGGATTTAATCGTTCGATCGAAGGAATAATCCTTCGAACGTACGATCGCACTATTTGCGCTAAATCCTTCGACTTCGATATTCGAAGTCGAAGGATTTCAATTCCCAGTCGAATATCGAGGGTTAATTAACCCTCGATATTCGACCCTTAGTGAATCAGCCCCTTAATGTCTTCAACACTTTGCACCCTGCCTTGCACATTAAAAAATTGCCAAGGGTGTCTGAGGTCCAAAACAGAGAGCTATAGGTATGCTCCCTTTTTAAAGCAGTACTGCCTGTAGGGTTGCCATCTTTCCTCTGAGAGGCGTCCAATTTAATTGCTCAAAAATTCTTGATTAAACACAGATTGTGAAGTATTCATTTATCAAACACTTGTGCTTTTTTAAAAAGTGAGTTACAGTAGTATGAGTTTTAATAAATAGGGCCCTAAATGTAGGGTCCGGAAATATGCGTCTCTTTATTCATGTTAAACAGTTATTCAGGTAAGGGATCCATTATCCAGAAAACCGTTATCCAGAAAGTTCAGAATTACAGAAAGGCCGTCTCCCTTAGACTCATTTTTATTCAAATAAATATTTTTTTTTCTGTAATCATAAAACAATACCTTGTATTTGTTCCAAACTAAGATATAATTAATCCTCAATAAACGAAACCAGCTTATTGGGAAATGTGTGTTCAGTGTATGATTGCCTGAATTATCAGTGTGGTCCATTGACCAAATACATTTTGCATGGCCACAACTTTCAACTCATTTGGTGCTATTGGAAATATTGCAGCACTTGGTTAAAGGATAATGGAAAGTAATTTCACACTTTAGGGTGCCAAATGTTAGGCAGCCCCAAGTGAATGTATTTACTTACCTATCAGTGAGCACCACGGAGCGATCCTCTTCCGGCCTCTTCTTTCTTCAAATTTCCCGGGGCAGACACATGCGCAGTAGAATGAAATAGCCGACTTTTTAGTTAAAGTTCGGCTTTTCATTCTAATTCCATGCGTAGCCGCGAGAAGCAAAAATAAGCCGGAAGAGGATCGCTCTGTGGTGATCCCCGGTATAACCCCAGGCTGGTGCAGTTTTCTGCTGATAGGCGCAACGGCCCGGGGTTTCAGGTGAGTAAATACATTCATTTGGGGGTGCCTAACCCCCAAGTGTGATACGACTTTACTTCTCCTTTAAAGTTGTCTTTAAAAACATTTGAAATTTGTCTCAGCCACAGTGGTTAAATTGCTTGAATAGTACTTCAAATGAGCAATGCAACATATACGTAGTCTCAATGGTTTATGATAGTTACCAGTAATATCTTTATTCTCTCCATATGATTTTTCCCAAATGTAGTTGTGAGCTTAGCTGTAATCGTACTTATCTTTAAGGATAAATACAAATACCGTTTACATTGTTCATTCAACAGATTTTAATCTTAAAGGTTAGAGCACGTTTTTCGTTAGCAAAACAACCCCAGATTATATTCTGCAATCAATTACTGTATTGGAAAATTGTGTTGCTTTGTACTGTACGTGCAGCCAGATAGAGACAATGTTAAATCTCTCTATTGAACTTAAAACAGCAGTGAATATGAAATTTAGCCCTGTGCGTGGAAGCGTATTCCAAAATACAAAGTGTGGACGTTAACGATGCCCAGTGGGCTTTGAATTTAAATTAGTTTGATTAGCATAGCACAAATCCCTTAACAAAATATGGCACATTTAAAATAAAATGAATAAAATGTTTGCCATTCTATGCCTTACTGAAAAGATACGATAAAAATCGTATCACACAGTATATTTAATAACTGTCCTGATCAGAAGTAAGAGGGCTCAGCTATGACCCCAGGCACAGTATACAACTTGTGCTTTTCATTGCAGTGAGTTGCGACTAAAACCTTTCATTTACTCTCCACGCAGGTCAGTCCTTCCATCCTTCTGTTCCGAATTAAGGGCTACTGATCAATTGGTTTTCATTTTTTATTATTTATTTATTTTTAATTTTTATTTTTTATAATTTTTTTATTGAAGTTTTTGAGTTATTTACCTTTTTATTCAACGGCTCTCCAGTTTGCATTTTCATCAGTCTGGTTGCTAAGGTCCAAATTACCCTAGCAACCATGCATTGATTTGAATAAGAGACTGGGATATGAATAGGAGAGGTGCCCGGCTAGCAAGATGAGTAATAAAAAGTAACATTGACCCTACATTTGAAGCCTTGCAGAACATTTGTTTTTACATGGGGTCAGTGACCCCCATTTGAAAGCTGGAAAGAGTCGAAAGAAAAAAGCAAATGATTAAAAATCTATCAAAAGTAAGGAAGACCAATTGAAGAGTTGCTTAGAATTAGCCATTCTATAACAAACTAAAAGTTAACTTAAAGGGGTGGTTCACCTTTAAGGCAACTTTTAGTATGTTATAGAATGATCAATTCTAAGCAACTCTTCAATTGGTTTTGATTATTTATTTTTTATAGTTTAATAACTGCCTTTTTCTTCTGACTCTTTGCAGCTTTCAAATAGGCATCTCTGACCCCTTCTTAAAAACAAATGTTCTGTAATGCTACAAATGTATTGTTATTCCTAATTTTTATTATCTTACTATTATGGCCCACTCCTATTCATATTCCAGTTTCTTATTCAAATCAGTGCATAGTTACTAGGGTAATTTATGTAGTGGCTGTCTGCTGCCACCGGAGAAAAAAAAGTATTGCAGCATTTTAAAGTCAACAGGGAGAATCTTGAGGGAAGGGAGGGGCAGAATGTTCCATATAATAATTCAAATAATAATTCAAATAATTATCTGGGGGTTGATTAAGGAAAACGTGAATGCCTGTGCTGGTGGGTGCTACTGTGCTGGTAAAGTTTGGTGGGGTTAGGTGTACTGTACAGTGTGACTGTTTGTCTGCCTGTGACATCATCCAGTCCAGTTGCATGCTGGATAGCGACCCGATTGGCTGGGATACAAGCGTGGTGCCCCATACTGAAGACTGCTTTTAACCATTTACCTGCTACGAGAGAGCTGCTGCCAACTTCAAAAGGGAGAGGTACTTTTGGGGAATAAGGTAGCGCTACCTGGGGAATAAGAGCTCTGGGGAAGGGATAATCATTTGAACTGTGTAGTTATTAACCCCTTCCGGAGGATTGGGACTGTGATATTTACCAAGGACTGTGTAAAGCAACAGTTAAGCACCGAATAGTGGTTTAGTAGTGTCCCATGTGTCCCCAGTGTAGGAGTGAAGTGTGTATTAGTTTGCCCTAGTTTTAAACTGTTTATATAAAGTTTATATTTGTTCATTTGCAAACTGTGTGTTTTAGTATTCCTAGTGGAACCCCCTGAGGTGTGTTCCTCAGTGTTCACTAGGTGGAGGCACTGCGCTGTTATTCCCAGTTCCCAGTACTTTTCATATGCAAAAGGGACTCAGGGCCCCTGGATTGCCAAGGGTAAGTTGTTATTTAAAGAAACAGCACACTGGGGCTCATTTATCAACACTGGGCAAATTTGCCCCTGGGCAGTTACCTATAGCAACCAATCAGTGATTAGCTTTTTGAAACCAGCTGCAAGTAGAACAATGCATGCAGCAATCTGATTGGTTGCCATGGGTTACTACCCATGGGCAAATTTGCCCAGTGTTGATACATGACCCCTATTCTGTCTATTTTGGCAAATGACCTGCAATTGCACTAATGGTGCTAGAATTCTATTATAATAATACTGCATTGTGAGTGAAGAAAAAAGTGAAATTGAACTCAAAACTTCACATTGTTCACTGCGCCCTAATAACATTTTACTGTATATTTTGAATGCAAGGATTGATTCAAGGATAAACATATTTGCCATGTTTATATTTATAAAACTGGGCAAGACTGGTATGTTTACTATACAAACATAATTGTGAATTGTTATTGACGCTGTGATTGTCCAAACGTGGAGGCCTATTTATCAACAGTATTGTTTTAGTGGTTTTAGAGATTTTGGAAAGCATGACTAAACTCACTTTCTCTAAAACCACAAATGTCAAGAAACGTATTAAAAAGTCCAAATGTAAAAAGCATGAATGAAAAAAATAACTATCAAAAAATGTGAATAACTCCAAAACCTCTAAAAATTTGAGTTTTTCAGACATGATTTACCCATATTTAGCAATAAAAAAACCACAAAAAAATTGTGACTTTTTCAGAAAATCTGATTTGACACCGGAAAAGTCAGAATTTTATGTGAAATTTACTGAAAAGTCTGAAATGTTCAGGATTATTGTACAAAACTCAGCTCAGACCCTTAATATCTTCAAATTGCAAATAGTACCTCTGCCATTGACTTCTACAGGACCTCAACAGGTTGAAGATGGATTATTTTCTGATTTTGACTTTTTCCATCCTCTGAGTATAATACATTTAAAAAAAACGTTTTTTTCCACTAAAAATTCAGATTTTATAGTAAAAAGTTTTTAGCATTCGGACTTTAATAAATAACCCCCTAACTGTTCAAGTTATGCCACAACTTTGATGCTAGAAAAAAATTTGTGAAACAGTTTTTGCAAGTTGCAAATTTATATTTTCAGCGAACGATTACACACAGCGGCCACACTCACACCCATATCAAACAAGCTATTTCAGAATATTTGTGCGCAAATCACATCTCACTGTAATTTACAAAAAAGGAAAGATGGGAAAATAATATTTTCTCTGAGGAAAAGTGTTTATAAAAATAGAAGTGAATAAAATGGCAAAAAATGAATAAATAATGGCTTCAAGTGGCAGTTTACTCCTACATACTTGTTCCACCTGAGTTTTAGGAATATGACTTGTTTTGTAAATGTATTCTGTCTTTTCTTTCAGTCAAATAACATCTAAATATATTATCCTTTTTATTTTAGTTTTATTTCTATTTTTAAGCAGAGATCATTGTTATGTTTTTACCTATATTTCCTCCCTCTCTCCTCTACTGTGCATTAAAACTACTAGGTCTATTGTATCAAGTGTCACTACCTGCTACTTTTCACTGCTGTCCAATTGGATGTACATACATTTGTATGTAATCGATTTAATATAAAATCATTGTGATTATTTGGTATATTAGATATATGGCCCACTATGTAAAAATGGCTGGAAAGCATTGCTATATGAAGGAATTGTATAGTCAGTAATCCATAATTAACAATAAGCAGTTACTTACACTGTTCTAGTGCCACATCCGGATTTGTGGGAAGACCACAAAAGCCCATGCCTAGGGTGGCAAGATTTTGGGGCAACGTGCTGGCCAGCAGCATCCTAATCTTTTTGGGAGTAATGTTGACGCACAGAAGATTTGACAGCTTTAAATCTCCTGTGTGCGGCCTCAAGAAAAAGTCACATGTCCATCTGGCCTAGGGGCACCCAAACCATAAATACAGGCCTGTCTAGTGTAGTCGCAACTCAGTCAAAAGAAAGGTCTGGTTGGTTGCTGTAGGTTGATGCAGAAGGGATATCGGCACCATGTTATTTATGTACTGTAATCATTGTTTAGTTATAAAAGCTGGAACATTACATTACATCATCCCATCTCATTTATATTATATATAATCCTATACTACTATTTACATATTTATTCACCTAAATAGAGCAAATTGCATGTATGTTAGCCATTGTGTTGGATATCTACATCTCTGCACTCCATTTTATCAGAATTCCACTTCCTGCTCACAAAACTAAAATCAGTTAAAACATCATGACTGAGATATCTGCCGTTCAACTACACTCTGTCTGCCTTTATCATTTTGTCATTCTAAGTGAAAAAGACATAACCAAAACCATTTTAAAGCTTTTTTTTTTTTTTTTTTAGCAAATTACAGTCATCAGAGCCTGAGCAGTAATGGCTCCAATTACTTTATTGATACTTCAACAAGAGAGGCTGAAAACAACAAAAAAGGCCAAAAGACTCGATTGTTGCAAAGAGTAACTCTCAGTCACCTCTGAAGCTGTTCTAAACATTTTATTTCTCATTTTACCCAGGATATTAAATTGTTGGTAAGAAATGTAGAATTACAATCATTTAGCACACACTGTACCAGCAAAGTACATACATTAAACTGAAATACTGTGAACTAGAAATAGTTACATATATATAAAAACTATATCTATCTATCTATCTATCTATCTATCTATCTATCTATCTATCTATCTATCTATATATATATATATATATATATATATAGTGTATGTGTATATAATAAAATCGTCCAAAAATATGAATACCTCAAACTTGCCTTTTATGCATAATTTTAATGGGTCGACAAAAGCAAAGATAAAATCAAAGAACTCAAAAAACTTGAAATGAGTAACTAGTTTACATTTTACCTAGGACAGCTCCCATTGTCTTCCCATTTTTTTTTTTCTTAATAAATATCAAAACTTTATGATTTTTAGCACAAACAAATTCATTTACAGAAAATGTTTTATAAATCAACTCCCTTAGAATTGCTCCATAAATAACTTAGGGGGTTATTTATTAAAGTTTGAATGCCAAAAACTCCAAATATTCAAGTTTTGTTTTAAATTTAAAATCCATATTTTGAGTGGAAAAAAACCTTGAATTTTTCAAGATTTATTATACCTGAAGGATGGAAAAATTCAGAAGCTGAAAATCCAGCATCTCGGACCTAGCAAGGTAGTATATAAGTCAAGGTGAGAGGTTCCTATACTATTGGCATGGTCTGCGCTGAAATTTGCCCAAAAATCCAAAAAAATCAAGCTTTTCAGGGAATAAGCCCGAAAAAATCGAGCAATTCGATTTTTGCTAGATTTTCCCACGTTTGTTCCTGATCCGATTAAATCATGCTTTTTTAATAATAAATAAGGTCCAATCATGGATTGTATTTTGGTTGGACTTTTTTCAATTAAAATACTTGGAAAAATTCGGATTTTGATAAATAAGGCCCTTAAAGTTGATTGTAAGCAACAAAGAGAAATCCCCCAGGCTGACACAATCATTTCAAACTGATTTCAAGTTACCCCATCATCACTGCACATGGTCATCATCTCATGAAAACATCATAATGCTGTCACCCCCCTTGTTTGTGAGAACCATCTAAGATGGAATATATTTCCTTGCATTTATATTTCCTTGCAATATATTTCCTCTGCTGTTGCCTTTTTACTTATGAATGTTGCAAACAGACCACACTTTTCAAATGGCAATTTCTGAAACATGGTGATCTAGAAATTTAAGGAGTGCCGAATTATCATTAAATAGAATGTATGAAATGAAAGGAATGTACAGAACTGATGATAAAAAGTAAATGAGTTAATTAGAAGCCATTATGTTTATCCTCAGCCAGCATGAATAATTACCATGCCATGACATTGATAAGGGTTCATTTATTCTTGATAATTATATTTGCTTAATATATTTTAATTAATGCAGTATTTCTTTTGATATATTCGTGTGAGAGTAGTTAGATTAGCGTGGATATTATTTTCTTAACCTCTTTGTCTCTGTTTTAACATTCAATACTCACGATTGTTTTGAATTCACTTAATGGCTTTGACATGCGCTATCATGGGATTTAGCTTCTTATCATGGGATTCAACAATTCCAATTTGAAAGAGCTGTCAAACTCTCAAGTAATTCCTTAAAGGGGTTGCAGAGATATCTTTAGGCCCTCAGAACACTATGAGAGACTGTCGATTATAATTTGATAATAGAGTGATCAAAAGGTATTGTAGACTTCCCCACACTGCTAGCTGTCTCCTGGCTCTGTTCTCTTATATTCCTCTGTTAGATCAACTCCACTAGAAGCACTGGAGTCAAAGCTGAGCCAAAATGAAATTGTATTGCAGTTTTGAACAACTGGATAACCCATTTAAAAGGACAAGGTAAGCTACAGTGGAAATTAACTCCATCCCCAACCCATTTGAAAGATAAAGAATAACCAGAAACAATACATGTACTTTGGTCTGCTTTCTTTTACAGCAGCCTAGACATTGGTCCTCTGCGTGGCACAGGCACAGTGCTCCATACCACAAGATATTTTCATTACACTACCCCAATGCTCTTTCCCAAACTACTTCCAATTCCAACTAATTTCAATTTCTGTGTAAAGTAAATTACAGACACATTAGATAGCAGATTAGATAGCAGATTAGATAGCAGATACAACATAATCTAGCTTCAAGAAAGGGTTGGATGGACTTTTAGTAAATAAAGAAATACAGGGTTGTTGAAAATAGTTGATCCAGGGACCGATTCAAATAAGGGAGGATTTTTTCCCCCTTCTTAGGCAAATTAGAGAGGTTTTATGTCTAACTAGCATTTATGCAGGTTTTATATTGACATAAAAGGTTGAACTTAATGGATGTGTCTTTTTTAATCTAACTTAATTTGCCTGTTGTAGGGGACTGGTAAATGATGTCCTCATTTTATTTTTATTCCCCTAAGGTTTGGCCACTAAAGGGGCCCTTAGTGGGTAAAGCTGATTGTTTAAGTAACTTTACTATAGCCTTAAAAATATAAAAAATGCCGCTCCTGGTACTTTAATAGCCGAATTTCCAGTTTTTCAGAATTTCTCGTGCAGAGAGTGCAGTTAGGCTCTCTGCACTAGTGCACTGGCCCTCTCTGCTGCCCTGATGGACCCCCCCGGACTCCCTCAGGCGCAAAAACGTAAGCACATGGGGGAGGGGGGCGGCAGCAACTGCTGCTGCCTCGGGCGGCGGAGGGGCCAGGATCGCCCCTGTTCATGGAGTTTATTTGTGGTTTTGAAAAATCTCTAAAAACACCTAAAGTCAACCTTTGATAAATGGCCTCCCCAAGGTGAAATTAGTATTGGGTAGCTATTTAAAACCATATTGATATGTTAAAGTCCAATGTGTCTGTATCATTTGAAAAACAATTCCAACTGGCACAAACCTTGATAGCACTAAATATGAGTTTTGTCCCTTTCTCCTCATTATACCAGTTATTGTTATCTGGAAATTGGTGGAGTTTGGTCACATAGTATTTGCCAGCACATCTCATTCAACTAGTGCTGAAGTTGTGTCTCTACAGATTCATTGATCATAGGAAGATGTTCTGACTTTATCAGCAAAAAGGTTCAACAGCCTTATACCAGTCATAATCCAGGCCTTCAACACTGTGCACAGGAGAGAGAGACATGTTGGACTTTTTAAGCCCATCTTTTGACTGGTAGTGCCCTGGCACATGCTCAGTGTGCTTTGGGAAGCTGCTGCGATACTAAGCATAGGGATCGCTGGAAAATTAAGTCGAAAATTAGGTTTTGTCTGTCATAGAAGCATGTAAACATAATATTATTAAGAAGCAATATTGGTAACTATTTCAAATAATGGTTTATTCTTATATAATGATTTATTTGTATATAATTCTTATATAATGACTTATATACAATTTATATAATTATATATTCTTATATAATAACGTATGATTTATTCTTGATGGTTTATTTTTATCCCCATATACAGTACTAATGATTACTTCTTCCAGTTCACAAGAATAAATCATAAATGGCGAGTCTGCCTATGGGCCCCATGCCTGTAGGAACTCTCTAACATCTGGTTTTATAAAAGCCCTAAACCACTTCTCAGTCTTTCTAAAGAAAGCTTTCCAGTAACTATTCACATCTGAAATACACCCCACCAACAGCTTTACTTCTGTTGGATTCCTCTCTATCATAGACAAAAAGCTCATTCTAACCAAGTAACTTTCATGAACTCTCAGCATTTAGAGTTAGTTTATTTTTGAAACACTCTTTATGCTTTTATCCTATAAAGAGCTGCATACCCTTGCAGATCTATATAAATACAGTAAATCCAAAATAGCACACTACAGCATTTAACAAAAAGATTATTTAGCAATAACATTTATGAAAGCCAAATGTTTTTTTTTTTTTACTGGGGCTATGAAGTAAGACAATAGCAATGTCACAGCAAAGGACTGCAAAACAAAAATATTGTTGTTATTGTTTCAATTTCTTTTGCTGTGAAAAGAATCAACATGAACTTTAATGACTTTTCCAGAATTGTATTAGTTCTATATTCTTTTTTATCTTGCTATGTGGTAACATAAACAAAAACTAATATAATTAGATAAACATAAATTCGACTTTCCCTGCAGAATCATGTGACAGTGTGGTGCAACAACTGCAATAAAAAGGTGCTGTCTTAGAATGGGAAAAGTCCTTATGATACTGCCAATAGATATTTCTTCCAACTCATGGATTATGGAAAATACCACTAAAATTTGCTTTATTGGATAAAATGGTTCAACATTTGCTCCTGTGAATGAATTTCCATAGAAGAAGAGGTAATGAATAGCTATGATTTTATTGGCCACTTAGGTTGAAAAAAAAAATATTCAGTTCAGTTCTGGTTGACTTGAGATGTAAATCATCACAAATACAGAAAATTGCCATGATCTCCAGATCATATAGTGGTTTCTATTTAATTACATCAATTAAGGTTTCTTTTACGAATTCACAGTGAAGAGAGCAATGTCAGCACATTCCATTAAGGGGGTTATTTATCAAAGTCCGAATTTATCTCAATATTTTTCTGCTACAAACTCTGATCAAATCCACTTGGGTTTTTTACGCTTATTTATTATTAGATTTTCCCGAAAATTTGCTTTGCGGGATAAAAAATCTAATTTTCACATTGTTTTGGATTTTTTCAGAAATTTCACCCGAAAAACCCAGCACACATCAAAAGATCATTGGGACTTCTCCCATTGACTTATATGCAACCTCGACAGGTCTGAGATACTGGATTTTCAGATTTGGACTTTTCCATTCTTGGGGTTTAATAAATTCCGAAAAATTTTTGATTTTTTAAAAGTCCTATTTTATATTAAAAAAATCAAGAATTTTTCATGATTTTTGCATTCTGAGTTTATTAAATAACCCTTTAAAAGGTTTCATTTTCAAAGCTATTATTACAAAAACAGTTTATTGAGATGGAGGAAGCAGGGCAGTATTTTTGGCAATGGGTGCTCTATAGCCATATTAGAAATAGGTTCCATCTGTTTATAGAAGAGCTAAAAGAATAGAGTCCTCTTACCATATTTAATTCACACTGAGCAGACAGAAACAAAAGTATTTTAACTGTATATGTCTCAACTGATATGGGTATTGTAATAACTCACAGGCAGAGAAGGTTACTCATAATCATTTTGATCATTGAGTTTATATTTGTAATCGCAATTGCATATATTATTTTTATTAAATAGATGGATTGTGAACTTTGCATCATAGAGAACTGTGTTTAAAATCTGTTTAGCTGGTTTTATAACAAGTAAACCAATCAAAGAAAGGATGATTGATAACAGAACTCAAGTGCCTGTTTTTTCATGTATCCATCTTCTACATTTATTCAATATGAAAGCTAAAATAAGCACTAATTCTTTAATTACATCCAAACTATTAAGACTTTGTAGGAGGTTTTACAATGCTTCCAAATACATTTTTAATTTTTATATAACTTTAAGAAACAGCTGATCCATCCAGCTGAACTAAACAAATGTTGCTCACAGTTCAGCAATTTAATTACAGACAGAAGGAAACCAAGAGCTCGGCATCATCTCTAAGAGGCCCTTTGAGAACGCAGGGATGCTGAAGCAATTACAAAGTAGCTTGAATGTTATTTACAAAGCCAGGCAACTATATAATCAGAATTTGTTCATAGGTACTGTAGGGCCATTGCAAACACAGAGCTGACATATAATGGTCTATTTTGTCTTGTAGGACAGCATTTTTTTTTAGATTTTTTTTGGGTGCAAGCTCAGTTAGTCATCCATCATTAGTCCTTTATTAGTCTGTGACTGCAGTGTATTAAGAAATGCTTTTCTCGCCTTTTTACCCACAGAATGTGCAGAAAAGTATGTTCGTCCCAAATCTCACCCTAATTAACCTCAAGATAGATTATCTAGTAGAGCAAATAGGCATTCCTGTCAAATGTCATTCTACCTTTTAGGTCTATTAAGAAAAAAGTGTATTTGTTTCTTATGTTTCTTTAGTTTAAATTCTTGTTTTTAACTAAACAACCAAGTATTAATATATATATATGTGCAGCCTTTGTTTTCTATAGTAGAAGTACAATTCCTTCATTTCTTCTGTTGCAATGTCATATGTTAATCATTTGTATACCTTCCCTTTCAATGTATATTTTTTATATCATCATTGTATTATCATGCATTCCCACAAATTCTATATTCTACAGGCATGTGCAGGCAGGGGTACTTCATTTATCCAGGCATGAAAGGCAAAATGCTTTCAGAAAAATATTCCCTTTATGAATATAGTATAGCGATCAATTATGCACAAGGTTGGGGACCTTCCCCATAGGCTAACATTGACTTCGGTAGGTTTTAGGTGGTGAACTAGGGGGTCATAGTTTTTTTAAAGAGACAGTACTTCGACTATCGAATGGTCGAATAGTCGAACGATTTTTAGTTCGAATCTTTCGAATCGAAGTCAAAGGTCGTAGTAGCCTATTCGATGGTCGAAGTAGCCAAAAAAACATTGGAAATTCCACGTTTTTTTTAATCTATTCCTTCACTCGAACTAAGTTAATGGGCCCCTAATTGTTATTCAACTGAATTATGCTCCGTTATCCGAAAAACCATTATCCTGAAATCGCTGAATTACTGAAAGGCCATTTCCCATAGACTCCATTTTATCCAAATAAACCAAATTTTTAAAAATGATTTCATTTTTCTTTGTAATAATAAAACAGTAACTTGTACATGACCCAAACTAAAATGTAAAAAATGTAATCTTTATTGGAAGCAGAACCAGACTGTTGGGTTTATTTCATGTTTACATGATTTTCTAGCAGACATGGAGGCATATTTATTAAAAATCACCAATGTCATGGAATTTATTAGAAGATCCGAATATAAAAAGTATGAGTGAAAGAAATAAAACACGCAACAATGCACTAAATAATAATAATACCTCAAAAACCTCTAGAAATTTTAGTTTTTCTGACAATTCCTAGTGACAAATAAAAAAACTGGCAAACCTCTAAAAGTCTGACTTGATTAAAAGCAATTCAATAAGATCAATGCAGCTCCCCTTGACTTTTACCTCTCTTGGCCTCTTGTGTTTAGTGGATTTGGGATCATTTGTGGGCTGATTGACACCTCAATTAAAAATCTCAAGTGTTACTTAAAATAGGTTTTTGTGAATGTTTAGAGCTGCTCTCAATGTAAAATCATTCGCTGGCAAATATTACATGGCTCATTATCGCTAAGCAAATGTTAACATCAACGCCTGCTCTGGAGGTTCATTAAATATTTTGTTGCAAAATACTCTTTCTGTTTGTGAAATTTTATTACATACACTGTGCATGTTGTGCTAACAAAACATGTTACATTCCCCCAGTAGCATTTTATTACTGGTATCTTCTGTTTTGAGCTCAAGGTAATATGAGTTATTAAGTTACCCAAAATTTTCTTTTTTGTGCTGAATGTTTTTTTTCATTCCAATCAAAGATCTTGCTGAGGGGCATGAGCTTATGTGCAGTAAAGTTTGTAGACAAGAAAGATGTACAGATATGGGACCTATTATCCACAATGTTTGGGACCTGGGACTTCACCAATAACAGATCTTTCTGTAATTTGGATCTTTATTCCTTAAGTCTGCTAAAAAATCATGTAAACATTAAATAAGCCCAATAGGCTGGTCTTGCTTCCAAGTACAAACAACTTTTTTATTATTACAGAGAAAAAAAGCAGATCATTTAAAATTTTTTTGATTATTTGAATAAAAAGTTGTCTATGGGAGAGGGCCTTTCCGTAATTCGGAGCTTCTGGATAACGGGGTTTCCGAATAATGTATCCCATACCTGTACATTACATTGTTGGATTGCCAAGCAAGTGTTGTTTTACTTTTGTAACTAGTGATGGGCGAATTTGCGCAAATTTTTCGCCGTTTCGCGAAATTAGCAAATTTTTCGGCGAAGCGAAACGGCGAAAAATTAGCGAAACGGCGTCAGTGTCTCGTTTTTGATGCCGCGTCCTTTTTTTCGAAAAAAAAATTTGACGGCAGCGAATTTTTTCCACGAATTTTCGGGGGCATTTCGCGAATTTAATCGCTGGCGGCGAATCGCGCAAATTCGCCGCGAATTCGCGCCTGGCGAATAAATTCGCCCATCACTATTTGTAACCAATGAATTACATTTGCCTTCTAGAAGTGGTAGCTGCTGAGTGTGATCTTAGGGTAGGTGGGGTGTACCTTCTCTGCAGATGCTGCATGATGGCCCTGGTTAAATGTAGGATATATTCATAATAGGGGAAGCTATAGCCAAAGTGAAGTGTTGCTTATTCTTGCTTAATCTGATATAATTCCTACACCATTAGAGCATAAAAAGTCATTCAAACTTTTGACAGATTATTTGCCAAAAGTATTGGGCAAATATTACATTTTAGGGGGTTATTTATCAAAGTCCGAATTTATCTCAACATGTTCTGCTTATTTATTATTACATTTTCCCGAAAATGTGGTTTGCGGGAAAAAAATCTGAGTTTCACAATTTTTTCAGATTTTCCACCCCAAATGCTTTTTTCCAGAAAACTCTAAAACGTTCGGGTATTGTACAGAAAACAGCACACATCCAAAAATCATTGGGACTTCTCCCATTGGCTTATATGCAGCCTCGACAGGTCTGAGATGCAGGATTTTCTGATTCTGACTTTTTTCCATCCTCGGGGTATAATAAAATCCGAAAAATTTGTGATATTTCAAAAGTCCAATTTTATACTAAAAAAAATCACACATTTTTCGGGATTTTTGCATTCAGAGTTTAGTAAATAACCCCCTTAGTGTGTCTTGCTAGACATTGTAGATTTATGCTACCAATAACTCTTCTAATTAGCCTATTATAATACATGGATATTCTCAATTACATCATAATATATCTCTTTTATACTTGACAACCACCATACTGTACCACTGTACTTCTCTAGTACAGCTTCCCCTCCTTATCAATATGGTTGACCTGAAAATATGTGAGAGCTAATAGGTCTTCCTCACACCCTTCAGTTCAATTCCAATCTAGTCTTGTAATGTTAAACTTGTGAAAGCACCCTAAATATTTAAATACTAGGTAACAACAGTAATTCAAACAATTCCAAATATAAAGAACCACATGTAATTGTTTGAACAGCCCATAAACGGTAACAAAAAAATATCAATATTTCAAACTACACACCTATCACCATTACCAGTAATACAATGGGGGATGTAGAAGCAGGAACAACATTTGTTCTATCTTCAGTAACCCACAGCAATAAGGTCTTGTTTTCAATCGGAAGACCAGCAATGGTCTAATTAATAATCATTCTATTATGCTCTGTCTTACATTGGTGGCAAATGATACTAATTCTTTCTGCATTTGCTGACAGAGAGAATCTGTCTACTAGGATAGAGAAAAATAAAGAAATCTGCAAAAAGGCTGTTGCATTTGCAGCACTGAAAGCTGTGGGATTTTGCTGAGCTATGAAAAGATCAATTTTGTACCACAACTTGTAAAATGAGAGCTCCTCTCCCTCCTTATTACCGAGTAGACTATGAATTCCCTGAATTAAATTTCTTTGGAGCTAGCCTTTTGTTTTATGAGTGCACCTCTCTACGAATACTAATAGATTTACTCTACCATTTTTGAATATTGAAGATATTTGTTGTTTTAGCGGTGGTAATATATTCAAGAAGAAAAAAGGGATTGCAAGGTGCAGATCCACCTCTGACTCTGGGCTGATTCTTTGCTTAAACCCTTTGATAATATTAAACAAAGGCTTCTTCCTCAGTATAGAACAATGTAGGTTTGTTTCCTGTAAGGCAGATTTTCATTTTATCAAAGGGTTACATCTGAAGCTGTCAGAGGAAATGTAAAATTGCTTTGGAAGACACATTAGATGTGTACATTTAAATTGCCTTAAGGAAAAAAAAAACAAATATAATTATTCTTGTTCTCCAATCTACATAATAAACAGATTTTAACCAAATCTTGGATAAGTTCAAGGTATGATTTAAAAATAAAAAAAACAGTCTGATTTTAATCCAAGGGTTGTAAATTGGTGCTAAATCAGTCACTTAATGATAATGATAATGATAATGATTTAACTACTGTATGAATAATTTTGCTCTGATTACAACAGTATTCACATATTAGCAGTGTTTATTTATCTGTTAAAGTTTTTTTTTTATTTAGAAGGTATTTGTTCGGCACACTTTTTCTGCTTTTAAATAAGGAATTTTGTTAATTTTTTAAAACGGCGCTCAAGGGAAAGGGAAAGACACAATAACAGCATATTTCCTTTGAATACAAAGTGCTGTATTTACATGCAATACCTCTTAGGATTTGGGAAAATAAAAGTATTAGATATATATCGACTGACCCATTTATGGTGTCTACAAGGAACCCACTCACATCTGTGTTGTCATAGACCACTTTCTCTTTCTGTTGTAGCACAGAGAACTACTTCCATGTCTACCAAATATGGCTTCTGTCCAAGATGGATTATCTCTCCATTTTCTTGCTTTTGCAGAGATCATATTGGATGGTCTCCACACCGTTCTATTGAATGCAGAGGGTAAAGTTATTAGGCTGGGTGTGCATTTTAATAAATATGGAAAATCTAAATTTTGGAATTGGAATCTCACCAAGTCTCACCATGCAAATCCACTTATGTAAACGTTATCATACGCTTTTGAATTAATTAAAATTAATTTAATTAAAAAAAAAACGAATTCTGCAACATCTTGTGCTGTGGTGCACAGTGGGAAGTATGCAATGTCAAAACAAAGTTGTGCTTTAAGGTGTCATTTAAATATAAGCTTGGCAATAAGCCTCACAAGTATTCTGACAAAATAAATGAATAAAAGACTGGGCTTGTTGTTCCATCAGACGGCTTAATAATATAAGCAATGTCAAGGAAAGCGTATAATTTCTCCTAATGCACACTGTCACACCATCATGGCGCTTGCCCTTCTATGTTATAAGTACACTGTTAATTCAACAGAGAACAAAACTCATTTTTAAAGAATTAGTAATTCTGTCATTGTGTTAAATGAAGTGAATCATTAATACCAGTGAACCCTAAGGAAAATGTGAGTGGATCAGATTTTGCTAATGAGGACTAAAGGAAAATATGGCTTACTTCCTGAATAATTTATCAGCAAGATGGATTTGCTAAATGCTATAAATACACAGAAGAAAGTCTATAGTTTGAGGTCATTTGAACAACATGGAAGGGAAATAAACTGCATATACAACTGTTTCTGCATATTGGACTTTGTCTCTCAGGTGGGTCCTTGTTGTACTGGTAGAGGAAGGGTTAACCACCCCAGTGGCACATACAAAACAGATCTCTCAAATAACTTGGGCAGCAGTGGTTCTTAAAACTCATGATAACTATTTATTTTCTTTGCAACAGATACTTCAGACAATGTAATTCACTTGTTGATAAATTAGTGTTGTAGGTAGTACTCATTTAGTTGAAGTAGTCCTCCAGTGCTAGCAGATGCTCAAAGTCATGCATTACTCTAGGAATCCCTATTCATGACCCTAACCACTTGATTTAGTACCCTCATACTGGGGAATCAGGCCTTTTGGCCTTCTTGTTGGAGCCTCTGGCTGCTCTACTAACCACTCTTATCCTATCTCTCATTCCTACAGTGAGCTATAACAAATCTTTTCTAAGACTGTCTACACCTACTGAAGCTTACCTCTGCCTCAGAGAAATATGAGCTAAAACATCCTTTGATCCCCATGGAGCTAGTGAATTATTCCTAAAAGTAATCTGAATGTAGCTGCCTTCTGTAACTTATAATATGGGGAAAGAAAGAAACATCTGCTACATGCATGAGAGATTTAAACCAATCTTTATTGAATTCAAATGAGTTCCTGGTCTTGGACTAACACAAGGTGCTATAGATAGTATACACTTGTTCAGGGGTTGAGGAGATGGGAAATAGGTCCGCTTTGCTCCCCTGGTTGTATTATATTAAGTGCCAAAGGAATGCTAAGCGCTTAATTAAGGGTCTAGGTAGGCCCTTTGGAGCCAATAGACAGCTGTGCACTTTTGTTTTTGAAACCACATATAGAGTACATCCCAAATGTATGGTGTTTTAGCTTAGCAATTGGCCACTAATAGTATTGTACATTAACTGAGCCAACTGATATACCTTTTGAAATGAAAGCAAGGTAAAGAGAGGTCTGGTTATTTTTTTAGATAAGTTTAATAGATCTATACACAAAACTGTAACTCTCAGATTGATTTTCTTTTTATACACTATATATATGGGGGGTTATTTACCAAGGTCCAAAAATCCGTACCTCGAGTAATTAGTCGTTTTTGGTGCAAAAAAACCCCAAAAAACGCTGGCATGTAAAAGCTCTCGTGGTCCTGTATATGTCAATGGGGAAGATCCCAGTGTCTGCGCTGATATCCATACCAATATCCGATGATTTCAGAGTTTCGGCACAAAAAAGTCTGTTTTTGCAGAGAACGCCGAACAATTCAGAGTTTTCAGGGAAAGCTCTGAAGTTTGCCCCATCCTATTTTTCAGGCTTTTTTCTTCATAAACAAAGTCCATTCGGGAATTCTGAGTTGCCCGAAGTTTGACATTAGAAATACTGAGATAAATTCAGACCTTGATAAATAACCCCCATGGTGTTTGTTTTTGTAGCGTCATAATGGGTCCTGTACCAATGCACCTGCACAGGACCCTTTGGGATCCAATAACTAGGGATGTCGCGGACTGTTCGCCGGCGAACTTGTTCGCGCGAACATCGACCGTTCGCGTCCGCCGAATGTTCGCGAACGTAACGCAACGTTCACCAATTTGGGTTCGCCTTAGCTGGCGCTTTTTTTTGCCATTTCTCCCCCAGACCAGCAGATACATGGCAGCCAATCAGGAAGCTCTCCCTCCTGGACCACCCCCACACCCCCTGGACCACTCCCCTTCCAAATATAAACTGAAGCCCTGCAGCGTTTTTTCATTCTGCCTGTGTGTGCTTGGAAGAGCTAGTGTAGGGAGAGAGCTGTTAGTGATTTGAGGGACAGTTGATAGTAACTTTGCTGGCTAGTAATCTACTTGATACTGATCTGTATTGTAGGGACAGAACTCTGCAGGGATTTGAGGGACATTTTAGGTTAGGTAGCTTTGCTGGCTAGTAATCTACCTTCTACTGCAGTGCTCTGTATGTAGCTGCTGTGGGCAGCTGTCTGTCCTGCTGCTGATCTCTCATCTGCATCTGTTCTTCAAACCACTGCCACCTAGCTGTGTGAGCTTTTTCACATTCTGTCTAAATATCAATAATAATACCGTCTCCAGAAACACCACCTGAGTGACGTTTTCCAAGCAGCAATAATATATTCCGTATCCACTGCTGTAGTGTATACGTTGACCTTGCAGGCATTATTTGCCCAGTGTGTTCTTCAAACCACTGCCACCTAGCTGTGTGAGCTTTTTCACATTCTGTCTAAATATCAATAATAATACCGTCTCCAGAAACACCACCTGAGTGACGTAGTGTGATTTCTGCCCTTTACAGCACAAAACGCAGCGCTGTGTCAACAATGGATTTTTTAGAAACATATTTGCCCTTGATCCCCCTCTGGCATGCCACTGTCCAGGTCGTTGCACCCTTTAAACAACTTTAAAATCATTTTTCTGGCCAGAAATGTCTTTTCTAGCTTTTAAAATTCGCCTTCCCATTGAAGTCTATGGGGTTCGCAACGTTCGCGAACCGTTCGCATTTTTGTCCGGACGTTCGCGAACATGTTTGCGAACATTTTTTCCGACGTTCGCTACATCCCTACCAATAACTGGTCTAGAGACTAAAAAATTATATTAGTCAATTTGGCCCTCCATCTCACCAGTCTCAGTGTGTATAGCCAGCTGTCAGTAACTAGTGTATTCTATTTTTGCCAAGAATTCTAAATCATCTACCAGTGTAATTTTAGTAGCTATTAAGAACATTTTATTTTTCTTTTGAATATCTTACTTCTAAAAAATGTATGCAAATCTTTCTAGTAGGTTTTTGAAAAATATTTTGTTCTAAGAACTTTTGTTCTCCGTTCCTTTCAAATAAATTCACAATGATTTGCAAACCAACAATTACATGGGGAAATAACTTTGATAAAAGGTACACATTACATGATGATTTTTTTCAGCAGTCATTCATTTTATTGCTCATAAATAAGTCAATGCTAATTTTTGTTTCAAGGAATACTGGAATTTCTTCAGAAAAATTCAAAATACAGAATTATTATATACAATGTGTTTTAATGAATGTAAATTACACTGCAGTTCTTGAAGACAGACCAGCCATAATACCAGTGAATTGCTAGTAGCACACCTAAGTATGAAAATAGACAAAATACAGACATAACAGGCATTAGCTGTCACGGCCGGCACCCTATACCAGAAAAAGTGCCAAGCACCCTGATCTCGGCTTCACCAGTAGTGTGACCACCGTTGGGCTTCGGGAGGAGCCCTCAGCTTACTTGGGTGCCACCTGGACTTAACGAGGGGTGCAAGGTGAGATGTTCTGGCTGGCGAAGGGGCACAGCTGTTTAGCAGAGTCTTTAGGGCGAAGGTCACGGTACAAAGGTCAAGGCAAGTGGATGGTCAGACAGGCTGGGTCAAGGCAGGCAGATAACAGAATCGTCAGGCAGGCAAGGGTCAAAACCGGGTATTAAACAGGCAGAAGGGATCAGGCAAAGAGTGGTCAAAGTTCAGGCTGGGTCGATATTCAGAATTCAGAGTAGTCAGTATACAGGCAGGGTCAAACACGGATAACAAACAAGATCAAGGCTCAGGAACAGAAAGCACAAGGCTAGAAAGCACCAGGATAACAATCCTATCACAGGCAATGATTACAAAAAAGACTGTCCCTTTAATACATTCAAATTTCGCGCCATTGCGCGCTGACGTAATCGAGCCAGCGCGCATGCGCCCATAAAATGCGGAAGTGCGCGCTGCGCGCACGCTAAGAAGCCGGGACACAGAGGGAAGAGGAGCACCACTAGACTACCAGGGTCAGGTAATTTTATTACATTAGTGTGGACAACACCTTCAGAGATGTCACTAAACAGCAATTTTATGCAAATAACTTCTGCAAAAAAATTGTATTGCAAAGATTCCACTAGGTCTAGTTTAGGTCTATATATGAAAGAAGCAATTTGGGGTCACCTGTTTAAAAGCAAACAATTGATTGGATCATTTGGGTTACTAGACCTGGTATGCACCATTTATTATTACTTTTATTATGTTATCAGCTGTAGTTGTACCATTGGGAGGTAGCTAATAGAAGTTGTAGGAAAAGTCTGATTAGAAAATCCTAGGATTAAATATTAAAAAGTGTAATATTAAAAACTAACAGTTGTAATGTACTTACAGGTAACCATCCCACTAGTCATACGATTGGAATTCCCAAATATAAGCTGTTTATATTATATTATATAGTTATAGTGTCTAGTTCCCTCCTATACCACAAACATCTCTTTCTCTGATGCAAAACAAATCCAATTGCTCTCTAGCTTCATTGTCTTTTCTATGCAGAGGGAGCAAATTATTAACAAGTATACATGGTGCAGAAGAATGACATCACTCTTAGGCAGCATGTGTGCTCTCTTCTGCTTAGCTCCTGATGCACTGTATAGTCTGAGTATTAGTCTTAGATATAGTCTTAGATTCCTTCAGCATCATAAGTAGAGGCAGCAGAAGGAACCAAAAGCTCTAATGTTCTAATTTTAAGAAGAAAATAATGACTACACTTTTATTTTTCGGAATTCTTTAATGTTTCCTATTATATTAAGTCATTGGGATAACTTTACATCACCTTTTATGGGGTTATCAGAAATATACAAGGAAAGTGTAGAGCTAATTGAGAAACAATTATATATATATATATATATATATATATATATATATATATATATATATATATATATATATATATATATATAGAACAAGTGTATAATATTTGAAAATGTTTTCAACTTTTCTGTATTTCATAATTTTTCCCATAATTACATTTATTACATTTTCTCCTAAATGCTTAGTTCATTGCTGTCCAACTGTGTCTATATAGTGGGCCAGTTGTTCACTTTACTACATTTGTGGGCCAGATTGTAAGAAAATGATAATGCCAAAGAGATCAGTGGAGCTCCTGAGCAGTCTGGGGACCATTAAAAACTTTTGGAAGGCATGTGGGCCTCCAGTTGGACAGCCCTGGTTTATTTGAGCATTAAGAATATGTTCTATGTTACTAATGCTGTACATCAATGTGTGCTCACAATGGGAAATACCATGAGCAAATTCATTGTGAGGTAGCTCAGCAACTTTTGCAAAATGTTTCATAAAATTCTGTATAGAAGAGGGACATCTCTTTCTTGAAATGTCCACATTGCAATAGCAGACAAGTGGTGACTGTGCGGGAACATTTTTTTTTCACAATATTAATTTAAATGACCCATGTACAGTATGACAATGATCACTGCGGTCCTTGTACACAATGATGGTAATAAGCCACTACTTCCTACTGGCACTTAGTAGAAAGGAAATTAATACACTGTATATGGCTCTTAAATAGGCTGGTTGGAGTGGTAGAAACCAAATATCTGTGTCAGGCTCTGATGGGGTTTGATCCTGGGACCACGGGGCCAGGAGAGCAGCTCTCATTTCCTTTTCAACTGGGTCCCTGGTTTAACTATCCTACCTTAACATCTTTATTGTGACCCTGCCCTATATAATCCCAGCCCTCCTCAAATGTCATGCCTGAGCATTGACCTTACTTGAGCAATGAGGCACTGGTTCTGCCTCTTGTTCCCTGCTGTGGTCTTCTCCTGTGCCTTGTCTTGTCTAGTACCTATCCTGTCCCTGCTCATCTGGTTCCTGCACCCACAGTAGTCCTGTCCTTGTCCTGCTCCTGGTTTCACCACTGCCTGTCTAGCACCTGGCTCCAGTCCTTTTGCTCCAGTCCTCCTACTCACATCCCATTCGGACCTGTTCTACACCAGCTCCATTTTTTCCTGTCCCAGGGTCTTCATCTGCTCAATCCCTTACTGTCATGTCACTGTTCTTCACGCACTGTCCCACTCCAGTCCTGTCACTGATTCTGCCTCTTTGCCCCTCCTGCCCCAATCCAGTCCTCCACCTACGCTGTTCCAATCTAGTTTTCCTTGCTCACTCCATCCTTACTCTGCCTCATTCTACACCCTCATCACCCTGATCCTGTCCCTTTATCACCTTCCTGTATCCTGTGTGCACAAAAACAGCTCCTGTCTGAAGGACTTACCTTCTCTACCTCTTCCCCATTAGCGCCCCCTACCTATCCCTGACAATCTGCCTTCTGGGTGGTGCATTACTACAACATCGATAGTGGTTATTGTAGCTACTGGGAAAATATTAAAATAATTATTGTCTTTCATCATAGAGAGAAACAGAGAAAAATACAGATACAGAACTCGCATTAAACATTTGTTACAGGTGATTGTACAGTGTTCCTTGGTTTACTACTATGCCAGGAATAGATTTGGAAAATGGAGACAAAGAAACCTTCAGATGGCCTTTGCATGTATAAATAATATGTCTTCTTCATTCAATATATTACCACATCTATCTTTCATACAATGACTGCAACTCTCTATTTCTAGTATGTGTATGAGTCCTACTGTTCAATAAAGAATCACTTTATATATGCTTTATTATTTATAGAATGGGTTTAACACTTTTGTATGTTGTAAAGTATCAGTGAAAGTTCTACTGAGACAAGGAAGGCCACAGTCAATCACACAGTCATTGTTTCTGTCTTCACTGCAATCAAATGATGAATCAGACGTCAATATAATTATAGTCAGGGTAATATCTAAAAAAGCTGTCTTTCAGATCTCAACCTAGCGCATTCTTTACATTGTTTTCAAGACCTATAATCAATGTATGTAATCCAGATACCCCGAACATTGTCTGGGCTAATATATATCTTGCAAAATAGTAATTAGACCATTTTGTTATTATTATTAATGCGCATTTATAAAGTGCCAACATATTTTGCAGGCCATCATCATACCCATCTCAATTTCGAGATCCAGCTTCCAGTCTATGGTCTGGGCACAACTTATCCAGTCAAAAGAAAAACTTCAAGTCAGACGAATAAGAAAAAAAACATTGCAGGCTGTGCTTGAACGAGGTTAAAATCTAGGTCATTCAGACACTCAGGCCTATAATTGAAAAAAAGAAGATCTGTAGAGCAGGGCACAAGAAATAGTGATTATGGGGAATGGGTAAAATGACTTAATACTTTAATACTACCCTTTAAATACAATACATGAAAATGAACATTTATACAAACAGCAGAAAATAATGGCAGCGGTTTGTGTTTTTTTATTATCGGCTCACACAATATGCCAAAAGCAGCAATAAATGCCATTTAAATATCATTTTGTTGTGTGGAATTCATCTTTTTATTTGTTTTGATAACATGTGGCATTGGTTTCAAATATTAAAATATCAAATGTTTTTACTCTTTTATATAGTCTTTAAAATAACAAATCATAATGCATATTATAGGTAAGGAACCTGTCATCCATAATGCACAGGAACTGGGGTTTGTGGAAAATACATTTTACTGTAATTTGGATCATCATACAGTACCTTAATTCTACTAGAAAATCATGAAAACATTAAATAAATCCAATAAGCTGGTTTTACTTCCAATAAGGATTAATAATATCTTAGTTGGGATCAAGTACAAGCTACTGTTTTATTATTACAGAGAAAAAGGATATAATTTTTAAAGATTTGTATTATTAGATTATAATGGAGTCTATGGGAGACAACCTTTCCGTGATTTGGAGCTTTCTAGATAAAGGGTTTTCGGAAAATGGATTTCCATAACTGTACAAATTAAAATTAGTTATTGGAAGTTGCTGACTATTTGGAGGAATTTTTATAGTGGAATAAACTAAAACTGCAGAAAAAAATATATTAGTTAATTAATGTGATAGGGGAAACTGAACTATTTTGCTTCTCTAAAAATGGCGAAAATTCACCAAAATGCATTGAAGTAACATACATAGTAACATAGTAACATAGTAAGTAAGGTTGAAAAAAGACACATGTCCATCGAGTTCAACCTTTTTTTTTTTTTTTTGTTTATTAACTACCTATCTGCCAGTTGATCCAGAGGAAGGCAAAAAACCCATCTGAAGCCTCTCCAATTTGCCTTAGAGGGGGAAAAATTCCTATGAGCTATTTCCCATAACCCTGTATTCCCTTACTTGCTAAAAAGCCATCCAACCCCTTCTTAAAGCTATCTAATGTATCAGCCTGTACAACTGATTCAGGGAGAGAATTCCACATCTTCACAGCTCTCACTGTAAAAAACCCCTTCCGAATATTTAGGCGGAACCTCTTTTCTTCTAATCGGAATGGGTGACCTCGTGTCAGCTGGAAAGACCTACTGGTAAATAAAGCATTAGAGAGATTGTTGTATGATCCCCTTATATATTTATACATAGTCATCATATCACCCCTTAAGCGCCTCTTCTCCAGCGTGAACATCCCCAATTTGGCCAGTCTTTCCTCATAGCTAAGATTTTCAATACCTTTTACCAGCTTAGTTGCCCTTCTCTGTACCCTCTCTAATACAATAATGTCCTGTTTAAGTGATGGAGACCAAAACTGTACGGCATATTCTAGATGGGGCCTTACAAGTGCTCTATACAGTGGAAGAATGACCCCCTCCTCCCGTGACTCTATGCCCCTTTTAATACAGCTCAAGACCTTATTTGCCCTTGATGCTGCTGACTGGCATTGCTTGCTACAGCCAAGTTTATCATCTACAAGGACTCCAAGGTCCTTTTCCATAATGGATTTGCCTAGTGCAGTCCCATTAAGGGTATAAGTGGCTTGGATATTTTTACATCCCAGGTGCATGACTTTACATTTATCAACATTGAATCTCATTTGCCACTTAGCTGCCCAGATTGCCAGTTTGTCAAGATCCTGTTGCAAGGATGCCACATCCTGGATGGAATTAATTGGGCTGGATAATTTTGTGTCATCTGCAAACACTGATACATTACTTACAACACCCTCCCCTAAGTCATTAATGAACAAGTTAAATAAAAGTGGACCCAATACTGAGCCCTGGGGGACCCCACTAAGAACCTTACTCCAAGTAGAGAATGTCCCATTAACAACCACCCTCTGTACCCGATCCTGTAGCCAGTTTCCTATCCATGTGCAAACGACTTCATTAAGCCCAACAGACCTTAGTTTAGAAAGCAGTCGTTTGTGGGGCACAGTATCAAACGCTTTGGCAAAATCCAAATAGATCACATCTACTGCCCCCCCACTATCCAGAATCTTACTTACCACATCATAAAATGCAATCAAATTCGTCTGACATGACCTATCCTTCATAAAGCCATGCTGATTGTTGCTCATAATGCCATTCATTAGGACAAAATTTTGTATGTGATCCCTTAACAAGCCTTCAAATAATTTGCCCACCACAGATGTCAATCTTACTGGCCTATAATTGCCAGGCTGAGATCGTAATCCCTTTTTAAATATTGGAATAACATCAGCTTTTCTCCAATCCATAGGCACCATACCAGATGACAGTGAATCTGAGAAAATCAGAAATAAGGGCTGGTCTAAAACTGAACTAAGCTCTCTTAGAACCCGGGGGTGTATGCCATCAGGCCCTGGAGCCTTGTTTACATTAATTTGTATTAAAGCTTTTTGAATCATATCCTGAGTCAGCCA
Organism: Xenopus laevis; assembly: GCF_017654675.1. Classification (NCBI taxonomy): domain Eukaryota; kingdom Metazoa; phylum Chordata; class Amphibia; order Anura; family Pipidae; genus Xenopus; species Xenopus laevis. The sequence continues at coordinate 110,264,924 of NC_054382.1, forward strand.
CTGACTAGATTGAGCTGAACCATTCGTGCAGTTATTAAGTGAGCCTGTGAACCCAGACTCCTCTATTGTATACACTGAAGAAAAGAACTGATTTAACACATTTGCCTTATCTGTATCTGTTACAACCATACTGGTACCATTATTTAATGGAGCAACACTCTCAACCTGCATCTTTTTACTATTAATATATTTAAAAAACTTTTTAGGGTTAATTTTCACCTCCACCGCAATTAACTCTTCATTTCTTTTCTTAGCCTTCCGGATTGCTGATTTACAACATTTATTACAGTGTTTATATTCATTAAATGCAGCTTCTGTCCCTACAGATTTGTAGTTTTTAAATGCCTTTCTCTTCTTTCCCATTAACATCTTTACCTCTGTATTAAGCCACACAGGATGATTCTTAGAGCTTCTACGTTTAGTCCTTAAGGGAATAAATTGAGAACAGTAATGATTTAATATCATTTTAAAGGACAACCATTTCTGTTCTGTGTTTTTAGCTGAAAACCTAATGCCCCAATCAATGCTCTGTAGGGCAGCCCTCAAGGCACTAAAATTAGCTTTGGCAAAATTCATGGTTTTTGTTGCTCCAGTATATTTTTGTTTTTTGCACCAGACATTAAAAGATATAACATTATGGTCACTATTACCCAGGGGTTCAATGACTTGCACATTTGCTATAAGTTCTGGGTCATTTGAGATCACTAAATCAAGAATAGCATTTTTTCTGGTAGGCTCCTCAACAACCTGTGCTAAAAAATTGTCGTGCAATAAGTTTATAAACTTGTTCCCATTAACTGATCTAGCAGTACCGTTGCTCCAGTCAATATCTGGGTAATTAAAATCCCCCATTATCATTACTTTACCTAAACTAGCAGCCTTTTCTATTTGCATTAGGAGCTTTGTCTCTTCCTCCTCACTTACATTAGGGGGTCTATAGCATACTCCTACAATTAATTTGCTGGATTCTTTACAATTGGTGAAGAACTCCACCCATACGACTTCTGGCCCCTCATTTTCTAACATAACCTCCTCCTTTATATGAGCTTTTAAATCCTGCCTAACATACAGACATACCCCTCCTCCTTTTCTATTGCCTCTGTCCCTCCGAAACAAAGTATAGCCACTGATATTTACTGCCCAGTCATGCGACTCATTCAGCCATGTTTCGGCCACACCAATCACATCATATTTTCCTTCCATCACCAGCAGCTCCAGCTCTCCTATTTTACCAGTCAGACTTCTTGCATTTGTAAACATACATTTAATACTGGCACCATATTGAACATATGACATGTGGTCCTCCCTATCCTTAACAGTATCCCTAGCCAAATCTCCTCCCCCATTTTCCCTTTCTTTGCCCACTATCTCATCTAACCTGTCTACCACTGAATCTTTTACTGAACCCTCCCCCCCCACACCTAGTTTAAAATCTCCTCCAACCCTCTAGCCATCTTCTCTCCCAAAACAGCTGCCCCATCATCATTGAGGTGCAGCCCATCCCTAGCAAAGAGCCTGTAGCCGACTGAAAAATCAGCCCAGTTCTCCAAAAACCCAAAACCCTCCTCCCTACACCAATCTTTTAGCCACGCATTAATCTCCCTACGCTCCCGCTGTCTCCTTAGCGTTGCTCGTGGCTCAGGTAATATCTCTGAGAAAATTACCTTGGAAGTCCTCGCCCTCAGCTTTGAACCTAGTTTTTTAAAATCATTTTTGAGGACTTCACCACCTCCTCTAACTTTGTCATTGGTACCTATGTGTACCAAGACCGCTGGGTCTTCCCCAGCCCCTCCCAATAATCTGTCAACTCGTTCCACCACATGCCGAACCCTAGCACCAGGCAAGCAGCAGACTGTTCGGCATGTAGGGGCCTTGCGACAGATTACCCTATCCACCTTTCTAATAATTGAATCCCCTATAACTAGAACCTGCCTTTCCTTCCTTGCACTCCCCTCACCACCCGTATTAGAGCCACTGCCTCCCGGGGTGCTCCGAGAGTCAGCCTGCTCCATACACGCCAGTTCGGAGTTTTCCTCCCCAGCATCTTCAGCCAAAACAGCGAATTTGCTGTTTTGGACAAACTGTGGACCAGCCCCCCTACTCTTCTGTCCCCTACTTCCCCTCTTGACTGTCACAAACCTTCCTCCCTCATTAGCCTCCACTGCCCCTTCTCCTCCCCCCACTCCACTAGCCCCTGCCAGTGGTTGCTCTGCGAGCCTCCTTTCCTCCCCCTCGTTTGCCGATGCTCTCAATGCTGCAAGTTCACCCCTTAGAGTCTGCAGCTCAGATTCCAAGATGAAAACCCACCGACATCTCTCACATGTAAATACTGCATGGAACTGCTGCTCCAACACCACATACATGTGACAAGACACACACTGAGTAATACCAGCAAACCCACTCATATTTACACTGGGTACTTACAGTCTCCCAAATGTAATTCCTCACCAACACCTTTTCAGTTTTAAACGCCTTAAGGTTTTTAACGCTGCTTAACACTTAATTCACATGCAACACTTCGATCACATGCAACACTCGCTAAGCAGCTCCCACACTCGCTTTGCCTTCACAAGTGTAAGGTTTCAACCAGAGCACTCAAAGCCTGTTCAGAATTTACCTGATTATGGGCGACAACATTTTTTTGACGAGCAACAAATTATGAGACATATTTTTCTGACGTGCAACAAATGTTTTAATTTTCGCAGCAAAACTTACACACATCGCTACGTCAATTTGAATATTAGTTAGGTATTATATTGTTAAACTAGATTTAAAAGAACTCACATTCTTAAACCACATCGCTCATATATATATATATATATATATATATATATATATATATATATATATATATATATATATATATATATATATATATATATCGTTTTTTGTATGCTTTGACATTACATTGACTAAACCCACCACTTTAAAGGAACAGTAACAGCAAAAAATTAAAATGTTTTAAAGTAATTCTTATACAATGTTCTGTTGCCCTGCACTGGTAAAAGCTATCTGTTTGATTTAGAAAGAGCATTTCCATTGAAGATGGAGAAAAATGATACCCAGCAGATAACACATAACTTCTGTAGTATATAATGGGATTTTTCAGAACTTATCTGCTATTGTCTAACCGCACGTTGTGTTTCTTAAGCAAACACACCAATTTTACCAGTGCAGAGCAACAGTGCATTATATTGGCAGTCCTTGAAGACCCTTCAATTTTTTTGTGTTACTGTTCCTTTAAAGTAAATGCATTGTTTACAATATGCCTAGGGCTGCTACCATTGACTTCTGCATGACCTTACCAGCTTTTAGATGACATATTTCATATTACATTTTTTTGGGGTATATTTAAATACACAACATATATACCGTAATGCTAAAAAGCTTGATTTGCAGAAAAGAAAAAAGTACAGATTTCTGCATGATTTCATATTAGAGTATTTCTGAATGGTTTCATATTAGAGTATTCTGGGTTTTTACACTTAGGGGCAGATTTATCAAGGGTTGAATTTCAAGCTCATGGGAGTTTGTAAAAACTCCCATAAACTCCTAGGAACTCCCATGAACTTGAAATTTGAAAAAAAAAACCTGACCAATCAAAATTTTTCCAAAAAAATTTGAATTTTTTAAATTCGGGTGAATGGGATCGATCAAAAAAACCCTTTGCATTTCTCCAAACAACTCTAAATTAATTACGTCCCCATAGGCTAAAACAGCAATTTGGCAGGTTTAAAGTGGCGAATAGTTTAATTAGAGTTCTTAAATGGCCAATACATGATAAATTTCGATATTTGAAATTTTTTTACAAACTCAAATTTAATTTTAACTATTCCCTAGTTGAATTGCATTAAAATAAACTTTAAATTTTCAAAATTTAAATTTTCCCCTATAAATTATGAACATATGTTATTTTCGAGTTATTATTTAAATATATGTAGTCCTAAAAAGTTTCATTCATGGAAAATAAAAATAAATGTTAAAGGAAAACTATACCCCCCAAACAATGTAGGTCTCTATTAAAAGATACTGAGTAAAACAGCTCATGTGTAAAACCCTGCTTCATGTAAATGAACCATTATCATAATAATATACTTTTTTAGTAGTATGTGCCATTGGGTAATCATAAATAGAAAATTGCCATTTTAAAAAATAAGGGCCGCCCCCTGAGATCGTAAGATTCACTGTGTACACATACAAACCACATGTAAGGTCACATGAGCCAATTAACAGACAGAGTTCTGCCTTTTGCTTCCTCACTTCTTCCTGTTACAGTTAGTGTTGTAGTATTTCTGGTCAGGTGATCTCTGAGGCAGCACAGATAGAGTCACGAAATGGTGGTTCAAGGCAAGAGATGTAAAAGGGCAATATTTATGTAAATATATATTTCAGTTTGGTAAGATTCTTTAATATGTCATTCAATTTGATATAAACTAACTGTTGCTTAAGTATTCATTTTGGGGGTATAGTTTTCCTTTAAGAAATCGGCCACTTAGCTGAAAAAAACTTCCACCTAACTACCAAAAACAACTGAAACTGAAATGTCTACATCTTTTTGTCAATACATGCTGCTTATCGCATTTGTTAATATTAAATAAGAAAATGTAACTATATTTAAAACATTGTGCTTGAGACTACACAGGCAGGCATTTGTGAACGTGATTCAGTAAAAAAATTGAATATTTATATTCCTGGGGTTATTTTCTTTCATTCTCTACTTTGTAGAAAAAGCCTGTAATAGTAGGGTTGCCACCTACACTAGGTCACATGGTTGGGGCAATTGAGTTACATGGGCGGGGAGAATGCATCATGGGGATGGGAAGATGTATGGGCGGGGCCAGGGCCAGGCCGTGCCAGTGTGCATGCGCGAAACAGCACAAGTGACAAGGAAGTTCGAGTGCGCATGCGCTGAAGAGCGTGCACCCGCATGAACGGCCAGCACCTCTTCTGGACAAAACGGTCCGAACTAGGGGAAGGCGTCAGAAGAGGTATGTGCCTTGCGCGCCTCTGCCTCTGCGCCCTAGGCACGTGCCTCTTCTGCCTACCCCTAGTTCTGGCCCTGGGCGGGGCTGTGATGATCGGTTATTGTGCCCTACCTGTGCCATGTTACTGTACACCACTGGAGCAACAAAGGCTTTGGATATGAATTTTTGTGTCCATATAAAGTCATGCAGTCAACTAGAACACCATATTCATGGATGTTGCACTGAATTTACTATATATTAACTATTTTTCATAATACTGAACAGCGGAGGTGAATATTTATACATTCCTTCTACATATTTGTTTAATATAACCTACAGTATGTTACATTCTTTCTTGTCAAGAAATGAATATACACAAACAACCATTGCTCATGGCCTTGCTTCATAGTCAACCAATAATGCCTAAAGCATTATTTACTGAAGAAAACACAGGCTTTCTTTCTTTCTTTCACCTGATTGTTATTCTAATATAGGGAAAAAATATAATCTATAACACTGAGGGGCCAATTCACCAAGCTTGAGTGAAGGATTCAAAGTAAAAAAACTTTGAATTTCGAAGTGTTTTTTGGGCTACTTCGACCATCGAATGGGCTACTTCGACCTTCGACTATGACTTCGACTTCGAATCGAAGGATTCGAACTAAAAATCATTTGACTATTCGACTATTCGATAGTCGAAGTACTGTCTCTTTAAGAAAAAACTTCGACCCCCTAGTTCGCCATCTAAAACCTACCGAACTCAATGTTAGCCTATGGGGACCTTCCCCATAGGCTTTCCTAAGTTTTTTTGGTTGAAGGATAATCCTTCGATCGTTGGATTAAAATCCTTTGAATCGTTCGATTTGAAGGATTTAATCGTTCGATTGAAGGATTATTCCTTCAATCTTTCGACCGAACTATTTGCGCTAAAATCCTTCGACTTCAATATTTGAAGTCGAAGGATTTTAATTCCCAATCGAATATCGAGGGTTAATTAACCTTCGATATTCGACCCATGATGAATTTGCCCCTGAATCTTGTTAAAATCTTCTGTAATCTTGCAGTGGTTATAGGGGGTTATTTTTCAAAGGTCGAATTGTAGCATAATGTGAATTTTTTAAACTCTAATAAATTTGATTTTATTCACAATTCGAATGGCATTTTATTCATTAAAAAAAATTGAATGAATTTGTTGAAAACCTTTGGAGATCTTTCAAATTTTAAGATAAATTATACTAAATCAGAGATACTAAATGTTAATTTAGAAGGTAAAACAATACAACAGATTAAACAAAATATCCCATTTAAATGGGCAAGGGCATCAATAAAATACCTGGGAGTGAAGCTGAGTGGAGATTTAAATAGAGCCTATGCTGACAACTTTACACCTTTATTAGACACCTTGCAACATACAATAGATAACTGGAAAAATATTAAAATATCTTGGTTTGGCAGAATCCAAGCTATAAAAATGGTACTAATGCCAAAAGCGTTGTACCTACTCCAGGTACTTCCGGTGGAAATTCCAAATTCCTTTTTCATATCAATTAAATCTATGTTTTCCAGATTTATATGGAATGGCAGGAAGCCGAGGTTAAAATATAACTTACTAACTGCCCCTAAAGAAAAGGGGGGACTGAGAGTACCGGACCCATATATGTACTATGTGGCGATACACTTGGTGAGGATTTTAGGGTGGACAAGGAAGAGCGGAAAAAAAAAGGATTTGTGTGTGTTAGAACAGGGATGGGGAAATTACCCATTAGAATGTGCATTATGGGAGGATTGGGGAGGAAAGATGAAGTTGGCACAGGACCCGCATACATTGATTACACCGACCCTTAAAATATGGCACAAAAATAAACAGTTCCTTAAGTTGACAGAGACACCATACATACTACAGCCAATAATAGGTAATCGGAATTTTCCTCCTAGCATGGAAAAGGGAGCTTTTGAGAGGTGGGGGAGAAAAGATTCAAACCTGACCAGAATGGGAGAATTTATTAGGTCTGGAAAAACTGTCCCACTTCTTGAAATACAAGATCGGTGGGGGTTCCATTTGGGAGATCAGTGGAGATATAACCAATTAGCACATTATATCAGTAGGCTAGATAAGTCCAATTGGGATAGACCCCTTACCCAATGGGAACAGCTTTTGGTGATGGAAAGGGAGATTGAGAAACCTCTATCAAAAATCTATAATATCTTAACAACTCGAGAAGAACATAATTTTTCCCTGCTTAGCCGAGATTGGGAGAAGGAATTGGTTATAGTAATTAATAGTAATTAATAGTAAGTAATAGTTACAGAACAAGAGTGGGTCAAGATACTCAAGTATAACAATAAGATGACAATGGTCTCAAAAACACAAGAAGCTATGTATAAATTGATAACTAAGTGGCACTACACCCCTAGTAAAATTAATAAAATGTTCCCACAAATATCGGACAGATGTTGGAGATGTAAAGAATGGGTTGGGAATCATTTACATATATGGGTAATGTGTCCACAACTGGATGCCTTCTGGAAACAGATATTAGAAAGTGTATACATTATTACAGGGATAAGAATTCAGAGGGGGGATAGTACATTGATTTTGTTTAATATAAACAAAGAAAAGCAAACTATGCTAGAAGACCCCCTTACCTTTCACTTGATTCAGACGGCAAAATCACTAATTCCGAGAAATTGGAAGTCTGAACAACCTCCGACTTATGAGGATTGGGTGAGAGCTGTAAGAGAAATAAGTTTACTAGAGGAGCTAACCCACATATTTTATAATAACAGTAAGAAATACTGGAAAATATGGTCACCCTGGCACAGATATTTGAAGGATTTTCTAAGGAGAGAATAAATGACAATTTAAAGGTGCAATGAGATGATTATGCACTACATGAATTATATGTTCAGATATATGTAATATATAAAGTATATGCGTAGATATATGTAAGGGTAACCACATCACCCTTTATTATTTCCCCTTATTTTCCCCTTTTTTTTGTTTTGTACCCCTGTTAGAAAATTGAAAATAAAGAAATTTAAAAAAAAAAAAAAAATTGAATGTCTAAAATTTGATCCAATAGTCCTGACCAAAAACTTGAATCGAATTTGAATTGAGTTTTTCACCGAAATTTCCACAACATTTTTTTCTCCCATTGGAGTCTATGTAGTATCATTTTCAAAGTGAAATTTGGCAAAATGTGGCTCTTTGCTACTAATAACATCTTCAAATACTGTAGTTCAAGGGACCTCTGCCACTGACTTCTACAAGAACCCAACATGTTTTAGGTGGAGAATAGTCAAATTAGAACTGTTTTCAATGTTTAAGGGGTTTAACTTATTTTTATAGGTTTAATAGGTATAGGTTTTCCTATGTATTTGAATCCATAAACTTCTCATTTATAATTTATTATGACCACTTCCTGCCACACTGTAATATAGTGCCTGGTTAGGGGTGGATCTTCGTCGTTGGCTTCTGGTTGCTGGCCCAGATGGATCTGTTCCAGGGAGCCTGGGTACACCAAGGCCCATTAAATCTGTTCTTCCCTAGAGGGACCAGTACCAGAGGTTAAATAGCATGAGCAGCCTGTGCTCCTACAAGGATAATAGTAGGGAGTAGCTCTCCCCTAGGCTCTGAGTCTGCCTAAAGTGAAGGGACTGCAGCTGGGGTGTCAGGCTTTAGATTTATTCTCCCTGATTATTCCACTGTATAGGATACGGACCATGACGGGGCATTCCAACCCAGAGGTGTATCTTAAACTACCTAGACTACATCCACATGGTTCAGATTGTGCTGTCTCTACTGAACTGTTCTGGTAACGTGCTTATCTGAAATACTTTGCCTCTGTGGATCTGTGAGTATTAATCCTGTGGATCATGACAAATAAACCTGTTCTATTGTATTGCTGCAAGAGTCCTGGAGTCCTTTCTTTACGTTTATGCACAGTAGCTGATATGAGTTATAGTTGAACTAAACCATTCCTTCATAACTTCCACTTAGTGAAGGCCCCGTCTTTCATGTTAGAGTTCAATGTAACCCATGCTCAATTGCTATAGTTGGACATTAACGCTTTAGGCTTAAAATAGCCCAAAATAGTGTTACATAGCTAAATTTGGCAAGGCCATTTTGCTTGCAATCCCTTGCGCTGTTGAGTGGAAAGTCAAACTTGGAGCAAAAAGTTGTTTTTTCACTCTACTTAGCCCAGAGAAGCAGAGAAGGAAGAAGTTAAACAAGATCACAGTGTGGCTCTCCTACAGAAGTACTATGAGTTGGTCCAGTGGTCAGCAAACAGAAGCTCCTTCCCCCGGGTCTCAGTTAAAGGAAAACTATACCCCCCAAACAATGTAGGTCTCTATAAAAAGATATTGCATAAAACAGCTCATATGTAAAATCCATCTTCATGTAAATAAACCATTTTCATAATAATATACTTTTCTAGTAGTATGTGCCATTGGGTAATCATAAATAGAAAATTGCCATTTTAAAAAATAAGGGCCGCCCCCTGGGATCATAGGATTCACTGTACTCACAACCATACCAACAAACCATACATGTTAGGTCATATGAGCCAATTAACAGACAGAGTTGTGTCTTTTGCTTCCACTCTTCATCCTGTTACAGTTAGAGAAGAAGTATTTCTGGTCAGGTGATCTCTGAGGCAGCACAGATAGAGTCACAAAATGGTGGTTCAAGGCAAGAGATGTAAAAGGGCAATATTTACTTAAATATATATTCCAGTTTGGTAAGATTCTTTAATATGCCACTTAATATGATATGAACTATCTGTTGCTTAAGTGTTCATTTTGGGGGTATAGTTTTCCTTTAAGTGATTATAATGACTTGGGTGATGCTTAACATTTGGCAGCTTCCAGTGATGATACCTCTTCTCTTTCAATGCGTGCACATTTTTTTTTTTTTAGTAAAAAATCTAAGTGAAACAAAATGTCACCACAATTCCCTCTCACATCATATTCTGCATTGACTGCTGTAACTCTCTGTTAATTGGCCTACTTCCCCTCCTAAGACTGTCACCTCTCTAGTCCCTAATGAATAATTGTATTAGGCTTATCCACATTAGCAACCACTCCTCCTCTGCCATGCCACCTTGCCAGTCCCTGCATTGGCTTCTGCTCCCATTCAACTCATATTCAAATAATTTCAGAAATCTGTCCCACTGTATATCTCTGAATTTATCTCTAGATACTCAAAAACCCACTTGTTATACTTCTCTACTGATCTGCCCCTCAGCATTTCAATAACTTCATATACTCATTTTTAACACTTTCACGCTAGGACTGCACCCCTTCTCTGGAACTCCTTCTCACATTCTGTCCAACTTTATTCGAATCTCCCTTCTTCAAAACATATCTTAAAACATATTTCTTTACAGAGGCTCTGCCTCATGTAGCTTCAGTGTACACTAAATGGGGTTAAATGCAATTCACAATGCCACATCTCTTACCTTGATTCCTGATCTTGCCCAAATCCACACATCTTGTGTCTCAAACCTTTCTCCTTTTAGATAATACAAATTTGAAATGTAATCTGCCACTAAATGTGATGGGTCAGTAGGGGACTCTCATAGACATGATTGAACACCTGCCACATCTTCTAGAAGAAAGACTGGTGGATATCTGGGGAGCATAACCAATATTTGAAAAAACTTTTATTAAAAAAAAGTACATTTATAGAAAACCTGTTCAAAATTCTTTCCAAACAAAGAAGTTCATGGGCATCTTGGCTTTGAAAACTATTCACAATCATACATTTATTTGAATATTATTATTTTTTTACATTAAAATTTAGAGAATTGCTGCTTTTTTCCTTGACAGTTTTCCTTTCCTACAGCCAGGCCACATGGGTTTAGCAAATGATGTCTCTTCCTTGTGCCTTAGCTCAATATGTATTTGATCACCAAGTTCTAGCAGTGAATGTGAATATATTTTCAATGAGTCTTTTCTGACAGTGTTAAGGTTCCCATCATACATAATATTTTAATAATACGCTGACAAAAGGAACTATAGAGTTGTATTATGTTTCTGTCCTTGATAATTTCACATATAATGTTCAGCAGTGGAGCTAGAGCAATACAGTCATGCATCATTTCTGCTTTCTTTCAAAAGATGAAAGCCACAGAAACTGTTGAAATATTTCTCCATTCCATTTCATTATTCTGCTAAGATGTTCAATGGGAAAGATCCACATTATTTATTATATTCATGCTGTATAGTAGATTATGGAGATTGAACAAAGTACAATTTAGCTGGAAAAAAAACATGGTGCTATATGAGTGAAAATAGTATTACGAGAATGTTAAATGATGTTGGAGTTGTTCAATGACAATTTAAAGGGCAGGGACCTGGTATAAAGTGTCGTTTTAAGGATTATAATGGAGTTTGTGCATTATCACTATAAGTATTTTTTTATTCTTTTTTTACTTATAATAATAAATTAAATATATTCTATATTTAAATATTTAACTACATACTTAAATATGGTAGCTGGTTTCCTTCATAATTCTCGGCCTATAGCATGAAAGTTTATTAAAGAAAAGACTTTTGAACACAACCTTGGTGTTGCTGTAGACATCCAAAGGAAGGACGGCACTCCAATACTAGGAATAAATATTTATTCCAAACACATACAAGGATCCAACGCCCTACGCGTTTCGGGAATCACTCCCTTAATCATAGGCATGATGTTGGTGTTGGTGTTGCTGTACCTATCTAGAAAATACATTAATCACATGCATTATGCAGTATGTGCACATTTTACAAAAGAAGGGTTAATCTTTTAATGTAATATTAATTATTAAAATGTAATGCTGAGGGGGCTTCATCTCTATCACTGGAAAGAAGCTTCAACGGTGTTTGAAAGGGGCAGGTAAGAAGTAAATGGGATTATGGGTATAAGATAGGATAGGTAGAAAGAGGGGGGGAGGTGTCACAGCAGAATTTGAGGCATGAAAAGGGATAACTATGTAACTATGGATAGTATCAAGGGTAGGACAGAATGAAGTAACCCCCTTAATTTAACTTTTGTATGATAAGGAGCAGCATCCCGCAAATCACCTCGGGGTTTGGTTCAAGATGATGCTATTTTAGATAAATATTTCTAGGTGTGGGGATAGACCCCAGTGTTGGCACATGGTGGGTGTTTAGCACCTTGATCAAGGGTTGCCCACCCAACGGCACTGTGGAATGTGGAAGCAATTTTGGGTTGGCAAGTATTGATTGGCGAATCGGTGGCGCTTTGCTTTGGCGAAAAATTTGTCAAGGGGCTTCAAAGTAATTTTGACGCGAAGTAATTTTGAAGCGAGCGACTATTTTTATACGTGCAGCTATTTTGTCCGAATGCATTAAAGTTAATGGCCATCCAAATAATTTTGACGTGTGGCAATTTTATGCGTGCAACAATTATGGGGTGTGGCAATTTTTTTTTTGTCACGGTGGGTTTTTCGCTGGCAAGTTTTATCCGCAAATTTATTTGCTGGCGGCCAAACACGGAAATTTGCCGCAAATCCATGCCTGCCGAATTTATTCACCCATCACGTTTGGCAAGTATTATGTTTCCGTATAAATATGTAATGGTATTGTTTTTGTTTCAACTTGCATTGTATTACATTTTATGTACAGTACATATCTTTGGTAATAAAAGCTGTATGTTGCATGTCTGCGTGGGTTTTCTCTGGGTACTCCTGTGTCTCACACTACAAAAAGATACAGGCAGGTACATTGACTTCTGAAAAATTGGCTTTACTGCATGTAAATGTAATAGGGACTGTAGACTTTAAGCCCTGTGACAGGGACTGATGTGAATCATGTATAATCTCTGTAAACTACAGTGAAAATGTGTTGCCACTATATCAATACCAGCAAAAAGGTAAATGAATAAAAAGCTGTGGTCTTTCCATCCCAATCTGGATCTTATTGGGGCAAATTCACTAAGCGCCGAAGCGCCGAACGCAAGCGTTAATTCGCTAGCATTTGGCATCTTCGTTACTGCGCAAATTCACTAACGAACGCTGGCGTAGTTTCGCTAGTGTTACTTCGCACCCTTACGCCAGGCGAATTTTCGCTAGCGACGTAACTACGCAAATTCACTAACTTGCGCAGTGTACTGAACGCTACCTTTTACGCTAGACTTCCTTCGCCACCTCAGACCTGGCGAAGCGCAATAGAGTAGATAGGGATTGTTTCAAAAAAAGTCAAATTTTTTTCTAAGTCCCAAAAAACGCTGGCGTGTTTTCTACATGATGGGTGATAGGCTGAAAAAGATCGAAAAATTTTTTGGGGCTCCCCTCCTTCCCCCCTACATTTCCTGACTCATGGCAACTTACCTAGACAGTGGGCACATGTGTAGGGCAAAATAAAATTTTTATTTGATGATTTGAAGGTTTTCTTGGCATTTGTAGTGCTGATACGTATTCCTCCATTGAAATTTGAATTTGGCGCCGTATGCAAATTAGCCTTCGCTAGCGTAACTTCATTTTACATAGCGAATCAACGCTAGCGCAACTTCGCAACCTTACGCTACCCCTGAGCGCAACTTCGGATTTTAGTGAATTTGTGGAGCGCTGGCGAAACTACGCCTGGCGAAGTGCGGCGAAGTGCGGCCTGGCGCAACTTCGAATCTTAGTGAATTTGCCCCATTGTCTCAAGGTGTAAGGTGAAGAAGAGGAAAAGGATAGGTTTATGGGAAACAGTGTTGAAAGCACGCATTCTTGATGTTACATAGTCAAACCTTTTCTTTACGTTAATTTAAATATTGCATTCGATTCTTAGAATTGGAATCGGAAAGGGATATCAAATTTAATTTCTAGTACACATATTAAATATTCCTAACTTTCACTTTATTTAATAAATACAGTATCTAGGTTTTTCCATAACAAAAAGCTTTACATTTTACAAATTTACATGCAGAGTGAACAATGTTATATGAAATTCTGATCATAATGACAAACATCCTTGTGCCACTATAAGGTGCCAATTTTTTTACCCCAACCTTTTGGATCTGGCTTTTTGATTCCAAAAAAGCTGAAAAAGTCATGTAATAAAAAACATGATTTATTATGTAACAAACCTGCAACAATTCCAAATCTGAAAATACTCCAGCTAAAACCTGTCTAAATCATGTAGAAGTCAATGGTGGCTTTTCCTTTTACCACTGGAAGCTCTTTCTTTGGTTTATGAGGTTGTTTTGACGCTGGCTTTTGTGCGACATTACGAAAAAGTGATAGCTACTGTGCGACAAGTCATAGTATTTGCAGTTTTCCCAACTTTTTTGAGACATTCATGCTTTTACATGATATTCATGGTTTTAGAGAAAGTGAGTTTAGTTGTGGTTTTAAAAACCTTCACATAATGTAAGTTTCTTGCAATGGTTGGTTTGCCAGCAAAAAGTTTGAAGACCCAAAGAGAAGACAAAATATTCTGGAGAGATGCTATCCATGGGATCCCCAGAAATCTTAACTTGGTTAGACAGCACCTAATAATAATAATCCTGTCTGAATTCCGTCAAAGCACCCTTAGTTAATTTTTGTTGTTAAGTTCAAAGCTATTTCAAGGGGCTTTGGGCTAGAAGTCCTTGCCCGTTGTTAGGTCTAATTTGTTAGTATCTGGGTGTGATTCTGTCTTATTCTGATTCCAGTTTTGATGCTTGACTGTGTGACTATTCTGAACTCTGCCAATCCTGACCCTTGCCTGCCTGACTATTTTTTGAACACTGCCTGTACCCACCCTGGCCTGATTGACCCAGCTTGAAATCTGCCTGCACCGACCCAGGCCTGCCCGACTACGCTTTTCGTCTACTCCCTGAACTGTTGCCTTCAATCCAAAACCTGGGAAACACACGTGCCCCTTTGCTTGTTCAGAACATCTGCTTTGCTCCTCTCAAGTGAAGACCTGGTGGCATCTGAGTAGTTGAGGGCTCCTCCCGAGGCCAAAGGTGGCTGCTACATTCAGAAGATTGAGCAGTGACCAGGGAGCTTAGCACTTGTTCTGAATTTAGGGAGCCCTACATGACACAATCGCATATTTTCTATTGGGCTTGTAATTTGTCGTGTGTTACAGATGTGTATTTGTATATTTCCAATATTTTCTGATTGCAGGACTGTACAGCTGATGGTTAACTCATTGACGCCACAATGCTGGGTTATTTGTCAATGTGGTTTAAATATATGCTAATGCTATTTCAAACTGTACCTAGTTGCAATAAATTTGATGAGTCTGGATAACATTATGGAACAATATGAAAATGTAAAATTGAACTGCAAAAAGGCAATATTAGCTAAGTGTGCAAGGCACTGCAGTGCTGTCAGAAGTAAATGAATATAAATGTCATTCTCTGCTAAAATGTACTTCATTGACTGATTAATGCAGGAAATAAATTTTATATTTTCTGTGTTTCATTTGAGTGCTCTAATCTCTTCTAAATCATTTTCACCAGGTGACACCACCAAGGCACTGATTAATGACATACTAATAAACCTCCCTTTGGCAGCCTGAAACTAAAATGTCATCTGAATTGGGCATGAATAATTTCTAGTTAAATTGAGTCTCCTATCAGGACCATAATGTTCTTGTTCCTAATGTTCAAGGACTTTATTTTTCTGAAGCCTTTTCAATAAGACTCAAAGTGAACAGATTTTACATTTGAATCTAATAGCATTTTGTTTATTGTTTCCATTGAATATATTCCTGCATCAAGTATGTTTCAGGGCAAGGTCTTTCCTTGGTTTGTGTGGTAAAATATAAAGAAAACCTAAAGCTGGGGAAGTAGTATTTATATATAGAGACAAACATATTTAGGACTATGAACTTTATTTATAGATTCTCTTTTTGCAAACCATGAAAAAAATAGTGTGTCGAAGGGGTGTTTTTGCTAATATTACCAACTGGACATACCCTTTGATTTCATACTACTCTCTCCCCCATATAATAGCCATGACTGTGATGTCTTCTTGTAATGCAGAGGTTTCAGACTTTAGCATTTTCCCAATATTTATTTAGCAAATATTTGGTCAGATATCTTTCTCCATCAGGTGGCTGATATGTGCATGCTCAGTACAGAAAGTGAATAATATATTTTGTTATTTCGCTTACATGACACACAGACTTTACCATTTTTTGCGATAATAAAATAAAACACAATATCTGCCATAAGTAAACCTAATCTAAAGTGTGCGTCATCCTGGCAGTCAAATACTGCTACATGGGGATATTCGTGCAGTGGATCTAGCCGATGAACAGAGACTGATAAAATGAGTAAAGGCATGAAAATCTGTTCCCTTATGGAAAGCAATAGTGATAGTTCTTATTGTGTTTATATTTTTAGAACACCACCATTCTAGTGTCCATGGGTAAGGAGACAATTTCTGCTTTCCAAACCTTACTTACACCCTAGTCATTAAGAAGAGTGTAGGGAGTATCCCCATATCCAAGTCTTCCTAGCATAAACTGCATTGGAATACAAATACTAAAGAGGATAGAACCTTAGTAACCATCATCATCATTTATTTATATATATTGTCAGCAAGTTATGCAGTGCTTTACATTTATTAAAATCATTACATTAATTCTTTATCCAATCATTTATCTAAAAAGGATTGCAGAGTAGAAAAATACGATCAGAGAGCTTGCAATCTAAAGGGTTAGGTTACATTTGAAACAGGAATAGAAGGAAATATGAAACAGTTTGAGATTTATGATAATTTGAGTTCTGATCAATCAAGATACATTGAATATTCTTCCCTAAATAGGCAGGTTTTCAGGGAGAGTTTCTAAGTTTAGGAGGAAGGGTCTGAGCTTGAGACAGAAAGTTCCAGAGATAGGCAAAAGCCCAAGAGAAGTCCTTCAGTTGTGAATGAAATGGGAATTATTTTAATTATTCATTCTTGGTTTATTTGGGCCATTTTTCTTGCCTGCAATTACTGGTTATAGCTTTCCTTTTCTGGAGTAGATCTTTATGGACAAAGGCTTTGAAGTACCTGCTCCAAAAGTTCTTTTGTGTTATTCCCAGGATACATATTTTTAAGTTCCAGTTTATAGAAAATCCAGTAACTGCATGGATTACTATTGTGGACTAGACATACCAATGAATACACTACTGGAGCATTTGTAAAAACAGACTACCTTGCATTTTACATATGCTACACATGGAATTTGGGGGAATTACTTCATGGAGGTATATAATATGTTGTGTGTATTGCATAGACAGGTATACAGGTATCTGCTCTCCAGAAACCCGTTATCCAAGAAGCTCCAAATTACAGAAAGCCCATCTCTCATAGACTCCATGTTATCCAAATAAACAGAATTGTAAAAAATGATTTCCATTTCCTCTGTAATAATGAAACAGTACCTTGTGCTTGATCCGATCTAAGATACGATTAATCCTTAGTGGAAGCAAAACCAGCCTATTTGGTTCATTTAATGTTTAAATGATTTTCAATTAGATGTAAGGTATGAAGATCCAAATTATGGAAAGATCTCTTATCCGGAAAACCTTAGGTCCTTGAGCATTCTGGATAATATATTTCATACCGTATTTTGTTTATATATGCCAAAATTTCCATCCCTACCCCCAGTTGATATATAGGAGCATACAATACCAATATGTGATTCCATGCCTTGGGACATATCTAATGTATTACTCTTTTCCTTCCTAAACCTATATTTTATAATCTTTTTTGATGTTTATCATTATTCAACCATTTATGACATCTGCTGGTGTTACTTTGTCTTTTGAAATGTAAAAACAACTAGACCAACTTTTCTTGAACTAACTTGTTGTGCTCTACTGAGGAGCATAGTCTTCATACCAACAGCTGCTGTATTTGTGTTTATAGTCCCAGCAATTTTCATATTCTACTAAATATGCAGAAAAATATATCCCAACACCTGTTCCTGTTTTTTCAGACTTTTGATTTTGGTGATTGGCTATTTTAGCTTTCTCCCATTATATTTGAGCTATGTCTTATCCACCTATTCTAAAGAAAACATAGAACAGAAGCATTACTTAAGCCAAGCTGAACCTCAACAATACATTTACATTACGGGCTCATTTGCCTAGGAAAGGTCAAAAAAGTGCATTGTTTGTAATATGCTGATTTATAAATCTGCTCACTGCTTAGTGAATCTTGAAATACAACTACAACGTTTTATCTGCATCTCTGAATGAAAGTTGTCCGCAAGCACAGTGAACAACTTGCACTTTCCCCATAGTGAGTTACCATCAAAAGTGCTAGAATTATGGGCAAAAAAGCTGCATTATGGGATAATAATTTTTACTTGGTAAAGCCCTAATAAAGTAGGGCTTTTTTTTTTACTTGGTGAATTTTGCCTGGTTCACATGGTTTTTACACTTAAGAGCTTTTTAGAAATATAGGAAAACCACAATTTTTTTTGTGGAAAAAAATTAATAAATGGGCCTCTTTGTCTACTAGCATATCATTTAACATTAAATAAAGCCAATAGGCTGGTTTTGCTTCCACTAAGGATTAATTATATCTTAGTTGGGAACAAGTACAAGCTACTGTTTTATTATTACAGAGAAAAAATTGTAATATTTGGATAACATGGAGTCTAAAGGCCTTCCCATAATTCTGAGCTTTATGGATAACAGATCCCATACCTGTTTAACATTGTGCCCATAGAACAATAAACAAATACTTCCACTACTATAAATGGCTTCTTCACTGTGAAGTAGAACTAAGGATCCACATGGGCTCAACTGTATGAATCTTGTTATGTATGATATTAGAAAGGGGGCACAGCATTGTTGCATTGTATTTGTATAGCGGAAGGGGACATGTTCTCATGTTCATGTGTCAAGCATTTGGGGTGCACTGCCTGTTTGCAAATGTACCCCTATGTAAACGAGTCACCATTTAAGGTACCTGTATATTTTCTTCCGCTTAGAATAAACCAGTTGTATCTGTTTAGTAAATATTTCAGCCATGCACTGTTTTAAAGACAGTCAGTGTATAACACGGGAATAGTTATGAGTTTGCTAGAGTGAAAAAAACAGAAAAATGTGTGATTGAATATTATGCCATTTCCTATATAACGATTTTTTTTCTTTAGAATACACCATCCAAGGCTTTATTATTGCTACCATGGAAACAACCGGACCTTTAATTTTTTCCAATGATTTTATCCTTTCACATTCTATTCACAGTTCAGTACTTATTTTTAGTTCAAGAGAAATATCACGTCTCTTTTGGTTGATTTAAAAGTGACCCATCATCAGCTATTTGTTTTTGTTATATGAAAATATTAAGAGATTCACCGTTGTTTGTTTTTTTTGTACGATTCCTCGGTATTTGGGAAACCGGATGGCACAGAGGCTTAAACTGATTTGTTAACCTCAGATGCTTATTTTGTTTTTATTTGGTGTACTGTAGATATGGAAGATGATCTTTAAAATGTAGTCTGAACATATTTAAAACTGTTGTATATTATGCACATAGTCTTGATAATAGAATTCCCTTACAAGATATTAGCTCTACTTAGGCTCAGGGCAGGAAGCATTGAATGGGGTTGAGTTCATCTAATTTTTCACAAAATATGTGGATTTGTGGGGAATGTAATAAAAGTCGGTAACGGAAAAACTATTCACAATGTGAAAAGTTATGCCTTTGCGCGAACAAATTTTGCTTTGGGCGAATTTAATATAGCTTTTGCAAACACGGAAACTGTCTAGCGACCACTTCCAACAGTGGAAGACCGTTTGCAAAATTTTATAGTTTGCGCCAATGCGCAGTAAATGTAATAAAACTTCTTACTGAAAAAGTCGTTATATTTGCTCCAAAAGATTACGACACCTTCAAGCACTTCTTAAGAGTGCGCAATTAAAATTCGCAATGCAATAACAGTTTAAGGAACAATATTACATTGCGCAATGTGGATTTTTATTCTAATTGGTGTGAATTGTTTTGCTCTTTGCGACTTTTATTACATTCTCCCCCCACGGTGCTTACAATTTTGTTCAAATCCCCTTTACTAATAAATACTAAGAAGGTTATTTATCGATATCCAAAAAGTTCTCAAAATTTTCTGAAACTACTCCGCAATGACTTTCCCCCCCCCCCTATTTATCAACAAATTTTCAAAAAATTTTCTTTTGCGGAAAAAGTCATGATAAATTCGTAAAAAATCTGAAACCTGCGATTTTTTCTGATTTTGCAACCAAATCCTGCTATTTTTTCACAAAATCTCCTGAAAGCTCAACAATCTTCCAATTGTTAACGGGATGTATTCCATTGACTTTTACATGTTTTTGGCAGGTCTGAGTTGGAGAACTTTTTTTTCATTGGACTTTTAACACCATTGGACTTAAATAAATCCCCAAAAATTGATTTTGGCCTATGGAAATGTTCCGTACTCGGTAACTTGCTATATCAGAGCACATAGTTTCTGTTTATTTGTTTGTTCTTCATTTTCTTTTTTCTTTATTTTCCTCTTTACCTACTCCTTAAATTTATAACATATGTACGTACTATTCTGTGTTGTTCTACTTACTATTTCGGACCTCTGGTAGGTCAGTTTGTTTTTCATTGATGTACACGACCAACCTTTAATAAAAACAAGTTGAAAAAAAAAATCCCCAAAAAATTTAGTTTTTTTTCTTCCAAAAAATGTTTATTTTTCCCTTTAAAAGTCTGACTAAAAAAATTTCGGAGCTTAATAAATAACCCCCTAAATGTTCACAGACTTAGGTAAACAGTTATATATACCAAAGGCTATGATTATCCCTTTCAAGGAAGAAATATTTATTAGGGCTCATTTACAATTCCAATGTCCCAAAAATTACTACATTTTAAAAATACACAAAAGGGGGGTATAGGGAGCAGTCCAGGGGTAAGGAAAAATACATTAGTACAATGGAAGTGAGACTGATCTGGCCAAGTTAACTACAGGTATGGGACCTAATATCCAGAATGCTCGGGACCTGGGGTTTTTCTGATAACGGATCTTTCCATAATTTGGATCTTCATGCCTTAAGTATACTAGAAAATTATGTAGACATTAAATAAACCAATAAAGCTGGTTTTGTGTCCAATAAAGATTAATTATTAGTTGAGATCAAGCACAAGGTATTGTTTTATTACTACAGAGAAAAAAGGAAATCATTTTAAAATTTGGATTATTTCATTATAATACACAAAAGCCATGAATATCTTGTAAATTATATCCTTATAAACGGTGAGTAGTGATGTCATCAGTTATAAACGGTGAGTAGTGATGTCATTTCTGTCACATGACTCACTAAAACTTGTGTATTATAATAAATAAAGTACCCCCAGTTGTAAAATATGAGGATATTATAAGTTACCTCGGAGTTCCATGACCTGTATAAAAACACTCGCCTTCGCCCTCGTGTTTTTATATGGTCATGACACCCCTAGGTAACTTATAATATCCTTATATTTTACAAGAGGGGGTACTTTATTCACTATATAATGGAGTCTATCGGAAACGGCCATTGCATACTTTTTCCACGTCTCAGTAACTTGTGTGAGCAAAATCTTTTGAATTATGCAGCCAGATTTGCATTAATAATCAATAATTATGAAGATAACCTCATCATGGAAAAAAGGCAGACATGAGTAAACTGGCTGCCATTTTGATGATTGATTGAAATGTTCTCGCCTCTTGGAAAGACAGGGCATTAAAAGCAATTGCTTCTGAATTTTATATGTGCCTAATGAAACATAGCAACATATGAAAGAGCCAGGACCCTTTTTCTGGCACCACCTTTATATAATGGATCATATATTGTACATAGCAGGCTAATATGCAAAAATTATCTGAGTCTAACCTTATAAAAATGAATGGAAAATAATAAATGCTGAAGTTTTTCCAATGCCTCGATAACAAGGGGATACGATTAAAAAGGAAAATGTTAAAATGTAGATTAGAATGACGCAAGATCATGATGTATCCAAGTTATAATGATTCAGTATACCACAGACGTTATCATTTAGTCATTCATAGTTGGGATGATATCCCTGCTCCAAAGAGCTTACAATCTTGGCCAGGTTTCCAACTGAAGTCAATGGGAGTCACAAGGATTCAAAGGAGACAGTCTGGCAGTGTAGAGCCTAATGTTATATTATATCATGACACTGCAATGTGATGATTATATAAGAAGCGCGTTGGAGAAATGAAGATGAACAAAAACATATAATTAGAGAATCCCTTTAGCATTTCTTATCTTCCCAGGCTTTAAAGCAGTAGTAATTAATAAAGATAAAGTCTTTGTTGCCTCATTTTACTACTATACAGACAGCTAGACTACTAGGACTGGATGGAGGATAGAAATATACTAAAATACTATATATATAAATAGGTTTTCAGCCCTATTCTAATAAACACATCATGCCACAAGAAGCTATTATCCGGAAAGAAACATTTACACCTTTAAACAATTTTCTTCTTGTATGGTTATGTGTGTGTTGTCAAAGCACAACATCCCTATATTGCCTACACCAGTGAAGTTGCAGACAAATGGCTTGTTATTTGCCTATCTATAAATGTCTATCTTAATATTTTCACAGGCTATTAAAACCACACAGAGTTCAGGGAGAATTTGAATTTCAGGGAAAATTGTAATTAAAGGTAACTACGATAAGAGATCAAGACATGAATCCGATTATCATGCCATTGGTACAGAAAGATAATAGTAGAAGGATTTATTTTTCCACCATCTAACAAAATAAATGAAACTTCATTAAAGGATTTAATATGGGGGGGAAAGGACATCTCTTTGGCAGATATACGTAAAGGAAAAGCTTTTAACCTTCTGTACACCAACACCTTGCAAGAAGCAAATCGGAACTGTGGGAGACAAAAGATTAAAAAGGAAAAAGTTAAAATGTAGATTAGAATGACAGCAAGATCATGATGAGCAGCCTAGATACTTGTATACAAGTTATAATGATTTAGGGTACCGCTGACATTATCATTTAGTCACTGACAGCTTTCACACAATGTAAACTTTGTAGACAATTATCAGAATCTATGCTGAGATTTTTGGTGATTATATTTTGCACTTAATATTACGAGGGACATGTAAAGCATTTAAACATGGGGTTTTATTTAATATCATAGGAAAACATTCGCTTTTGCTGCTCTTACACAGTTACAGTAAAGTCCTACATCTGGGGATAATAGACTGGGGCAAACTGTTGCTTACTGTATATTACTATACACTGTTATCTATATACAAAAACAAAATTATGACTTTCATATAACATCCTTAACAATATTACCATTCTCAATTAGATTGTAAGCTGTACGGGACAGGGACCTCAATCCCCTTGTCTCTTTGACACATGGAGGCCTATCTATTAAAGGTTGGGATTTTACTGTTTTTTTGAGGTTTTTGAAACCACAACAAAACTCACGTTCTCTAAAAGCACGAATATCATGGAATTTATTTTAAAAATCTGTAATTTAAAAGTGGGAAGAAAAAAAAAGCAATGAACAATGCAGTAAAACTATGAATACCTCAAAAATGTCTTAAATTTCTTTGGACAAATACTAGTAAAAAAAGAATTTGAAAAAAGTCTGAATTGATTAAAACTTTCTGGTGGTTTTTCCACTGAATTCATCTCAAATTGTTAGAGATTTGTAGAAAAAAAAGAAATTCAATTGTTAGTAAATCGGCCGCTAAGCTCTTTATCTTTATTTTAACAGTACTTTGTATTTTATTTGTATTGCATTTCGTATCTATTTGTATTTATTATTGTAATGTTTGTTCTTCTAATTTATTGTTCAGCTGTACAGTGCTTCAACATTAACACCCCTTTGTTAATTCCTAATGACATGATTCTGAGACTTTTTATTGCTTTGGGAATTAGATGTCTACGATGTTCTACTGAACTCGGATTTCATAAATTAGCCTCTAGTGTTTTTACCTTATCACTGCCAGCTGGTACTTTTACTGTATAGCTATAGTTTTTTTTGTTTTTTTTTAAATAAGAGAACATTTTCCAGAAAATTTTCGAGATTTATTATGTCAGAATCTGAAAATTATTCAGCTAAAACCTGTCGAAATCATGTAGAAGTCAATGGCAGGTGGTCCCTTTAACAATCTGAAGATGTTTTTACCTTCAGGATTCTCAGTAGTTTTGGTTCGATCTGATATATTTGAGCAGTCGAGGTGACAGTTCAATAAAGTTGAGTTTTCCGAGTGACAATTCAAAAGTCTTATGATTCAAACTGACACACAATTTTGTCTCTACTTTTTCCTGCACCAATTTTGCGAGAAGTTTTATTGGTGAATTAAGGGGATTCGGTTTTGGCAGTTTGGTCGACTAATTTTAAAAATGATAGTAAGAAAAAGTAAAATTTATTAAATAACCTCCAAAATGTGATTCAACTAATAAAAAAAAAGAGGAAATCAAAAATCAACTTTTGATAAATCCCCATAGCTGCAATTGAGATTTGACACCATTATTCACTAAGATACAAATCATGGCCACGTACACGGTGAGCCTTGTTTTGCCCTGTGCTTTCTGTTAGATCAGTGGGTCCTGTTTATAAATCTATGCATAAAAATACATTATATTAATACATCACACCGCCACACAGCTGCCTGAACGCAAAACATTACCATGTAAAATGTAGAATATTTATCAGTAAAGAAAAAAACAGTAAAACATAACAAATGGAAAGTAATTGAAAAAAGTCTTTATTTCTGGGGAACAATCTGAAAACAATTGAACTGAAAAAAAGTGTTTGTAAGGTGAACAACCCCTAAAATGACTTCACTATTAAGACTGTCAACCCCATGATGATGTTCCTTTTATACATTGTTGTAGAATTTGAATGTTTAATTTAGAAAAGTCATTAACTTTTAACAGCAGGCATGACGGCGAGCCTCTCTACAGTATCTGACAAGACAAAACCAAAGTAGCATTCTGTTTATATACAACCAGACACACAAATAATGAACAGTATAAACAAACTGAATACATTACTATCCAATGCTCTGTAAATGAGCCATCCAAGACAACAAATGAAGATGGATAAAGCCCTATTGTATTAATACCGCTCTGGCTAATCTGAACCTTTTACTAAACACTGCTATTTTCTTTATCTCAGCATTCTAGCGCTTGATTAGGTGAACGTTCCTTTCTGTTATTGCAAAGCAAAACCTTTCTGTTAGAGATTCTGCTTTTCTAGAGAGATATCAGTGGCAGCAAATTGCTTTCTTTGTCCATGTAGAGGTTTGCCGTGTCCGTTTGCCATCACTCTGACATTCTCCTTTGTAGGTAGAATTCCAATAACAATAAAATAAGTGAATTTTCTTCCTTGTGACCTCTATGACAATGTATGGCTCTTTGTAAAATCATATACTGTAAATAATACACTACTAAGAAGATGTATTGAAGGTGAATCATTGCAGAAGTAGTTCTTGGTCTCAGGCACACTGGATAAAAACCATGTAGCCTTGGTTTAAAGGGGTAGCTCATTTTTACTAAATTAACTATTTAATTAGTATAAAACAATTTGCAATTGTTTTTCATTTCTATTTTTTTTATATTTAACTTAATAGTTGCACAGCTCTCAAATTGGAATTTCAGTAGCTATCTGGTTGGTAGAGTCAAGTTGGTCCTAGCAACCAAGCAGTGGTTGGAATGAGAGACTGGAATAGAAAGAAAAGTAAGGAAAATATTGTAATCTGACAGAGTAATAGGGTTTTGACTGACAGTGTTATTGGCTAATTTATCAAATTTGTGAGGTTTTAGGGCAGTGGCACAAGGGGAGATATGTCGCCAATCGACAAATCGTCACTACTGCGGGAGACTAATCTACCAGAAATGCCTTCCCGCTGGCGATTCACATTCATGCCTAATGAGGAAACTTAGGGCGACTTCGGAAAACAAATCAATACGTATGCCATCCCACCTGTGATTCGCATTCGCCGGTGGTAAGGCATTTGGGGAGATTAGTCGCCCACAATAGAGAAGTCACTTAACGACTAATCTCCCCGTGTGCCACCACCCTTAGTGGTTTTTTTACTTAGAATAAACAAACAATTCCCTCGAATATTTGCTTGTTTATTAAAAAACCCAAATAGAAAAAACTCGATTGAATACAGTTGTTGAAAAAAAACCCTCAAATTTGTGCATTTACAAGCTCGAAAAACTTGATAATTTTGAATTTAGAAAATGGCTTGAATTTTGCTTGAAAGCTGCCTTTGACTATATGAACTCACAAGCTTTTAGATGCCGAAGTTTTTCATGCTTAATAAATATTAAACATTTATTTGAACTTTTGAGTTTTTGGACTAAAAAATTCTAATCATGGCAAAAATCACCCCTTTGTGCCCACCTGAAAGTTGGAAAGAGGCAGAAAAAGACAACAATTTCAAAAATATTGTGA
Organism: Xenopus laevis; assembly: GCF_017654675.1. Taxonomy (NCBI): domain Eukaryota; kingdom Metazoa; phylum Chordata; class Amphibia; order Anura; family Pipidae; genus Xenopus; species Xenopus laevis. The sequence continues at coordinate 110,291,284 of NC_054382.1, forward strand.
GGCAATACAGGCAGTACGGAAGAATCACCCAAAGTAATATGCAACTGGGTTACATTCACAGCAATATTTTCCATAAAATAAGACAGTTTTCAATTCAGACAGCACAAATAATTCCATTCTTCCTACACTGGAAAAGACTGGGCACATTGAATACTCGTACAGCCTGCTTTGGACAGTGCTTCAGTGTACTCTTGACACAATTTATCAGAGTGTGAACATTTAGCTTTTCCAGCAGCACAAGCAAATTCGCTACTTCCTGCTTTTCAGTTTCGGAGCAGAGTGGACCCACATCTACTCCCCTCTTGTAAAGTTTTCAATAAAAAAGAATAATAAACATAAAAATATTTTTTCTCAGATTGTGATTCATGAATTCCAGGACTTAAACTGCCCCCTGCCTAATTGACCATAACCTTGTAATTCTCCTTATCTGCTGTGACATATAGAGGATTCAGGTAGAGACATACCTTCCATGGGGGTTTCTATCACTGTGCCACAATATAAAAAGAAGATCAATTAGTTTCTAAGAATAGGCCATTCTATAACATACTAAAGGGCCCATTTACTTAGCTCGAGTGAAGGAATAGAGGAAAAAAAACCATCAAATTTCGAATGTTTTTTTTTGGCTATTTCGACCATCGAATGGGCTACTTCGACCTTCGACTACGACTTCGAATCGAACGATTCAAACTAAAAATCGTTCGACTATTAGACCATTAGATAGTCGAAGTACTGTCTCTTTAAAAAAAAACTTCGACCCCCTAGTTCGCCACCTAAAAGCTACCGAACTCAATGTTAGCCAATGGGGAAGATCCCCAAAGGCTTTGCTATCTTTTTTAGGTCGAAGAAAAATCGCTCGATCTATGGATTAAAATCCTTCGAATCGAACGATTCAAAGGATTTAATCGTTTGATCGAACGATTTTACGTTCAATCGTTCGATCGAACGAATTGCTGTAAATCCTTCGACTTCGATATTCGAATTCGAAGGATTTCAATTCGGCAGTCGAATATCGAGGGTTAATTAAATTTGCCCCTAAGAGTTAACTTAGGTGAACTACCCCACGCACCATTAAGTATATTTTTGGCTGCATTCCAGGTGCTTGTAAGGTTATTTAGGTGTAATATAGACATAATACACCTAGGTGTAGACCAAATGGATTTTTTTAGGGGCCTCACATGTGTCCCTGAAGTTATAATATATTGTATTTTATGCTAATAAATATAATGCAGTATTTTATTGGACAACCTTAACAAGCAAATATGTCACATTCACCCACACTAGGGTCAGTTTTATCGGGAGCAAATTCATACAAAGATTAATAAGATTAGTGATACAAGCAAATAATGTACATTTTGGATCAAAGTAGAGCAATTTTCAAATTAAGAAAAAATAAAAGTTAATACTATCACGAAATAGAATATTGTTAGATTTGCATTTTTGTAATAGGAAAAGCAGGTGAAACTTTGTAATGATTCCATGGAACTATGGTAAATAAAGAATTGAGTCCAAATGGTTATCATTTTGAGGTAGGTTGTTCATAAGAAATTTCCATTTTGTCAGAAATGTTATACTTTTATATTCTGTACATTGTCAAATTTGAAGGCAATGGCTTAGTTGGTGCATAGGTCTTTTAGCTCTGTGATGACCTCCATTATAGATAAGTCTGTGACCACAAAATTCATACTGCACTCAACCCATTATCAATAGTGATAGGCGAATTTATTCGGCAGGTGCGAATTTGCGCGATTTGCCGCCAGCGAATAAATTCGCAAAACGGCTGCTAAAATTCACCCGAAATAATTTGACGCGGTTAAAAAACGGGCGGTGGCGTCAAAAAAACGGGCGCCGGCGGCAAAAACGAGACGCCAGCGCAGTTTCGCAAATTTTTCGCCGTTTCGGGAATTTTGCGGGAAATTCGCTAATTTTCCGGCAAAGCGAAACGGGGCAAATTCGCCCATCACTAATTATCACTATATTTAAGACACTGAGGGGCACATTTACTAAGGGTCGAATATCGAGGGTTAATAAACCCTCAAATTTAAATCCTTTGAGTTCAAATATCGAATTCAAAGGATTTAGTGCAAATCCTACGATTGAGCGATCAAAGTAAAATGATAAAATCCTTTGAAACGAACGAAAAAAACTGATTTTTTTATATTCAATTTTGAAATCTGAAATGGGGCTAGACATATTGTCAATTTCCAAGCTGCCCCAAGTCATGTGACTTGTGCTCTGATAAACTTCAATCACTCTTTACTGCTGTACTGCAAGTTGGAGTGATATCACCCCCTCTCTTTTCCCCCCCAGTAGCCAAACAAAAGAACAATGGGAAGGTAACTAGATAACAGCTGCCTGGTAGATCTAAGAACAGCACTCAATAGTAAAAACCCATGTCCCACTGAGACACATTCAGTTACATTGAGAAGGAAAAACAGCAGCCTGCCAGAAAGCATTTCTCTCCTGAAGTGCAGGCACAAGTCACATGACCAGGGGCAGCTGGGAAATTGACAAAATGTCTAGCCCCATGTCAGATTTCAAAATTGAATATAAAAAAATCTGTTTGTTCTTTTGAGAAATGGATTTCAGTGCAGAATTCTGCTGGAGCAGCACTATTAACCAATGCGTTTTGAAAAAAAAATGTTTTCCCATGACAGTATCCCTTTAAGCTATCAAAAATGCCCTCCCTTTTAAACAAAACATGGATTGTTTATCCATATATTGCAATATATTTAAATTGGCCAACTACGTCAAAGTAATTTGACAATCCCATCGGATGGGGTTTAAGATACAGATTATTCCATATTAAACACTGAATCCTCTGATATTTCTTTTGGAGTTGAGAAGTCATAAAACTTTTAAGAACAGATTTGAACTGGGAATTAGAAGTAGTTATGAAGTCCAGATGGTTAATGTTTTTGAACCAATGCAACATTAAGGGGCAGATGTATTAAGGGTCGAATATCGAGAGTTAATTAACCCTCGATATTCGACTGGCGAATTAAAATCCTTCGACTTCGAATATCGAAGTCAAAGGATTTTGCGCAATTCGTTCGATCGAACGATCAAAGGAATAATCGTTCGATCGAACGATTAAATCCTTCGAATCGAACGATTCGAAGGATTTTAATCCATCGATCGTAGGATTATCCTTCAATCAAAAAAAAAACTTGGAAAGCCTATGGGGACTTTCCCCATAGGCTAACATTGACTTCGGTAGCTTTTAGACGGCGAACTAGGGGGGTCGAAGTTTTTTCTTAAAGAGACAGTACTTCGACTATCGAATGGTCGAATAGTCGAGCGGTTTTTAGTTCGAATCGTTCGAGTCGTAGGTCGAAGTAGCCAAAAAAACACTTCGAAATTCTAAGTTTTTTTCCTCTATTCCTTCACTCGAACTTAGTGAATGGGCCCCTTAGTAATAATATATTTTTTCTTTGTCAGAGATTTGAAATGTATTACTGAAATCCTTCCAGTCTAAAACCTTACCCATAGATGGAGAAATAATACCTCTTTTATAACGTATACCTTTTTGTTTCCAGGTGGTAGAGAAAGGATAGAATGAACTAGGTAATGACAAATTATTAAATATACACATCATTTCACTTTGCCTTTAATTTCTTTCCACCATTACATTTTTTCTAAAATGGGCATTGGTTTGGGCTAAGAATTGTGTATGGAAAAAAACCAGCGCTAAAAAGCTCGGGGAAGGAAAAGAAATAGTAATATATAGTGTAGTATTTCCTTATTAGGTAGGTGGCACCCCTGTGTATATTGGGAATAAAGAAGTGTCTCTCCACCTGTGCGGTTCAATCACCCCGCAACCATTCACCAGCATATATTGGTTCACCGTCTGTGTCTGACATACAAATATACTCACAGACGTTTTAAATATTCACTCGCATTAAAGATGTTTGCTGTTGGTGTTCCACTCGTTTGGCATCTAAGGACATATGCTTGACATCGTGTAAAACAATTTATTACATAAATTTAAAAAGTTAAAATTACACTCACAAAGGAATTTTGAAGTATGCACGTATAAAAGTCATTCCAAGGTGTTCCCAGCTCCACCAGGTTTGTTCCGCTGTGTAAAGATGTTAGTTTGTCCGGGCCTCCTTGGATGACGTCACAGCCGACGCGTTTCGTCTCAGACGGACTTTCTCAAGGCTTCAGTCTGAGACGAAACGCGTTGGCTGTGACGTCATCCAAGGAGGCCCGGACACCACACGCTGATCCTGCCGGCAAACTAACATCTTTACACAGCGGAACAAACCTGGTGGAGCTGGGAACACCTTGGAATGACTTTTATACGTGCATACTTCAAAATTCCTTTGTGAGTGTAATTTTAACTTTTTAAATTTATGTAATAAATTGTTTTACACGATGTCAAGCATATGTCCTTAGATGCCAAACAAGTGGAACACCAACAGCAAACATCTTTAATGCGAGTGAATATTTAAAACGTCTGTGAGTATATTTGTATGTCAGACACAGACGGTGAACCAATATATGCTGGTGAATGGTTGCGGGGTGATTGAACCGCACAGGTGGAGAGACACTTCTTTATTCCCAATATACACAGGGGTGCCACCTACCTAATAAGGAAATACTACACTATATATTACTATTTCTTTTCCTTCCCCGAGCTTTTTAGCGCTGGTTTTTTTCCATACACAATTCTTATCACATATCCGAAGGAGAACAGATCCTTTAACCGGCAGAGGGGCGTGAACTACAGAACTTGGATACTCTTTTTTTGCTGAATTGGTTTGGGCTATCTCTCCTTCTTAAAAGCCGCATAAGCAGGTGGCGGGGGAGGATATAGCCAACACGTTGAAACCAAGGCACAGGAGATATTTACTCCAAGTAATGCTATTAAGCAGAGAGGTAAAAGACCTTTTATACTATGACCAGAGGTAAACAAGTTAGGGACCACCATGTAGGGTTTACCTTGATGTGGTATGGTGGCTTATACATTTTTTGATCATAACTTTGTAACAAAAAAACACAGTTTTTTTAAATAATTGCACTTGCATATTTATTGAATTACACAGACATCAGGGAATGTGCATTGATTGACTGGCCAGATCAGTAGCACTTCCATTGTATTTAAATGCATTAAAATTTAGCCTTAGGTGTGCACCCACAACCCCCCTTTTTTGTTTATGACAAATTATTCACTAAAGGTAAGTATGGAGACAAATTATAATTGGATTTATATGTTTTGTGTATTTGTTTCCATACAGAAAACATATCTCTATATAACAGATTCTTCTTTGGTTCAGCTGGTTGAAATTTCAAAGGTTTATATACCGGTATTAGTTCCAAAATATTTTCATGAGAGTTCGTTATGAGTTCCAGAGACTGATTGGTAAATTTACCATTTTCTGAAAATCTTTCAACTATGTAACGAGTTAAAGCCAATAGATTGAAAAAGAAAGCCAGTTGGATGACTGGTGAAACATCTTCAAGGAAAACACAAGCCCAGTTGACTTATTTCTACAGAGATAGATTGAAAGATCTGTAGTCTGGAACAGAAAGCCCACCATACAATTTAGTATATATATTAGTTTGTTCAGAGCTATTTTAGGGATTTTTGCTTTCCATAAAAAACTCTAGGAGCACAGATCTTAACATGTTAATATCCTTATGTTTAATTAATAAAGGTACATTTATGAATACTTTTCGAGAAAATAATTATTTTATAAAAATAAATTCTACCTTTCAAGTTTAGAGGGATATTTTTCCATTTGTTACATAAAGATTATGTTTTTATTATAGGAGGATAATTCAAGGAGTAAAGTCTATGGAAATCTGCTGGTAAGTAAATACCAAGGTGTTTAATAAAATGGAAATGTTTATCAATTTTCATTTGTTGTAAAATATTTGATGAGGTTCTCCCATAAATATCCATTAACTTGGACTTAGATAGATTGATTTTGAATTCAGTGGTAATCTTCAAAATGTTGGATAATGGAGAATATGCTTGCCAGATTTGTGTTAGGATCTTTAACTATTAAAAACAGATCATCAACAAAGGCTGTTAATTGGACTTTTACATTATTTATGAGTAAGCCAGGCAAGCTATCAACATAATTTAATGTTCAGATTAACGGTTCCAATGATCAGTTAAATTGTAAGGCAATAGAGTACAACAGAGGGCAATAGAGGACAACCCTGTCTGGTTCCTATCTTTAAAGTGGACTAGTCACCCAGACATAAAAATCTGTATAATAAAAGTCATTTTTAAATTAAACATGAAAGCCAATTTCTTCAATTTTGTTGAAAATCAGGTCTGGATACTAAGAACAGTAGAAATTTCCAAAAGATATATGATTTTGAAATACATTTAGTTATTACTGTAATGCTTATAGGAGTATGGTCTGAATAAGTAAAGCCTCCTATCTTTGCATTAGAAACATGACTAAGTAGGCTGATAGAAGTAAGTAAATAGTCTATTCGTGTCCCTGTTTCATGTGAATGAGAGTAAAAAGTGAATTCTTTGCTAGATGGGTTCAAAATTCTCCAAACATCCCTTAGACTGGTGTGATCTAATAACTGTGATTTACCTGGAAAAGGTTTAGAGGATGTAATACATTTAAATAAGGCCCATATATGTGATTCATTGAAGTTTCCTCCCTTTATCACACTGATGGAGTTTAATGAATTTATTCTCTGAATAATATCATTTACGAATTAATATTGCAACACCTACTTTTTTGCCTCCTGGACGTGAGCAATAGCAGTATTGTATTGTTTTTAGTTCTAGCAAAATTCTTTTTCATTTAATTGTGGATTTATACCATTTACGTTCCAGGAAATCATTGTAATGTTATCCATGTATATAGGTTTCTGAGAATAATTTATAAAATGTCAACAGTACACTAGTCTTGTTATCATTAAAGGGCATGTAAAGGCAAAAAAAATAAAATCCCATTTTTACTTTCTTTAATGAAAAAGAAATATCTCCAATATACTTTAATTAAAAAATGTGTACAGTTTTATAAGAAACCTGACTGTATGCAGTGGAATTCTCCCTTCATTTACTGCTGTGGATAGGAATTGTCAGATGGTCCCTGTCAGATGGTCACTGCTGAGCAGGGAAACAATCATACTTATGAACAGCAGGGGGAGTACCCGCCTTACTTCCCAGCCATGCAGAACTCAAGCAGCTTTGTTTATGATGATCCCTAAGCAGCCCAGACCACACTGAGCATGTGCACAGTCTTGGTCTTGCAAATATGTTTAACAAAGTTACAAGATGGTGACCCCCTGTAGCCAACTTTGAAAGCATAAATGATTTGTTTGATTAGGCTTGTGGTGCAGTAAGTTCATGTTTATATTTAGTATACAAAATACAGCATTTCTAGCCATATTCTATTTTAGACTTTACATGCCCTTTAACAACAATGAAATAGTTACAATAAGGATATATTGGAGGGAAGAGTAATTAAAGAAACAATGTATAGATAATTAAATATTAACAAAACATCATTAACTAACTGCTTAAATAAATGAATTTTTACTCACAACTTCTCTTTTTTCCTTAAGTGGATTAGAAGCTTAGTAAACTCTCTTAAAAGAACTTAACCAGTGCATCATTCTTCCGTGCCCCCTTAGAAGACATTGCTTAGGCATGAATAGATCTTGAAGTATTAATCACTGTATGAGAAAATTGTTTACATGGTTCAGGCAGGGCTGGATTTACCTCACTGGCGCACTGATGCTGCTGGGTCCTATCGCCTGCCTCCTGCCTTTGCGCGCACACTCCCTCCCCCAGCGAATGCACGTATGCATGCGATGGATCGCTGGGAACCTGTGCGTCCCCAGTGTACCCTAACTATGTGGCTGGGCAGGAATGCCGTCCCTAAATTTATGCTGCCCTGGCACAGGCCTTTGTGAGTTCAGGCTAAGACTCCATCCTTAAATGATCTGAAAGGGGGATGTTTTTGTTGATGGGAGACCTAGATCTGTGTTTAAATTTTAATGTTTATGATCTCTTTTTATAAATGGGTTGAATTTTCTGAAAATGTGAGATGTTTGATTTCTGCTTTTTGCTGGGGTATCCATACATTCAGTATTAGAATCCCCTCCAGGATTCCTTACATTTGAAGTGTTTTCTCTGAATGTAAAGTTAAATTGTAAGCAGATTCTCAGCTTCTTTATAATCATTAAAGGTATGTATACCTAATGATAAGAGCATTTTTAGAATGGCAGGATAAAGAATTTTACCTCCTGGTGAAAAAGCAATTGACAGATGTTGGAGAATTTATTATAACACAGCTGAAAATTTCTTAAATATTAAGATTTTGTTTTTTTCCAAAAAGAGGCTTCTGAATTTTTTTGTAGGTATGAAAAATTAATCCAAGAGTAATCCAAGAGACAAATCTTTTATTGGCCCTACACTATGTGCTCTCTCTATTATTAGAGTTGGAATTTAATTTTGTAATCCCAGAGTTTAGAGAAGCCATTTGGATTCCAATATGATAAGAGGGTCTTTTTTGTAGTGTTCTGGTATGTCTATAAAACATACATTATTTCTTCAAGACCTGTTTTATAGATCTTCCGTTTTGTTCTTTAACTCTATAATTTTTTTCCAGAACTTGTATTTTTAAATTGACTGAGGAAGAATTGTCTTCAAGAGAAGAAATCCTTGCCTCCATTTCAGATAAGGTGACATTGTGTAAGGTAAGTTGTTTAGCTATTTTATGAATGTCAACTTGTTAGTTCTTTACTGCCACCTCTTTTGACTTTTCTATTGTGGAATTAAAGCCATTTGCATTTACGTACACAGGAATGTGTGTGAAGACTCGGTGGCCATTTTTGTAACACAATGGGGCAGATTTACTAAGGGTCGAATATCGAGGGTTAATTAACCCTCGATATTCGACTAGGAACTAAAATCGTTCGACTTCGAAGTCGAACGATTTAGCGCTAATCCTACGATCGAACGATAGAAGGATTATTCCTTCGATCGAACGATTAAATCCTTCGAATCGAACGATTCGAAGGATTTTAATACAACGATCGAAGGAATATCCTTCGATCAAAAAAACACAGGCAAGCCTATGGGGACCTTCCCCATAGGCTAACATTTAGTTCGGTAGCTTTTAGCTGCCGAACTAGGGGGTCGAAGTTTTTCTTAAAGAGACAGTACTTCGACTATCGAATGGTCGAATAGTCGAACGATTTTTAGTTCGAATCGTTCGATTCATAGTCGAAGTCGTAGTCGAAGGTCGAACTAGCCCATTCGATGGTCGAAGTAGCCCAAAAAACACTTCGAAATTCGAAGTTTTTTTAATTCGAATCCTTCACTCGAGCTTTGTAAATGTGCCCCCAAGCGTATGGCATACCGGGTCAAAAGCTTTGGGACTCGATGGTGTGGACCTCTTAGCCCTCTTCAGGCTCTTCGGTGAGTTCCCCGTCATGGGGGTGAGGGATCAGGTAGCCTTGCAGAGAGGGAGAACATGGAGCCGCATTCCCATACTGGAAGTCTATTGGGAATTATTTATTTATGGGCACAAACATATTAAATATTCACACGTGGAATATCGATGTTGCATATTTTATGAGCAAACGTATTGTTTTTGAGCTCTGTTCAGTATTCCTTTGCCACTGACCCACTGTAATGTATGGTATACAGAGAATACCTTGTTCTTTACAGCCATAGATATTTCTTTCTTTTATTTTTTATAGCTTTTCTTGGCATCCATGTAATTTGTAATGAAAGTCCAACTCATAATTCTAATTTATATGCATGCTTCTTTTTATTAAAGCACAATGTTTTTCTCTATTTTCTGTTATAATTGTTTCTCAAGGGCCAACTGCATTTCTTTAACATTTAAAGCCTTTTTTTAATTTTCATTCACAGAAATTAGACACTATTGGTATGTATGTATGAATAAATAAATTATTCATATTCCAGTCTGATGTTGGTGACTTATTAAGGCTGTTTACTGAAAACCACAACATCATTGCTATTTTTATATTTGAAGAATTCATCTAAACTAAGCAGCCAAACAAATATATATTTCACTTATAAATTAGAGTTTGTGTTACATTATTTTTCATTTGTCCTTCACAACTGATTTTGTCCATTCAGACATCAGAAAGTTAAGAGGATTGTCTCTGAATTGCAAGTGTATTACACAATGTACATGTATAGCGTTATACTAAACTGAAATCTCTATATAATTTCCTTTTATGAATAGGCTTGCTAAACTTAAATTCTTTCTTTAAACTGTGTTTCCTAGTAGATAAACTCAGTCCATGGGGTATATTTATCAAAGAGTGAAGTTAGAGATCGCCAGAGTCCTCTAGGGTGAAATTCCGCCACTCTCCATCAATTTCTATGGGATTTTGAAAGGCGTATTCATCAAAGGATGAACTTTCACTTTTAACCATTGATAAATACTCTTTTAAAAATCCCATTGAAATGAAAAGAGAGTGCTGGAATTTCACTCTAGCGGACTGTGGTGATGTCTAACTTCATTCTTTGATAAATATACTCCTATATATTTTGAAGAATTCAAAGGGGTATATTTTTCAAAGAGTGAACTTTCTATGGGATTTTTAAAAGAGTATTTATCAATGGGTAAAAGTGAAAGTTCATCCTTTGATAAATAAGCCTTTTAAAATCCCATAGAAATGAATGGAGAGTGGCAGAATTTCACTCTAGAGGACTGTGGCAATCTCTAACTTCACTCTTTGATAAAGATACCCCAAAATGTCAGAAGTGACAGTACTTTTTTTCAAAGAAAGAGACCGAATTACCCAGGAAAACTACAAACAGGTGTTTGCCTGTATTTTATTCCCAGCAGAGTTTTTCCACATAACAGGTTACTTTTTACGCAGCATATCCAACAAACAAAATATAGTATAAAAAATAAAGTCTACAAATACCAATGTTGCCTGGTCCACTGGTATATCTCCAAAATCTCATCTTTCTCCAATCCATCTCATCTTACTTTCTCCTTCAAAATAGAGAGCTCACTCCTACTGTTACTCATGTAACCTCAGTACCTGCACTGGCTTTTTAGCCTGAGTGAACACAGTTCCTTTTATTCTCAAAATGCCTCTGTCTTATACAACATTCTGGGAGAGACCTAAATATATAAATATCATTTATAAACTGGTAGGTGCTACATAGTTGTCATTAGTCTCACCAACTATATAGCATCTGTTGCTGGCAGGAAAGGGTAAAAGCTGAAATAAACATTTGGCTTTCATTGTTTTTCTAGTTGTCTGTTCCCTTGTGTACATTAAAATGTTTAAAAGAAAATAAACAGCACTATTGTAGGTGTTTTTCTATAACCAGATGCACAATCTGATTAACTTGTAAATTGAAATATTTAATGGCTCCTAAATACATAGGAACCTCAGCAGAAACATCATTTAGCTGTTAAATCCCTCTCAAAACAGATTACCCGTCTTACCAGGTAGTAGTTCTTCTTTTAAAAGCTTTAGCAAATATATTAAATGAAGTTTCCCTAGAATTAATTTGTCAATGTATCCACGCATTTTGTCTTTTTTTTTTCAATTGAGTTCAAAGCTGTGAAAGCAACACACCAGTGATCAATCTCTATATAATGATAGTGTTTGCAAATCTTTCCATGCATTATCAGAGCTTTGGTGCTATTATCTGTAGCTTGGTCTATACAAAGAAGGGAATTTACCTCTGTTGCCTTAAATGTAAACTGTTTTGTTCTCCGTCAATGGGATGAGATACAGATAGGATACATTTCAGTGAATCATCTTGCATGGCAACACATACTATTGTTATTCTGCATGAGCGTCATTGCCCCAGATGTGTCACTATAATGTATTTTATGCATCAGGGTTCATCCTGCAGCCCCAAGCTGGTTTTAAAATACACCTCTCAACGCCCATAGATATTCAAAGGCATTTAGTGCGTTTTTGTCTGGGTAAATGGGAGATAAAATTAAACAGAGAAATTAAAGATACTTCCTCTTTGGCCCTTGCAAGATAGATAGAGTAGATTCCCAGTGTACAACCTCCTTTGTTGTCAGTGTTTTCAAATCAGCAGTGTCATAAGCAAGGGTAATAAGGACATACCCATCTTACCACTTGTTTGAAGCAAAGAAAGTTCTTGGCATTTACTTTACTTATTACTGGGGTACTTTGGTTTATGACATGTCATGTGTTTACTGGACATGCAAGACCAAATAGTCCTGACAAGTAAGGGCTGAATTCCACAACGCATCGATGTTCCGATTCGTCGACATGAGATGACACGTGTCCGATGTTCAGAAGATAATGGAATAAAAATCGCAGGTATTTATCCAACTGTCGGATGAAGATGCAGCGTGAGGCTTTCACACCTGACTGTTAGGTTCCATGTAGTTTGTACCTGCAATTTCACGTTCAGTTCCATTATCTTCTACATGTCTCATGCATGTCATTGCCTGGCGATGAATCGGACATCAACGCGCTGTGGAGTTCAGCCGTAAGGGGTTAAGTCGCCCCCACAAAGACAAAATTCACCCTCCACCCATGAGCCCTATACCTAATAAATATATATATGACATACTTTGCTAAATTTCAACACTCCTTTATTTAATAAGCCCTATATGTTTTATTAAGCTTAAGAGGAGAGTGATGATGATATGGTGGTATGTAAATAACAGAAGTTAAATCTTGGCATGCTCAAGGTTACCCTTCATTCCCATTGATCCTTTGAGTTTGGGGCTAGGTTTGATTAGCCCCAAACAGGCAATACCTTAAGGACTTTGATTGGTTATAACTATAATCAATACAGTTTAGTCATTTCTGTAAACTGTCAATGATATTGTTATAATACACAAAAGCCATGAATATCCTGTAAATTATATCCTTTTAAGCAGCTCTTAGTGATGTTATCAGTTATAAACGGAGCTTAGTGATGTCATTTTTGTCACATGACTCACTAAAACTTGTGTATTATAATAAATAAAGTACCCCTTGTTGGAAAATATGAGGATATTAGAAGTAACCTCAGAGTTCCTTCGGCATCATGGTTTTATATGGTCATGAACTCCTCTTCAAATATCCTTATATTTTACCAAAGGAGGTACTTTATTCACTAAATAAGCAACAAGCGTCTAAGTTATTATAAAGGTTCCTTTTATAACATATGGTGATCTCTTCTAGAACTTTCTCCCCTTACGCATTGCCTGTCACTTGTCTAAATGCCTAACATAAGCAATTATTTATTTTTTTTTGAAAAAGTGCTGGAAATTCATACCCTATGTCACATTTGCACCAGCCATTTTCCCCCAGCAAAGAGAGAAAGCTCTTCACTAACCTATATACATGTAATTGTAGATTATAATGTAATAATGCACCCCTGCTAAAATTTATAAAGATATTATAAGTCACCTCAGAGTTACATTATGTGACCTGTATAAAAGCACTCGATTTACATATCTCCACTCGCAGTTCCTTAAGTGAGGATTTAGTTCCTTATTTTGGGTTTGTAAGGTAATGCTGTTTTTATAGCAGGGAACTTGTGTATGTAGAATGCTTTTTCTCTCTTTACGACACAGTGGAGGGCATTTGGGCTTGTTTTAACCCATCTTAATCTAACCCTATACAGGTATGACACCTGTTATCCAGAATGCTCAGGCCCTGGGGTTTTTCTACCTCGGATAAATTCAAATTTCGAATGTTTGGGTATTTATGAAAAAATCAGAATGTCAAAAACATGAATAAAAAATGACGGGGGAAAAACTGATCAAGTTCATATTCCAAAAAAACTCAAATTGCTTAAATTGATAGATTTTATGTCCCAAAAACTCAAATTGCTTGAGTTTTCAGAAAAAAAACCCTCAAATTAACCAAAAAACTTGAGCTTTGCCTAGGACAACTCCCATTGACTTCTACACGACCTCAACAGCTTTTAGATGGCGAATTTATACATTCGAATGCTTAAAAAATTGGAATTGTCAATTTTTGTTAAATATGTCCCTAATTAAACCCAATAGGCTCCACACCTGAAAATAATAGGTCTCACCTGGAGCAATAAATCTGTCCCTAAATAAACCCAATTGGCTGGTTTTACTTCCAATAAGAAATAATTCTATCTTAGTTTGGATCAAGTAGAAGGAACTTTTTTTTATTATTACAAAGAAAAGGGAAATCATTTTTAAAAATGTGGATTATTTGGATAAAATGGAGTATATGGGGGAAATTTACTAAAGGGCTCCCCTAGGTGACTCCTCTAGATGGAAGGGAGTTGGAGTGGAGCCAATTTTAATGTAGAATTTAATGGGAGACAGATAGCTCCTATCATAGATGCCCCTAGATAAGATAGTCAGGCTCAGGGATAAGCTTAGATAAGCAGTTTTAAGCTCCACCGAGTGTTAGAAGGGGTTAGATTGCCTATAAAGGGAACCAGTGTGCAGGATTTAGGAACTAGATACTTTTTCACCTGAGTTAAACTCAAAAAAGAGCCCCCTGAGGAAGAAAAGAAACTCTGGGTGGACTGGATGATATTCCTCTTACATGCTCTATTGAGGGATATGCTTTGTTATAGCCTGTTATAGCCTGTGAGTATGCACTGACTATTCATACATTCTAGACATTTTTCAGCTTACATCACTTTTGCCTAAATGCTTTCTGATCTGAATAGATGATAGATAGATAGATAGATAGATAGATAGATAGATAGATAGATAGATAGATAGATAGAAAATGGTATAGCATTTTCTTGAATATAGTTGGATATTGCATCTTGAAAATTCTGTAACAGATGGACAAGCTACTGTATATTAGAGACAACAAAGAATTCCAATGGTAAGTTGTACAGTATATGGATTCACATCTTGAGTAGCTATCCTTAGAAAATCATGGTATGGATACGTCTGTTACAGAGGATATATGTCCAAAAACATAGTTTGAATGATCAAGTTACTGTACTTTCTACTACTTTCCTAGCTAAAACAATATACAGAAATAATCAAAACTTCTGACTTTATGTAAGCGATGATGGCTCATGCAGTCTTACTTTCCCAGTTTAACATTGACATTATAATTGTGATTCTTTTTACAAGCCAATTTGCTTGTATAAATACTCTACAGAAGACACAGAAAGAGAGTTGAGACAGCTGCTGTTTGGACTGGCAGAAGTGTTGTCAAGACTTGTGTTTTGATAGAAACGGGTGACTAATCTGAGGGAAACAAGTTAATAGCTGCATAACTGATTACAAAATTAGATCCTAATCGGACAGAAATCTCTCAAGATGTGTAGAGCTAAAATGTAGAAAGAAAATTGAATTTACCTCCTGTTTCAGGCTGTTAATAATCTTTCGTTTTGTCAGAACAATGTTTCTAAAGGGAGACTGGCATATTAAAAGGTTATTTTTTTCTGTTCTCCAAGCATTGATGTTTCTTTCAAAATCATTACGCTCAATCGTGAAACAAAGGTAAATTGAATTTTCTTGTACAAAGTAGAATCAAAACATGCAGCTGGGACATTCAGACCTTTTCTCAAAATCGTATTAACTAATTTTTGGTCCACAGTTTTGTCATATTCTAGCAAAAGTAGAACTTCCTACCCAAGTGAGGTTCCTAGAGACAAGCATCACTATGGGGCACATTTATCAAGGGTCGAATATCGAGGGTTAATTAACTCTCAAATTGGACCCTCGAAGTTAAATCCTTCGAATCCTTAGATCGATCGAAGTAAAAATCGTTCGATCGTACGATAAAATCCTTCGGATCGAACGATTCAAAGGATTTAAATCGATCGATTGAACAATTTTTCATCAATCAAAAAAAGCTTAGCAAAGTGATGGGGAAGGTCCCCATAGGCTAACATTGTAGCTCGGTAGGTTTAAACTACCGAAGTATGTAGTCGAAGTTTTTTCTAAAGAGACAGTACTTCAACTATCGAATGGTCGAATAGTCGAACGAATAATCGTTCAAATCGAAGTCGAAGTCAAAGGTCGTAGTAGCCTATTCGAAGTACCCAAAAAAATACTTCAAAATTCAAAGTTTTTTATATTCGAATCCTTCACTCGAGCTTAGAAAATGTGCCCCTATGCGTATGTTAAATATTTAAATATTTAAATATTCAATTGAATGTAGTAATTTTATTTAGTACAGTCTCCTGTTGACTTATATCTGTTATAAAAGTGGTTTTCACAGCGAATGTAATAAAACTAATATATATTTATCTACCTTTTTAAATTATTAATGCAAATAGTACCAATGGGAAAGTGTTTTAGGAAAACCACTGCGTGTATGTTTAAGATGCTGGGACTGAGATTATTTGCTGTAATAGATGCATGCTGAGCAGTGATGTGAATATTTATGTGATGACAACTTATGTAATAATAGTTAGACATGTCTTTCTATTACAGCTTTATATTGACTAATGTTGCAGAAGCAGCAGTTATAGGCCTACAGGAAATGGGGCACAGGTGCTTGAAAGTGAAAATACTAGGAAAAAGTAAGCAACAAAGGAGGCAGATCACAGGTTTATACAGTGGCAATATCTTTAGCATAATTCACTTTGCAAGAAAGTCTGCCAGTGGTTTTCATTTGAAGGTGGCAAACACGGGTTGAGTTCATGAGACCTGCATGCCTATGCACCAGCAACAACATGCATGGGCAATACTATGTTATAACATATTGCTGCAAAGTCACGAGATCCGTGTGCCTGTTTCAAACAACATGTTTTAGAAACATTTTCTATGGTTATAAACAAGAGCTGTATGTTTAGAATATGGAAAAAGATCGCATCAGTCATAGGGCATATAGGTTGGATCTTGTGGAACTTCAGACCACTGGTTCAGGAGATAGAAAGAATGATCCAGCAAAAACATGTTGAATGTCTGGTTAACTAACTAATATCCAAAAAGCTCAGAATTATGGAAAGCCTATCTACCATAGACTCGATTATAATCAAATAATTTTTATTACCTTTTTTACTGTAATAACAAAACAGTACCTTGTACTTGATCCAAGCTAAGATATAATTAACCCTTATCAGAAGCAAAACCAGTCTATTGGGTTTATAGAATGTTGACATGATTTCTAGTAGACTTAAAGGTAGATAGTAGAATCAGTTAATAGTGCTGCTCCAGCAGATTTCTGCACTGAAATCCATTTCTCAAAAGAGCAAACAGATTTTTTTATATTCAATTTTGAAATCTGAAATGGGGCTAGACATTTTGGCAATTTCCCAGCTGCCCCTGGTCATGTGACTTGTGCCTGCACTTTAGGAGAGAAATGCTTTCTGGCAGGCTGCTGTTTTTCCTTCTCAATGTAACTGAATGTGTCTCAGTGGGACATGGGTTTTTACTATTGAGTGTTGTTCTTAGATCTACCAGGCAGCTGTTATCTTGTGTTAGGGAGCTGTTATATGGTTACCTTCCCATTGTTCTTTTGTTTGGCTGTTGGGGGGGAAAAGGGAGGGGGGCGATATCACTCCAACTTGCAGTACAGCAGTAAAGAGTGATCGAAGTTTATCAGAGCACAAGTCACATGACTTGGGGCAGCTGGGAAATTGACAATATGTCTAGCCCCATGTCAGATTTCAAAATTGAATATAAAAAAATCTGTTTGCTCTTTTGAGAAATGGATTTCAGTGCAGAATTCTGCTGGAGCAGCACTATTAATTGATTCATTTTGAAAAAATTTTTTTTTTCCCATGACAGTATCCCTTTAAGTTATGAAGATGCAGATTATGGAAAGATCCGTTATCCAGAAAATCCTAGGTCCTGAGCATTCTGGATAACAGGTCCTATACCTGTACTAGATGAATATGGATGGGATCTGGTAAGTTAAAAGGGAAGTTCAACTTTAAGTAAACTTTTATATTATAAATGGACCTAGTTTAAAAAAAATCCATTGGTCTTTTTATTTTCGGTGTGATTATTTAAAAAAAAACCTTGCCTTTCTATTCAAACCTTTTTATTTGATATTACAATCTCTCACTTAAACTACTACCTGGTTTCTAGGGTAATCTGCACCCATCTGAAATTTCAAGCCCTCTCCTTTCTGGCCTCTTTCTGTCCTGCAAATGAAAATATCGAATTATCAGGGCCACTGACTGCAGCCTACAAAAAAAATCTATTGATTCTTAGTCTTTCATTTTAACATTTCTTTCACAACAGTTCCTCATCATCTTCTATTGTTGCCATCCTCATTAAGCCTTAACAAGTCAAGTTCCTAGATAGCTGGCTTGCCTATTGTAAGGTTACCAGACCATCTAAAAAATATCAGGGAAACTCCCAATAAATGCACTTGGTACAGTTGCACTAATTGCAAAGTGATTGATTTCTTACAGATTGATCGTTGTTGTAATAAGTACCATTGACCTTTCTTTTCCCATCTCAGTCAATAGTTCAATCACTAACAATGGTAAATCTGCCCCTAAGTTTTTTTTTATTAATC
Organism: Xenopus laevis; assembly: GCF_017654675.1. NCBI lineage: Eukaryota > Metazoa > Chordata > Amphibia > Anura > Pipidae > Xenopus > Xenopus laevis. The sequence goes on from NC_054382.1 coordinate 110,309,677, forward strand.
AGTAGTTACAGTATTTGTTAAATAATAAAACACATTATTGGATTCAATTAAATAAATGTGTCACGCAGTCTGTGCCTTGCTCCCAATGCACTGTGCTGTGAAATAATTTATCGCTTTTGAAATTATTTTTATAATCACGATGAAATTATGTTATTAGAACTAAAAAGGTATCTATGGAATGTCTAAGCATAAAAATCTGGCAAACACAATGCAATATTTGTTTAGAAAAAAAAAAGATACATTATTTTAACTGTCAGCAAGTGTGGCAGTTTATTCCCAGTGTTTTTTTTTTTGCTGCTTATCAGTGTCAGTTTTCTTACTTTTTTGGATAAGCGTGTATTCTTTTACAGATCCTCCCCTGGATACTCAGTCAAAAGAAGTCTTCAAAAGCACAAACACAGTATCTGTTTTCATAGGTGATGATATAGTCAGCAGCTGAAAGCTTCTCCAAGGAATATTGAAATGAGAATTCTTTGACTGTTTGTTGTTCTTCCTGTCCTTTTTATCATCTAAAGAACATAATATGCTTTCAGTTCAGTATTGATTCCCTATTCATAGTTCCATTCAATCATGAAAATACTGAACAATTTTATGAGGGCTGGTAAAGAAATGCAGTTTTATTCTTTTGATTTTTTGTATTTAATTTTCATTGTTATGGTTTTTGAGGTTGTACAAAAGTAAACAAGCAGGAAAAGCAAATAGCAGTATATTATAAGTAACTTCTGTGAATCTCTTGTTATCCAAGGCTAAAGTATATACCCCAATCAAATGATATTGCTTGAGAGCACAGGGGAAGGCACTATGTATGATATGCATCAATATGTTATAGATCCATAAGAACAGTATGCTGTAGTGAAGCTTACCATGAGCACAATAGGAATTATTTTATTGAAGAGATGCAAAGTGCTCAAAAACATAGTAACATAGTAAGTAAGGTTGAAAAAAGACACACGTCTATCAAGTTCAACCTTTTAGTTTTTTTTTTTGATCCAGAGGAAGGCAAAAAAAAAACCCATCTGAAGCCTCTCCAATTTGCCTCAGAGGGGAAAAAATTCCTTCCTGACTCCAAAATCAGACTAGTCCCTGGATCAACTTTTACTATGAGCTATCTTCCATAACCCTGTATTCCCTCACTTGCTAAAAAGCCATCCAACCCCTTCTTAAAGCTATCTAATGCATCAGCCTGTACCACTGATTCAGGGAGAGAATTCCACATCTTCACGGCTCTCACTGTAAAAAACCCCTTCCGAATACTTAGGCGGAACCTCTTTTCTTCTAATTGGAATGGGTGACCTTGTGTCAGCTGGAAAGACCTACTGGTAAATAAAGCATTAGAGAGATTATTATACGATCCCCTTATATATTATACATAGTAATAATATCTCCCCTTAAGCGCCTCTTCTCCAGCATGAACATCCACAATTTGGCCAGTCTTTCCTCATAGCTAAGATTTTCCATACCTTGTACCAGCTTAGTTGCCCTTCTCATTACCCTCTCTAATACTATAATGTCCTGTTTAAGTGATGGAGACTAAAACTGTACGGCATAGTTTAGATGGGGCCTTACAAGTGCTCTATACAGTGGCCTACCACAGATGTCAAACTTACTGGCTATAATTGCCAGGCTGAGATCATAATCCCTTTTTAAATATTGAAATAACATCAGCTTTTTCTCCAATCCATAGGCACCATACCAGATGAAAATGAATCTGAGAAAATCAGAAATAGGGGCTGGTCTAAAACTGAACTATGCTCTCTTAGAACCCAGGGTTGTATGCCATCAGGCCCTGGAGCCTTGTTTACATTGATTTTTATTAAAGCTTTATGAATCATATCCTGAGTCAGCCACTGACTACATTGAGCTGAGCCATTGGTGCAGCTATAAAGTGAGCCTGGGAACTCAGATTCCTCTATTGTATACACTGAAGAAAGAACTGATTTAGCACATTTGCCTTTTCTGTATCTGTTACAACCATACTGGTACCATTATTTAATGGAGCAACACTCTCAATCTGCATCTTTTTTATTATTAATATATTTAAAAAACTTTTTAGGGTTAGTTTTCACCTCCACCGCAATTAACTCTTCATTTCCTTTCTTTGCCTTCCAGATTGCCGATTTACAACATTTATTACAGTGTTTATATTCATTAAATGCAGCTTTTGTACCAACAGATTTGTAGTTTTAAAATGCCTTTCTCTTCTTTCCTATTAACTTCTTTACTTCTGTATTAAGCCACATAGGATGATTCTTAGAGCTTCTACATTTACTCCTTAAGGGAATAAATTGAGAACATTAATGATTTAATATTTTAAATGACAACCATTTCTGTTCTGTGTTTTTAGCTGAAAACTTTAAAACTTTAAAATTAAACAAATACGTTATGTATTTTTCCATTTGGTTCACTTCTCTCCCAGAAATTCTGCATAAATGTACCCACCACAAATCTTGTGCCCAATGTGCCCAATGTTGAATAAAGAAAGACTTGCTCTAGGTAAATTGTTTACATTTTGGCATTAGTTCCAACCCCAATGTGAGGGATGGTACAGGAAAAGAACCATAGCAGCCACTTGCATGACCCTCCCCTTGTGTGCTAGTCAGAAGGTACAATTATGAGTTCCTGTTGGCAGAATGAACCATGGGTGACATGTACTTAAGGTGTTAAAGTACATGGCCTTGTATTTTATGCTCCAAACAAAGCACAACCAGCTCAGTGCTGTTAAAGGACAAGGAAAGGCAAAAAAGTAAAATCCCATTTTTACATTCTTTAATGAAAAATAAACCTTTCTCCAATATACTTTAATTAAAAAATGTGTACAGTTTTTATAAGAAACCTGACTGTATGCAGTGAAATTCTCCCTTCATTTACTGCTGTGGATAGGAATTGTCAGACGTTCCCTAACTGTTCAGCAGGGAAACAATCATACTTATGAACAGCAGGGGGAGCCCACGCCTTACTTACATGCAGAATTCAAGCAGCTTTGTTTATGACGATCCCTAAGCAGCCCAGACCACACTGAGCATGTGCAGGGTCAGGGTCAGGGTCAGGCCAAGATGTTTAACAAAGTTACAAGATGACAGCCCCCTGTGGCCAACTTTGAAGGCATAAATCATTTGTTTGATAAGGCTTTGTGGTGCAGTAAGTTCATGCTTATGTTTAGTATACAAAATACAGCATTACTAGCCTTATTCTATTTTAGACTTTCCTTGTCCTTTAAGAGTTTGGAGGTAAGCGCCAGTGCTTGGTGCATAGAATTCAATGGGCACAATTTTGCATAACTATTATAAATAAATCCGTATATCTTTATATTCTACATTCTACTTATGCAAACCTCTTCAGATCAGCAGTGTAGGATTAATGAGCTATGAGGCCCCTAGGCTACACTTTTCCAAATGTTTAGAAATATACAACAATTAATCAGGGTCATGGGTGCACCTGGCGACACAAGTGGCCCATGATCTAGCTTTTTTCAATTATTTTCATTCTTTTATATTTATTTTTGTCTGCACTGCTGGGCCTGGGTGCGGTCGGGATGGGGGCATGGTCAGTACCTGGTAGGATGGGATTAAGCAGCCAGACAAGGTAAGGCACACATGGCGTCCACCTGGGCTCTCTTAGACATGTCGGGTTGACGGGGCCAGTGACTCCAGCCAGGCCAAGCAGAGCAGATAAAAATACATTTTTTAAGGAAAATAAAAATAAGCTAGATGGGCCCCTAATCACTTTGGGTCCCTAGCCTAGTCATTACCCAGCCTCTGCAAGTCAGATTCAAAGTATTCCAGGATATTGTAGTTTATCTAAAAGGGAAAGATAAGAGTGCTGATTACACTGATTTTGGAAACCTTTGTAGCGACTAGTCTTCAATGGTTTTAGCAGAACATAAATTATTCTTGCCATATTCTCCACCTATTGACAGACTTATAAGTGTTCAGTTGGATCAAATGTAATATACAGGTATAGGAAATTACATGAAATTTCATATTAAAATAAGTCGCAATTAACTGCTTAATCATGTAAGAACAATGTGAATGTGGCCTTCAGAAATGAATAATTTACCCTGTATTAACTGGGGAGGTCTGTGCTGCTTGGGATGGGATGACCCCATCTTGAAATGGGTTAAAATAAATGGTTAAAAGTAATGGAAAGCAGAAGATAAATTATTCTTGCCATATTCTCCACCTATTGACAGACTTAAAAGTGTTTCAGTTGGATCAAATATAATATACAGGTATATGAAATTAAATGAAATTTTGTTTTAAAATAAGTCACAATAAGCTGCTTAATCATGTAAGAACAATGTGAATGTGGCCTTCAGAAATTAATAGTGTACCCTGTATGAACTGGGGAGATCTGTGCTGCATGGGATGGGATGAGCCCATCTTGAAATGGGTTAAAAGAAACGGAAGGCTAACAGCAACAATTTGACATTATTATAGATATTATTATTATTATTAGACACCTACTGTTTAGTCTTATTTAGACAACCGAATTTCAAACAACATAGTTGTATGTACATTTTCTAAATAGAAAATAGATGGAAAATAACATTGACTATGTTAAAAACAGTTAAGCTGGTAATAAGATGAGCTAAATGATAAAACAAATGTAACTGTAAGTGTCTGTATAATGTTACATTGTGCATTTTGTCATTGTGCCATTTTGTCCAAAAGATGAAAATATAGACATAGAAGGAATACCAATACAAGACCAAAAGGTTAACAAACTGTATACTGACAAACATGTTTTCAGAAATGATTCACATTTATAATTATATCTTGTTAGGAGACAGTAGAGGGAGGGCCCTGCTTGTGCGAGCTTACATTCTAATAATTATTAATTGGATATTCTGCTACCGCTTGTCAGGCTTTACCTTTCTCAGAGCCAATGTGAGGAGCTAGTCCGAAGTGTGACTAACTGTTCAGGTGTAATAGTAGTTCAGCCGAGGTCAAGACAACCAGAGTAGTCGAATAAGCAGGCTGGGGTCAATGCAGGCAGAGTTCAAGCGTAGTCAAATTAGTAAGCAGAAGTCAAAACCAGAATCAAATCACCAACAACATAGTGACGCCTGCATCCATTGTCACATCGTTGCACATGGTTACGTTAACAGTCGTTTAGATGCCCGCATCCATTTCAGCACACGGAGCATGGTGACACACATGCATCTACATCGCCACCCGTCTTGACGCGCGTGTCCGTAAATGCATGCGCTGAATCCTTACACCACTGGACTGAGTATTGAGTTATCTGCAAACCTGGGACTTCCCCTCCCTGTGCAGGTAAATGACACGGTACAGTTTTCTCTCTTCGAAATGCTGAGGGGCTGCATACACCAACCATCTTCTTTTTAGGATGCAATTACATAGAACATATAAAGGTGCAAGCTCCTATAGAGAGTGCCTCTGTACATACTGTCATTGTTGCAAAGCAATTTACATGCTTTATGCCTCTCTAAAACACTCTGTGGGTCTCTTAGGCCAAAGGGAGGAGTATGGAGAAAACCAAAGATGGGGCAAATAAGATTCTCTTCTGGGTGTAAATATCACTACACACAACTTAATTAATTCCTAAATTGTAGTTAATCTAATTGTGGTTGACTGTTGAAGATATCCAGTGGTGGGCTGGTGAACTTTGGATGCACATTCCAAGTACACTCCAACTCAATCCAAGTCAGGCCATGTATTAGACCAGCATATTGCAACTTTGGTCCCATAGTCACTGTTATATGGATCACATACTTAGTCACACATTCTACTAAAAGAAAATGGTAATTGAAAACAGAATAGTCTATCTAGATAGATCTTATTGCAGTACTGAAAGCTGATTGAAATAAATTATATCAAGGCCTATCAGGACTAAAGGGCAGAGAAGGTCTTTGCCTTGTTTGTATCTTCATAATCCATCTGGTGGATAAGAGATGTTGCTTGAGCTATATCAAAGATTAATCTATCCTTAAGGGCTTTAGAATGTTTTGGACATATTGTCTGTGTGGATAAAGATTCTGTAAGGTTGGAACTAAAAAATAATTGTATATACTATTCCAGGTAGATTTATGGATTTATGAGAGAAGCAGTCTTCAAATACTGTACATTTACTTATTCTTACTGACATTAATGATTTATTAAAATGTACTGAAAATTTACTGTGGATATAACAGTTAATAGTAGTTACTAAAATTATGTATGGCATCTTATTGCCCATAATTGATTTTACACTTTAGTATGTCCCTATAAAGGTAACAATATGCAATTGTTTGAAACTGATGTTTCTCTTTTTTTTCTATTACAATTTGATTTTCTGTAAGAACACTTGATTCTGCTTTAGCTTACTCAATACATGGATTAACAGAGATCATAAGCTTTCAGCAGTGAACTCAGGTGGCATGGCAGCCTGTCTTCTTTAACTCGTAGGCTGCATATTACATTCTGATATGTATTTGCAAAATGATTTTGTAAAACTGAATAGAGAGCAAAAAAGTAATTTCTTTCAAAAAGAACTGTAAAAAAAATAATGTAGCTGCTGAATAGGACAGAAGATAATAATAATGTCTGGCATGACAAAGCCACAAGCAAATATCCCAAGACATTAATATACAGTGCTGACAGTCACATTAGTATGAGAGCCATGTTTCCACTATGTGGCTAGAAACACCCTCTTTATATTAGTTGATCAAGTATCTTGTCAAGATATAAAACCTATTCGTTTTTCTAAACCTTTCTAGAATTGAATTAGTGAGTAAAAGATTCATTCTTATGCTAGGACTCAACCTAATGGAATATATAATGGAATTTAAGATACCTATCTGTCTGCCTGTCTGTTTGTCTATCTATCTATCTACAGTATCTATCTCTATCTATCTATCTATCTATCTATCTATCTATCTATCTACAGTATCTATCTATCTACAGTATCTATCTATCTATCTATCTATCTATCTATCTATCTCTCTCCCTCTCTATATCTATCTATCTATCTATCTACCTACAGTATCTATCTACAGTATCTACCTACAGTATCTATCTACAGTATCTACCTACAGTATCTATCTACAGTATCTACCTACAGTATCTATCTATCTATCTCCCTCTCTATATCTATCTATCTATCTATCTATCTATCTATCTATCTATCTCTCTCCCTCTCTATATCTATCTATCTCTCTCCCTCTCTATATCTCTCTCTCTCTCTCTCTCTCTCTCTCTCTCTCTCTCTCTCTCTCTCTCTCTCTCTCTCTCTCTCTCTCTCTCTCCTCTCTCTCTCTCTCTCTCTCTCTCTCTCTCTCTCTCTCTCTCTCTCTCTCTCTCTCTCCCTCTCCCTCTCCCTCTCCCTCTCCCTCTCCCTCTCCCTCTCCCTCTCCCTCTCCCTCTCCCTCTCCCTCTCTATATCTATCTCCCTCTCCCTCTCCCTCTCTATCTATCTATCTATCTATCTATCTCCCTCTCTATATCTATCTATCTATCTATCTCCCTCTCTATATCTATCTATCTATCTATCTATCTCTCTCCCTCTCTATATCTATCTATCTCTCTCCCTCTCTATATCTATCTATCTATCTATCTATCTATCTATCTCTCTCCCTCTATCTATCTATCTATCTATCTATCTCTCTCCCTCTATCTATCTATCTATCTCTCTCCCTCTATCTATCTATCTATCTATCTATCTATCTATCTATCTATCTCTCTCCCTCTATCTATCTATCTATCTATCTATCTCCCTCTCTCCCTCTATCTATCTATCTCCCTCTCTCCCTCTATCTATCTCCCTCTCTCCCTCTATCTATCTATCTCTCTCACTCTCTCTATCTATCTCTCTCTCTCTCCCTCTATCTCTCTATCTATCTCTCTCCCTCCCTCTCTCTATCTATCTCTCTCTCTCCCTCTATCTATCTATCTATCTATCTATCTCTCTCTCTCCCTCTATCTATCTATCTATCTATCTATCTATCTATCTATCTATCTATCTATCTATCTATCTATCTATCTCTCTCTCTCTCTCCCTCTATCTATCTATCTATCTCTCTCCCTCTATCTATCTATCTATCTATCTATCTATCTATCTATCTATCTATCTATCTATCTATCTATCTATCTATCTCCCTCTCTCCCTCTATCTATCTATCTCCCTCTCTCCCTCTATCTATCTATCTCCCTCTCTCCCTCTATCTATCTATCTATCTATCTATCTATCTATCTATCTATCTATCTATCTATCTATCTCCCTCTCTCCCTCTATCTATCTATCTCCCTCTCTCTATCTATCTATCTATCTCCCTCTCTCCCTCTATCTATCTATCTCCCTCTCTCCCTCTATCTATCTATCTATCTATCTATCTATCTATCTATCTATCTATCTATCTATCTATCTATCTATCTATCTCCCTCTCTCCCTCTATCTATCTATCTATCTATCTCCCTCTCTCCCTCTATCTATCTATCTCCCTCTCTCCCTCTATCTATCTATCTATCTCCCTCTCTCCCTCTATCTATCTATCTCCCTCTCTCCCTCTATCTATCTATCTCCCTCTCTCCCTCTATCTATCTATCTCCCTCTCTCCCTCTATCTCTCCCTCTATCTATCTATCTATCTATCTATCTATCTATCTACAGTATCTATCTACATTATCTATCTATCTCTCTCTCCCTCTCAGGTCAGGGGTCCCAAACTTTTTTTTATCCGTGAGACACATTCAAATGTTGGAGAGCAAAATTAGCATGCAAAAAGTTCCTGTGGGTGCTAATTATGTGGCTTTGATTTACTATTGGTAGACTCTATGTGGAATGACTGCTGGGTAGTAAAGCTGGTGTTTATGCAACCAAAACGTGTCCCTTAGCCAGGAATTCAAAAATAAGCACCTGCTTTGAGGCCACTGGGGTTGGTGAGCAACATGTTACTCTGATGCCACTGATTGGGTACTACTAGCATAGATTTATGTGGTTTTATGCTTTGAACCCAGTCTGATTAACTTGGTGTACATAATGGATAATTATGTGGTCCATCCAGAAACTGTAGGCCCCTCAATGTACCAGTTTAAAGAAGCATATGTTTTGGCTGTGTGTGTTTCTTTAGTTAGGAAGTCCTCTGTAAGTGTTGCTCATTCATACTACTGCAGACTATAATTAAAGTGTTAAAGGGAATTATTTAAGATTAGTGAGAATTTTTGGTACTTTTCTCCACAATTCAATGCACCCTATGTTAGGAACACATGCAATCCCATTCCCATGAAACCCATTATGATGTGGATGCAACATGTGTGAGTGTTCACTGACCAGATGCTCAGTTTGCTCTTTTAAATTAGTTGGCAGAGTACACAAAAAGAACTCTGGACTTTCTGCCAAGTCAATGGCAGATGTAAACTATAAGGATCCATTGCACATTAAAATTGCTTGTGTCTAAGTCACAATTCATAAGTGCAAATGCAGTATTAATGCTAGAAGCTGCAGTGGGTACAGTATATGCGGCCCAATGTTTTTGGGCACTAGATTTTGTGGAATATTGCTGTGATATTTAGACAGCTGCTTTCTGTACTTCATGTTATTGTATATCCCACAAGTACATTTGGTTTTCTAATGTTAATCACTTTATTCCCGGCACCAAGTTTCAATCTAGGATTTTTCAGTGGTATTTGTATACCGGCAAGTAAACTTCTTCTAATTACTTGAGTGAGTTTTCCTCAAAGACTACAAACCATCATTTACCTGAAAATGCATTTAGAGCACCCAAGACATGAAGACTTTGCCATATTAATGTCTTTTGTTCTCCATTCTTGGCAGAACAGCTTATCTGCAATTTCTACAAATAGCATTTTTTTACTGTTTCTATGACAAGGAGAAAGGGATATATCAGAAGTTAAACCTCTTTGGTTTTGCTCCTATGAATATTTATGAAAGGACTACATCGATGAAACATTATATTCCATTACTGATAAATTGCATGCAATAAAATAATTCAGCAGCATGTGTATATATATATATATATATATATCAATTGAAGATGGACCAGCACTCCGTTTTCTTTATCAAAAGTGTTTATTCAATACACTGTGCATCCAACGTTTCGGCCCGCATTGGGGCCTTTATCATCCTTGATAAAGGCCCCAATGCGGGCCGAAACGTTGGATGCACAGTGTATTGAATAAACACTTTTGATAAAGAAAACGGAGTGCTGGTCCATCTTCAATTGATATATATCCTTTTGACCAAGCACCCGGCAAGGAACTAAAGAGGATAGAGTGCAGGTGTCTCACATTGAACTATATATATATATATATATATATATATATATATATATATATATATATATATATATATATATATATATATATATATATATATATATATATATATATATATATATATATATATGTATATATATATATATGTATATGTATGACACACAAAGCCGGATACCTAAGTCCTTTTATCAAAATGATAAATTACATTTTTTTTTATCTTGGAATGAACTCATATGTGAATGTAAAGGAGAAAATCTTCAACAGAAGATGGTCGAGGTACAAATCATCTGTGCTCTGTGATTTAGTTTATTGCTGTTTTTCCAATTGTTTTTTCATGTTTATGTTTTGGAGCCTCTTACTATTATAAACAATACAACAGGACTAAAAATCAGTTTGTAGAGATGATTCAGTTTTATGCATACAGTTCTTCAAGATAGGAGAACTTAATGAATTAGGAAAACTTGAGAACTCTAAAGGGCTGTGATATGCATTGAGTTATTGATCAGTGCTACCACTATCCATATGGGACACTTCCAAGTAACATAACATTGGGGGCCTACTGGGGCTGCAACACCAAGGGCCCTCCTGGCAGTCACAGGGGGCCACTCCTAACTTCCTGCATCTCATTACTCCCCCTCCGCGTGCACGCAATTGTGCCTCATTGCCTCACATATTCTTATCTTAAGAGGCGGCTGATCAGGGGAATGGGTCTGGGCCCAAAGCCCACTAGGTTTTTTCCCGGTGTCCTGCCAGTCCAGTCTGACCCTGTACATGGCAATCTCTTGAAATGATATCGAGAATATCTAGCAACCCATAGTGCTTCCCACTTAAGTGAATGGGAAGTGACTCATTACAGATAGTGATGTTCTGATCACAAGCAATAAAAATGCAACGAAGTGGCTAACGCTAGCGACAATTCGCCAGCGTTACAATCCGCAGGGACATCGCCTATTCACTAACAAGCGAAAGAGACCGTCGCTAGCGTTCGTTCAAACTCTATCGCCAGGCAATTTTTCGTTCTGGCGAAGGGTAGTAACTATGCAAATTCAGTAAAGTGCGGATTATACTGATGCCAAATTGTATAGAGAAGCGTTAATGGCTGAGCTCACCCGCACACAATGCCTCACCTCGTCCGTTGCAGCTATCGCGGGATCTCGGTGGCTTCGTCCGATCATTTGGATACACAGGAATACATTACCCACTTGCAGCGCTGACAGACTTATCCACGGGAGGCCAAAGTGTTGATATGAAAATGCGACTTTATTAAAACAATACACGGTGGTAAAGCAGCGGTGGGTGTGCAGCAAACTAACTTGTTTCATGCCCCACAAAAACGGGCACTTCCTCAGAGTTCAATGTGAGTGACAAGCAAATGCATTTAAATACACCTACATACGTGCATCATTAATTAATTAATTTACAGGTGTAGCATGTGATATAATAGTTAAATATGTAGATATATCAAATTAAATTAAGAATATATAGATATATCAATTCAAAATATATAAAGTGCAAAGTTTGGTGTGCTAGTGTGCTTACAGCAAGTTTGTCTCAACCTGCTTTACTTTGCAGTTTTCCCTCCGTTTGAGGGGGTGGGGTTTGATTAGTTGCACCTGAACAGACTGTATAAATAGAACCCTTGGCACTCCAGTGGAGCTTGCTCTAGTGTTAGCTTCTCTTAAGTGTTTGCTCGTTAAGTGTTTGCTCGTTAAGTGGAGTTATAAACACCGGAGTGTGGGATCTGTAAGTGGAGTTATAAACACCGGAGTGGGGGATCTGTAAGTGGAGTTATAAACACCGGAGTGGGGGATCTTTAAGTGGAGTTATAAACACCGGAGTGGGGGATCTGTAAGTGGAGTTATAAACACAGGAGTGGGGGATCTGTAAGTGGAGTTATAAACACCGGAGTGGGGGATCTGTAAGTGGAGTTATAAACACCGGAGTGGGGGATCTGTAAGTGGAGTTATAAACACCGGAGTGGGGGATCTGTAAGTGGAGTTATAAACACAGGAGTGGGGGATCTGTAAGTGGAGTTATAAACACCGGAGTGGGGGATCTGTAAGTGGAGTTATAAACACCGGAGTGGGGGATCTGTAAGTGGAGTTATAAACACCGGAGTGGGGGATCTGTAAGTGGAGTTATAAACACAGGAGTGGGGGATCTGTAAGTGGAGTTATAAACACCGGAGTGGGGGATCTGTAAGTGGAGTTATAAACACCGGAGTTGAAAACTAAAGGAGGTTCAAACTAGGCCAAAAGTTTGTTCTAAACCATCATTTTTATATATTTATTTTTATTTTTTCCTGTTTTGATCTTTAACTGGGATAATGAGTGCTAGCAAGATTGAAGGTCTGACTCAGTGCACAGTCTGCCATATGTATGCAGATTTGGAACAAGAGATCCAAAATGCTTACCTCTGTGGTGGTTCTGAGCAAATTGCCACTTTGGAGGCTTACGTTAGAGCACTAGAGCAACAAATTGCAACATTGCGGTCGATTGACAATCTTGAAAGGAGTCTTTTGCTCACTGAGCAGGACCTAGCGGGGTCAGATAGTTTGGGGGGAACAGAACAGCAGCAGTATATTGAGGCAGCTATCTGGGTGACAGTTAGAAAATCTAAGGTGGGCAAAAGGAAAATGGAGGCTGATCCGGAGATTATACATCGCAACAAATTTGCCAGATTGTGTGAGGACGATGGGAGTATGAACTCTGGATTGGCAATTCTAGATGGGGCTGATCTCTCTAACAGCCGTGAGACCAGTTTCTCTAGTAGTGGTGGGGAGGAGAGTAGAGTCAGGCCTAAGCAGATTGTGGTTGTAGGGGACTCAATTATTAGGAAAGTGGATAGGGTAATTTGTCGTCCAGATCGCTACAACCGAACAGTTTGTTGTCTACCTGGTGCCAGGGTTCGGCATGTGGTTGATCGGATAGACAAATTATTGGGTGGGGCTGGGCATGACCCAGCTGTCTTAGTGCATATCGGTACTAATGACAAAATAAATGGTAGATGGAAGACCTTAAAGAATGATTTCAGGGATCTAGGCTCTAAGATCAAGGAAAGGTCTTCCAATGTCATCTTTTCTGAAATTTTGCCTGTGCCACGTGCAAGTTTAGGAAAACAGCGGGAGTTTAGGGAGCTAAATGCGTGGCTCAAGTCTTGGTGCAGGAAGGAAGGGTTTGGGTTCCTAGAGCACTGGGCTGATTTTTCGTTGGGGTACAACCTATACAGTCGTGACAGTTTGCACCTCAATAGAAGGGGGTCCGCGGTGCTAGGGGAAGAATGGCTAAGAGGTTGGAGGAGTGTTTAAACTAGGCAAGCGGGGGGTGGGTGAGATAAAGAATTATGGGGAAGCTAGGGTAGACGGGGCATTGGGGTAAGTAAGGGGTCATGGGGGAGGAGTGAGGGGGGCATACAATTTACCAGCTAAGGAGGTCCCTCTGTTACAAGGAAAACAGAATAATACTAACTTAACATATAATTCTTCACTAAGTAATGCAAATTTCAAAAGTAAAAGTAGTAACCTCCGCTGTATGCTGGCAAATGCTCTAAAAATTATGATATAATTGGTATCACTGAGACCTGGTGGGATGAAACATGTGACTGGATTGTGAATATAAATTGTTACACCCTTTTTAGGAGGGACAGAGGGATTAAAAAGGGTGGAGGAGTGTGTTTGTATGTAAAGCCTGAATTAAAGCCATGCGCTAAAGAAATAAAAATAGCTGGCACTGGTGAGGGTGTAGAATCACTCTGGGTAGAGATTTTGACTGGGCAAAAGGTAACAAAAAGAATTATCATTGGTGTATGCTATAAACCACCTCGTATAAGTGTCGAGTATGAAGCCCAGCTACTCTTACAGATACAAGCGGCTTCACAGCTGGGTCAAGTTGTTGCTATGGGTGACTTCAATTATCCAGACATTGACTGGGGTAATGGGGTTGATAAGACAGAAAAAGCTAGTAGGTTTCTAAATATGCTGAATGACAACTTTTTATTCCAGCTCGTTCAAGAACCTACTAGGAATAACTCTCTTTTGGACCTTGTAATAACTAACAATACTGAACTCATCTCTAACATTTGTGTGGGTGAGCATTTAGGGAAAAATGATCATAACATGGTCTCCTTTGAGATTCTGTTGCAGAAGCAATTCTATAAGGGAGTAACTAAAACACTAAATTTCAGACGTGCAAACTTTGACAGTATAAGGGCATCTCTGCAACATATTAAGTGGGAAATGCTTTTCACAGGGTTAAACACAGAACAAAAATGGGAAGTCTTTAAAATGCTGCTTAATAAATATACTTGTCAGTATATTCCACTTGTAAGCAAGGAACGTCGTTGCAAAGCAAAACCTTTTTGGTTCAATAGAAGCGTTGGTGTTGAGGTTGGTAAGAAAAGACGTGCTTTTAAGGCTTTCAAGTTAGCTGGTACAGCCAAAACATTTATAAGGTACACGGAGGCCAATAAATCATGCAAAGAAGCTATAAGGCAAGCTAAAATTGCTATAGAAAAGGATATTGCAGCAAGCAGTAAAAAAAATCCAAAATTATTTTTTAAATATGTTAATAGTAAAAAAATGAAGCAGGAAGGGGTGGGACCCTTACTATCAGGGGGGGGTCAGCTGGTTGATGAAAACAAAATAAAAGCGCAGATTCTGAATATTTTTTATCTGTCTACACAAATGAGGAATCAGTAAGTGAAGGTTTCCTTCTTAACAGTCCCAATTCTAGTAATACAACTAATGATGCATGGTTCACACATGAAGAAATTCAAAAGAGACTAGAACATGTTAAGATTAACAAAGGTCCAGGGCCAGATGGTATTCATCCCAGGGTAATTAGCGAGCTTAGCTCTGTGATTGCCAAACCTCTTTACTTAATTTTTCAGAATTCATTAAAATCTGGCATAGTGCTGAGAGACTGGCGAATTGCTAATGTGGTGCCTCTATTCCAAAAAGGATCCTGTTCTCAACCTCAAAACTATAGGCCAGTTAGTCTAACGTCAGTGGTAGGAAAGCTTTTGGAAGGGTTAATAAAGGATAAGATACTGGACTTCATAGCAAATCATAATACTATGAGTTTGTGCCAGCATGGTTTTATGTGTAATAGATCTTGCCAGACTAACTTAATTTCTTTTTATGAGAATGTAAGTAGAGACCTCGATTCTGGGATGGCAGTGGATGTGATTTACTTAGACTTTGCTAAAGCATTTGATACAGTGCCACACAAAAGGTTACTGGTTAAATTAAGGAATGTTGGCCTGGAACATAGTATTTGTACCTGGATAGAGAACTCGCTAAAAGATAGACTACAAAGAGTCCTAGGTCCCTTGCTTTTCAACTTGTTTATTAATGACCTGGAGGTGGGCATTGAAAGTACTGTTTCTATTTTTGCAGATGATACTAAATTGTGCAGAACTATAGGTTCCATGCAGGATGCTGCCACTTTGCAGAGTGATTTGTCTAAACTGGAAAACTGGGCAGCAAACTGGAAAATGAGGTTCAATGTTGATAAATGCAAGTTTATGCACTTTGGCAAAAATAATATAAATGTTATACACTAAATGGCAGTGTGTTGGGAGTTTCCTTAAATGAGAAGGATCTAGGGGTCTTTGTAGATAACACATTGTCTAATTCTGGGCAGTGTCATTCTGTGGCTACTAAAGCAAATAAAGTTCTGTCTTGCATAAAAAAGGGCATTAACTCAAGGGATGAAAACATAATTATGCCTCTTTATAGGTCCCTGGTGAGGCCTCATCTGGAGTATGCAGTGCAGTTTTGGACTCCAGTCCTTAAGAGGGATATAAATGAGCTGGAGAGAGTGCAGAGACGTGCAACTAAATTGGTTAGAGGGACGGAAGACTTCAATTATGTGGGTAGACTGTCAAGGTTGGGGTTGTTTTCTCTGGAAAAAGGCGCTTGCGAGGGGACATGATTACACTTTACAAGTACATTAGAGGACATTATAGACAAATGGCAGGGGACCTTTTTACCCATAAAGTGGATCACCGTACCAGAGGCCACCCCTTTAGACTAGAAGAAAGGAACTTTCATTTGAAGCAACGTAGGGGGTTCTTCACAGTCAGTGAGGTTGTGGAATGCACTGCCGGGTGATGTTGTGATGGCTGATTCAGTTAATGCCTTTAAGAATGGCTTGGATGATTTTTTGGACAGACATAATATCAAAGGCTATTGTGATACTAAGCTCTATAGTTAGTATAGGTATGGGTATATAGAATTTAATTAAAAGTAGGGAGGGGTGTATGTATGGATGCTGGGTTTTCATTTGGAGGGGTTGAACTTGATGGACTTTGTCTTTTTTCAACCCAATTTAACTATGTACTGTAACTATGTAACTATATTCTATACAATATTTGAAATACTACAACCTAATTTTTTTTTTACATATATATCTAATGAACTAGGGAATAATAATTTACAAATAAAATATAATATACAAACAATAATCTAGTGCTCAAAGTGATTGTTGGTGGTGTCTTAACGTCAAGTTAAAAAATATATTTTAAAATCAATTTATTTCTTAAAGTATGTTAAAAGTATAACTCTGTATACACTCTAGCTAAATTCTGAAGTTATCCCAGCACTATCATATTTTTAAGAATTGTCTTTTCTTAAACACGTAAGAACGTTATTTTCAACACACATTGGGTGTATTAAAAGGGGTATAGAAAAATACATTGATTATCAAATTTTTAAAAATTTTAAAATCTGATTCAAATTTTAAAAATTTAATAATTGATATATATTTGTCTATACCCCTTTTAATACACCCAATGTATATTGAAAATAACGTACTTACTTGTTTAAGAAAAGACAATTCTTAAGAATATGATAGTGCTGGGATAACTTTAGAATTGAAGTATAAAAGTGTCCTGTGCATTCCGTTTTGCGATTTTGGTTCCTCAGCGCCCTTTAGAATCGAATGCGCATATCGGTGACCCGGTTCCGCAAATTCAGAGTGACGGCGTCCTCGCTGACGTGTTTCGCCAAACTGGCTTCCTCTCAGAGCGATGACGTCCCCTCCTGCTCGTCACTTATGGAGGATAAATAGGTGACGAGCAGGAGGGGTTGTCATCGCTCTGAGAGGAAGCCAGTTTGGCGAAACACGTCAGCGAGGACGCCGTCGTACTGAATTTGCGGAAGCGTGTCACCAATATGCGCATTCGACTCTAAGGGACGCAGAGGATCACTAAGGGTGAGATCCAAATTTTATTTTATAAATACTACACTATATAAAACTTTCTGTTATCTCCCCCTTGATAAACTTTGGTTTTTGAGGGATACAGCAATTCATATTTGAAGAATAATAAAACAGTAGCTTGTACTTGATCCAAACAAAGATATAATTAATCCTTATTGGAAACAAAACCAGATTATTTGATTTATTTCATGTTTAAATGATTTTCTAGTAGTAGACTAACATGGAAAGATGTTATCCGGAATAACCCAGGTTCTGAGCATTCTGGATATAAGGTCCCATACCTGTATATAGATATTGCAACTATAATCTAATGTGACCATGAATCATTGAAGAAGTTTCACTACTCATCCACTGATCCAATCACAATGGCACATTGAAACTCTTCAGAGAGGTGACATCTGAAACTCACACAGGTGTGATTCTATGGGGTTACTGTGATAGGATTACCAAATTATCATGCAACTCCTAGAAACAGGTGTTACTTGTGAGAGTTGCATAACTGGATGTGTGAAGTGTTCTGAAACCCCCCGTTTAAACATGTTAGAACAGCATTGTATGTGGAAGACAGGTGGTGTCGAAGGCCCCCGCCTCTGTTTAGGGATGGTTTCTACATCTTGACATGAATCGCATCTTTCATGCCTTTATCCAAAATTTGGATCTTCAAAGGAGTGTCCCTTGTCTTAAAGGTGTAGAAAAACAGCGGAGTCTTGCCATGTAGAGTTCACCCTCCTATGATGAACAGTTGTTTTGTCTCCCCAATGTACAGTGCATTCCTTGCTACACTGGACTGCGTATATCACATTGCTTTGTTTTTCTTTAGGCGTTGGATTCTTTGAGTGTACCAGTTTTTGTCTCAGTGTGTTTCTAAATTTGAAAAACACAGGGACGTGGTGTTTGTTGAAAATCCTCCTGAGTTTCTCTGACACTCCAGCTACATATGGGATACCTATGTTTTGCCTACTATGTGTCTCTGGGCAGTTATTTCTTTTGGTGTTCTTGTTGGGCTTGGTTGCTGTTGTTTTGACAAATGTCCAATCTGGGTAGCCACATCCCTGTCTTTTATAAAACTGGTACACCCAAAGGATCCAACGCCTAAAGAAAAAAAAAGCAATAGAGTTTTGACATTATAAGCAGCGAGATAATTTTTCCTGAATTGAAATACATCTTAAATTGAATCTTGTCCATGAGTTTTCATGTGGTAAACCTTTTGTTTGATGAATTGAACCAAAATGTCAAAAACAACAACTAAATATGGACTCTACTTCAAGCCTTATACTTTTACTCAATTGAAGGGCTCAATAATGCACTATATAGGCCACATAAAGATCTGAGGCCTCTAATTTCAGTACTAGAGGCTACAAGGAAGGCATGGAATCAAGCAAAAGACCTATTAGTTCCCCACTCCAGCAATTTCTCACCAGAAACACCATTATGGTTTTAAATTTCAAAACTTACCTAGTTTACTAGTCTGGGCAGTGGCACAGGGAAAAAGGTTTGAACACCTTCACACAACGGAACCTTTGCCACAAGGGAGCAAATGTAGGATCAGGAAGCACTAGCAAATATATCTCTAAATGCCTACTTCCAGATACGTCACACCTTCTCTACACAATTCCAAAATAACCCTCAGTGTATACAATATTTTACACTTGAAAATGTTCTCTTAAATCCCTCTACTAAGAAATTGATGTCTTGCCTCTATATGGTCCTAATGTGTAAGACTCACTTCCTGAAGTAAAACTCAAATGGGTGATGATTGGGAAGAAATAGCCATAGCGATACTATGCAAAGACCTTTGATCAGTGTTAGAGACTTTATCATATTACAAAGGTACCATACACCACTAAAACTATACAGTATGGGGTAATTGTCTTAGGTGCAATGCGGGAGTAGGAACTTTAACGCATTTAATTTGGGAATATTCCTATATCCAGAAATTTTGGTGACAAATGACAAAAGTCATGGCTGATGAACTGAACCTACCACACATTATTGACCCTAAAATCTGCTTATTGGCACTAGTACACACTACAAAGCCTCTCATTAACACCAGAGAACGTATGTGAATCTTGTTCTACTGTAAAAAGACTATAGCAATGCACTGGATGAACTCTCCACCGACCACATTAAAGCAAACTGGTTGAAGCACAACTTGAATTTAATAAACTGACTTACATATCCAGAGGAGTACCGGACAAGTTTGATAGTGTATGAACCCTGGACTTCATCTCATTCCTTGATGAAGTGTGTCTGTCAAACCTTTGTTTGTAATGTTTGTTTATCTATCTAAATAGGCGGTGGTTATTTACTAAAATCCAAATTAAAACATCTTAAACCAAACTCCCACCACAATTTTACCTAATTTATCAATAAATGAACTCGAAAAAATGAGATGTGGAAAAAGACTCAATAAAATTGTGAAAAAATCCAAATCATACAATTTTTTCAGATTTGATGCTCCGAAAACTCAGAAAATTATTCAGATTATCATACTAAACCCTGTGCTCATCATGATATCTTCCAATTGTAAAAAGGACATCTGGCATTGACTTCTACATGACCTCGGCAGGTTTGAGATGAAATTTTTTGGACTTTTAGCAGTCTCAGGTTATGATGAATCTCAAAAAAAAATTTTTTCCACTAAAAAATGTGTTTTAACCTTAAAAGACTCCGACCAGGAAAATTCAGACTTTAGTAAATAATCCACTTAAACTTAATTAAAAGATACCTTTTTGGAGCCTTCAAAAAGGCTAAATTGAGTTGATGAATTTCATTTGGCAACAAAGAATAAAATAGTATCTTTGTGAAGAGCAATTAAATATATGAAGTGGTAATAATAGAACTATGTTTTATCACATCAAGCAAGTTGTATAGCCACATTTTTAATCACATGAAGAAAGTTCTGCAGTCAAACCACAAAAATTTTAATTTCAGTAAAATGTGTTGAAAGGAAACATTTACATGTTCTAAATTAAAAGAAAAATCAGCTTTATCTGCGCACTCTTTCCCCCTTTATTCTAATTTTGGAAGCAATTAATGTTTTTTTTTCAAGCTACAAATTCAACTAAAAACAGAACATTTTTTGCATCTCATCTTCTCTCTAATAAAAGAAACAACAAAATTAAGTGGCTATATAAACTTGGAATCCTGCTTTTGTTTTTGAGAGAAATACAGCCTTTAGAAGATTTAGACCAGATCACTTCAGGAAGCAGTGAGTACTGGGGAAGGTGGTTTAGATGAGGATTTTGGCATAATAAGGGAAAATGAGGATGGAAATGTGGATGGGTATCAGTAATGGCAGAATGGAATTGAAGTTGTATTTACACAAGTTGATACCAGTTGCTAGAGGTAATGACTATGATATACTGTAGTTGGCATTGCTGAAACATGGCTGAATGAGTCACTCAACTGAGCAGCACATAGACAAGGCTATACTTTGTTTCAGAGGGACATGGAATAGGAGGAGGGATATGTCTGTTTGTTCAGCACAATTTCAAACCAAATTTAAAGGAAGAAGGGATGGTGGAATATGAGAGGAGTAAAACCTTATGGGTCAAACTTTTTACAGATTGTAAAGAGTCACGCAAATTAATTGTAGGGATATGCTACAGACACTTCAAGTTAGTAAAAAGGAAGAAGCTCAGCTCCTGTTGCAAAAAGAAAAATCTGCTGGACCAAGTAATGCTAATGAAGCCAACCAATCAACCAGAAATCATGCTATACTGGATCTAGTGATCTATAATAATCCAGAATATATATAAAATGGGCAAGTACTACTTGAACTGTAATGATATCTCATGTAATGTTTATTGCAAAAAGCAAACACACTGGGGTAACAAAAACTCAAAATTTACTTTAAGTTTAAAGTTTAATTTTAATTGGTGTTTCAGTCTGGCAGCTCAGTGCAGATTCTGAACTATAACAATTTGCTACATTTAGTTGATACATGTAGTTAGTTGTTCTCAGTAGTATCTGTGAAATATTAGCTACTATTGTATCAATTCTAACAGTGCCTTTTATGAAATTCAGGGATTCTGCTCAGCAGGGCCCAAAACACCAAATGTATCAATTTAGAACAGTTGGCGACACCCCTCCCAGAGCTGCTTTAGAAGGTGAAAAATTAAACTTTTCACTTCAATTTTAGAAAAACAGTCACCAACAGAAAATAGAAAATAATTGGAAAATGTATTTATTTCTGGTGAACTATCTGAAACAAACTGAACTGGAAAAAATGCTTGAAGGTGAACAACCCCTTTAAGATAGTACTTACTAAATCATTACTATTCCCAATTTATTTCCTTACAAAGGACATTACAGACTGCCCTGTATGGCTTAATTTAAGAGTTAGGAAATGAACAGGAATGAGGGGAAAATCATTTAAAAACTACTGGTCAGAGGGAGACAGAAGCTTTGTTTAAAGAATACAATGACAAATGTTGAAAAACAGCAACATCAGGAAGGCAACGTTAGAAAATATAGAGAATGAGGAACTGATTGCTTTACAGACTAAGCCTAACCCCCAAAATGTTTATGTATATTAATAGTATAAGGATTCAGGTGAGAGTGTGGCTCTATTAAATAATGGAAATATATTGCTTATAGAGGTTCAGAAAAAAGCAAATGAGCTTCATAATTTTTTTTTATTGTATAGAATAGAAGAGTCTTGAGTCCTTTAAATCCCTTAATAATTTTAGATTTTAACAGATTTATCTTGACGTACAGTATGTGTTTTAAACCCTCGTCTACATCCAGCTCAATAATCTATTGCATCAAATTGTTGCTTTTTTCTTTTGTAGAGACATTTAATTGTTCTCTTGCTTCCTTCTTTGTGTGATTTTGTACCTAACCCATAGCTATCAGTTCAAACAATGAGCAATCATGTACCAGCAGGTATCAAAACCTTTTACTGCAAATTTGAAAAAAAAAAAAAAAAAGCTTTTCAGTTTCTATAATTACACATATGTAGTTACAAAAAAATACTTTTAAATAATAGTATGCTTTTATTTTAGATACTTTTCAACGATGATTTTTTAAAGATATTGATTTTATGAATGTCTTAAGTGCAGCCTCAAATTGCAGTGTTCTCTTCACAATCATTCTGTAGTCCTGTTGCTCAGCTTGATTATAAATTGCATCAGAACGGTTAACAATTTACATTTAAATGAACAATTTTGCTAAAATACAATTTATAATATGCAGACCTGTATTCTAAATGCACCTTTTAAAGCAAGTTTTTCAATATGGTTTTGTGGTCAATTTATCTCATTATTTCTATTAAAGGAAAACTATACCCCCCAAACAATGTAGGTCTCTATAAAAAGATATTGCATAAAACAGCTCATATGTAAAATCCTGCTTCATATAAATAAACCATTTTCAAAAGAATATACTTTTCTAGTAGTATGTGCCATTGGGTAATCATAAATAGAAAATTGCCATTTTAAAAAATAAGGGGTGCCCCCTGGGATTGTAGGATTCACTTTGCACACAAACATACCAACAAACCATACATGTTAGGTCACATGAGCCAATTAACAGACAGAGTTGTGTCTTTTGCTTCCACGCTTCTTCCTGTTACAGTTAGAGTTGAAGTATTTCTGGTCAGGTGATCTCTGAGGCAGCACAGAGACCATCAAAAAATGGTGGCTCAAGGCAAGAGATGTAAAAGGGCAATATTTACTTAAATATATATTCCAGTTTGGTAAGATTCTTTAATATGCCGCTTACTATGATATGAACTATCTGTTGCTTAAGTGTTCATTTTGGGGGTATAGTTTTCCTTTAAAAAAGTATGACCAACTCCGAATTGCCCGTTGGTCAAAAAAAAAATCAGATTTTCCCGCAAAGGTCTGATCAAAAAGTATGCAAAAATCTGACTTTTTGAAACACAATTTTAAAATAGAAATCAGATTTTTGGACGAATCTCAGGGCAGACCATGACTATTACAGGAACCCAACAGCTTGGAGATGGCGGATTTTCATATTCAGACTTTTTTTCAGCATCAGGGTATAATAAATTCCTAAAAAATCTGATTTTTTTTTTGGTCAAAAATGTTTTTAATTTTTCATGATTTTTGTATTCGGAGTTTGGTAAATAACCCCCCAGCACTGGAGAATCTGAAGTCATGGAGGACAGGTCTAAACTCTATGATGGAAAGAGCTTGACATCTAATGCATGGCTTATAAATATTTAATTTTATCAGGATATGTATGTTCACTTGCCACTAAGCATATTAAATATAGAATAATAATTTTAGTAATCATTTTTAAGTTTTAAAATAAAGAAATTATTTTTATTCATGGATTGCTCTCATCTGAAAAACTTTTATAATGGAGAAACTGTGGAAATATCTCACCAATTCAATCCCCTTGAACTGTAGATGAATTAAAAATTCTGCCATCTCTGCAATATGCAATTCAAAACCATCAATGCATATTTAATAAAACAGTGTCATATTTTAAACAAATGATTTGCAGAGTAGCCAGTGAATGCCCTAGATGCCGATGCATCTGTGAATTATGAAATGCTTAATGCTAGGCTACATGCTAAAGATTATAACAATTCATTTTTATTTTGTTAGGACTACAAAGCCTTCTAATGATCAATTGTCTTGACAAAGTTAGGTTAAGATCATTTAACAGCACAAAGTTTTCTGTGTGTTACAATTGGTCTTGGCATTATTACCGCTCAAGGGGGCACATTTATTTAATAAAAAAATTTTTTAATTAAATTTAAAAAAAAAGCTATTTAGCGGAAGCAATGGGAAAACTAGAGAAATTAAATACCAAAAATAAAAAAGGAAATTTAAGGATACTTAGTAAACAGGAAAAAGAAGTAAGATGCATTCTAGAGTATGGATTACAATATAAAGCAGTCAAAAAGAGTATAGTAAAAAACTGGAATATTTTGAATGCAGATCCAACCATACGAGAATTAAACCTAACCCCAATGGTCAATATTAAACCAGAAAAGAGGAGAGCACTCAGATACAGATTTACTGCTGTGAATTAGTGTTTAGTGTCGTTTAAGTGTGCTTGAGAAAGGGCACTGAAGTCCCGAAACATGTCGTGTTTGTCAGTTGTCAATAAACACTAATTTACAGCAGTAAATCTGCATCCAAGTTCTCTCCTCTTTTCTGGTTTAATATTGACTTTGGATGTGCGGTACATCTATACTCAAGGGGATAGAAGCATTCTTCATGATAAACAGCTACTGGCAGTGTGCTGGATTCATTCTATTTTATATAACCCCAATGGTCATCAGTAGGAAAGTCAAGTCTATAGCTAGCCAGGTTGCTCCAAATCGATTAAACAGAAACATAAAAAAACATGGTTAGACCTAAGAGTTTTTTTTTCCCTGTAAAAACTGTTTGGTCTGTAAAAATAACAATAGTAAAAAAGTGACAGAGTTTAGTGACAAAGTAAACAGTCAAGAGTTTAAAATAGGGAAAACGATAACTTCTTACAAAACGTCTTACAAAATATGTGGTGTATGCGGTACTATGTGAATGTGGGGCTTTATATGTTGGCCGCATGATAAGACCATTGCGGGTTTGATTGGGGGAACACCTGAGAGGTATTGAGAATAAAGATAATGATAAGCCAATTTTTAGACATTTTAAGGTGGTCCATGGAGGATTAACTCAAAAATGTAAAATGTTTGGCATTGACAGTATAAATGAAAACAGTGGGGGCAGTTTAACCACTAAATTATTAAGACTAGAATCAAATTGGA
This sequence comes from Xenopus laevis, assembly GCF_017654675.1. Classification (NCBI taxonomy): domain Eukaryota; kingdom Metazoa; phylum Chordata; class Amphibia; order Anura; family Pipidae; genus Xenopus; species Xenopus laevis. The sequence goes on from NC_054382.1 coordinate 110,334,863, forward strand.
TTTTTTAATGAGGGAAAATTATACCTGAGGGAATGAACAATCATTTTGAACTAAAACCATTTCTTACATCATTATGGAGTTAATAATATTGTTTTTAATATCTCATGAAATTTGATAGTTTGGACTATTTATGAATTTGATAATACACTGATATTTATGTAATTCATATAATATTTGGCACTTAAGCACTTTATTATTATGCTCAGATTTGTTTTACTGTAACTATGGACATATTTTAATGGTCATGTTCCCTATCCCAAGGATTGAAAATGATTTTAAATTATATAAATTTTAGAAGACACCATGGGGAACTGTAGAGGCTAGTAGCTTAGAATGGAATAGAGTATGTTATAAGCTAAGTGGTGAGGGTTAATGAAGATAGCTATATGGGTCGCCCCGGAACCTGTATAAAATGGTTTCAAGGGAAATGACCGGTATCAGCCACACCTCCTCATATGAAGCGCCCAATAGCACGAAACGCGTCAGGAGGGTGTGGCTAACACAAGGTAGGCAGACCAGGGGGAGACACTGCACTGTGGTGTGTTTTGTAAATGTGTTAATATGCAACCTTGCTGTGTTTAAAATGCACAAATACATGTTTTAAGTGAGAAGCTGTGCATGTTTCTAATTTAGGCATATTTATTATGCTGTATAAAACAAAATTAGCCGAGTACAAACTGTAAATTATCGGATGTTGTGTGTAATTTTACGCCATTATTTTACATTGCTTTCAGCAGAAGTCGCTTGTCACACCCGGTTTCCCAGAACCCAGAACAATTGACCAATTGAAATTTATCAAAAAATTTAATTTTTTTAAAATTACGTGAATAGGATCAACCTGCAAACTCGAATCTGATTTGATTTTGATTCCAGTTTTTTTCACCAAAATATTTTTTTTATATTTTAAAAATTTGATTTTCAAAAAGTCCATATTGATTGTAGGAGGTCCCCCATAGGCTAAAACACCAATTCGGCAGGTTTAAGATGGCAATTAGTTGAATTTGAATTCTTAAAGGGACAGTGCATTACAAAAGGGAATTTTTTTTAAACTCAAATTGAATTTAGACTATTCCCATAGTCGAATGATACTAAAATAAACTCGAAATTTGAATTTTCGATTCGACCCTTGATAAACCTGCTACCTAGGAGTTATTGAGAACCAATGCTTACATTGTTTGTTTTTTAAAAAAATTTGAAACCAGTATTTCTTTGCTGCCTGAATTTGTCCCATTTGGTTAATCTAGATCTATGGTGCTAAAAAACATGCCATCGTTTTTTGGTTGAAAGCAAGCTTGAAAAATAAACAACAAACAGGTGCATCATGCTAATCATGTGTACGGAAAGCAACAGACGTACCATTTTGTTCACACCACTATATATATATTTATTGCTGTGATTTTTTTATGCATTTTGCTTGTAACAAATGCATTGGAGTCAGTAGCCTTTTTTCCTGTGCCAAATGCAATAGAGTTAATCGGTGTTTTTTTTTCTCATGTTTTACCTGCAAAATTAAACACATGGTGAAATTCTGGGGCAGATTTGCTTATCCCTTTATACACAACTTTATAAATATTCTCCTAAATTGTATTTGAAGATACAGCATGTGCTGGGCTATGAAGAACATCATTTGCAGTGAATTTGTTTGTGTTTGTACAGGTATGGAATCTGCTATCAGGAAACCTGTTGTCCAGAAAGCTGCAAATTATGGGAAGGCCATCTCCAATTTCATCCAAGTAATTACAATTTTTAAAGTGTATTTCCTTTTTCTCTGTAATAATAAAACAGAAGCTTTTACTGGATAGAAACTAAGATATAATTCATCCTCATTGAAGGCAAAACAATACTATTGGATTCATTTAATTCTTAAATGATTATTGAGTGGACTTAAGGTATGGAGATCCAAAGTACGGAAAGATCCGTTATCCGGAAAACAACAGGTCCCAAGCATTCTGAATAACAGGTCCCATACCTGTATTCTGAATTACAGCACAGTGCCCAAGTGTCCTAAGTACAAGAGGTTGCAAAGAGCATCTTTTGACTTTGACCTAAGTGTCATGCATAGTGAGAAGAAATATGTCTTTTGGACCCTGGAACTATAATTTAAATTAACCTATAATTTATAAAACACCGAAAGTGGAGAAAAGAGCCTACCGTTGACCTTCTTCTCTGGACCTTTCAGCTCAGAACTTTTAATTGTGATGCAGAAGATAAAATACCAAATACCGGAAAATAAAAGTAAAAGAGCATTGTATATTTCACAGCTTGTTTAAGATTGGGTGCCAGTTGTTAAAAGGAAATTTATTATGATATTAAAGAAAAAACTATTTTACATACCTATGATGAGTTTAGCAAAGTTGTTTCCAAGGTACAACCTTCAATACTTTCCATTTTCCAGTAGTAAATAAATAACATAAAACAGTATGTAAATGAATATAAGTAGAATACGCAGCAAACGTGCCAAGATGTTTTACTGAACATTTCTAGAAATTAATTTGAATAGGAACTTTACTTTTGAATAAAGAACATTTTCACTTTAAAAGAGAGAGGTCTGCAGAAATGTAATTTTCTCAGCAACTGGAATAAGAGAGCCATGGTGATTTCAGTAATTTAACAATGTCTTGAAATTCATTCTGAAACACAGCATTATTAAACAAATGCATTGCTAAGAGGATATAATTATTACACTGTGTGGGATAATGTAGCCAAATTGTAAAGCAAGAGGAATCTCAACCGTTTTGTCTACTGGATGAATAGCAAAATGTGCACTTTTTCCACTAAGCCTTTTCTCATACTGTTTCATAGTATAATACATATTCTGACAAGCGATACAAAGGTTTTCATTATTATAAAGGCATTACCAATATGTTGCAAAGTTTATTTTGCAATGGTTTTATGAATCACTTTTTAATAGTAACAAGAGAGCTGATTTATACTGTCACTTGAGTGGGAACCCTGGAGAAACTAGACTTCATTAGAAGCACCAAAACTTTTTTTTCCTGCTTATTTTACCAACAGAATTGAATTGAAGACTGATCTACCTGTTCTTGACCCTGCCTGTCCCTGATCTTGTCTAGTTTGCTGCCTGTCCTGACCTTTATTATTATTAATTATTATTAACATGTATTTATATAGCGCCAACATATTGCGTAGCACTGTAAAGTAAATGTGATTATACAACTTAAATCATATGAATTATATACATAGAACATATGGAGTTACATACATCACAATCAATACAGGTACAAAAATGTGAGGAAGGCCCTATGCATAGGCATACACTCTAAAGGGAAGGGAGTAATACACAAGGTGTGGGAGTGTTCAAGATCAAATTAAGTGGGTGAGAAATGTGGTATTGTATGTGGTGTTGCGTTTGGTAGTTAAGCAGAGAGAGGGTAGGCTTCTCGAAAGAAGTGCGTTTTCAGAGATTTCTTGAAGGCAGAAAGGTTGGGAGAAAGTCGGACAGACCGTGGGAGAGAGTTCCAGAGGAGGGCAGCCCTTGCAAAGTCTTGAATGCGAGCATGTGAGGAGGTAATGAGAGAAGAGTTGAGTAGTAGGTCAGTAGAGGAGCATAGTAAGCGGTTGGGTGAGTATATAGAGATGAGTTCAGAGATGTAGGGTGGGGCAGAGTTATGAAGTGCTTTGAAAGTCAGTGTCATTAATTTGAATTTGATTCTGAAAGTTAACGGAAGCCAGTGCAGGGATTGACAGAATGGCGAGGCAGAGGAGGAGCGGTTGCTGAGGTGTATAAGCCTCGCAGCAGTGTTCATTATGGACTGGAGAGGTGACAGTCTCTGTACCTTTGCCCATTCTCCAACTACTCTCTTGGATTCTGTTAATGTGCTGTGATATTGGTGTTTCTGACCTCGACTACTCTCTTGTCTCCAGAATCTGAACTGCTATGCCCGTTTGGTATCGACTCGGCCTGTCCCTTGACCACACTCCTTGTTTCTCATTCCTTCTATAAATGTTTGGTTACATTGCCTGCCCAGAACTCTCTCACTGGTCCTCTCACTTTAAGACCTGGTGGCATCTGAGTAGCGGAGGGGCATCCAGAAGTGAAAGGCGGCTGTTATAAGCGAAAACGTGAGCCGAGGCCGGGACCTTGGGGTTTGTTCTGGTTTTGGGATACCATACATAACAAAAGTTAAGTGTCGATCAGGTGGATTTGATTGTCAGTTGGATTGAGGTGTACATCTGAGTGGTGATGCTGTCCTTGATCCGACCACCAGCACTAGAGCAATTATGATATGATCTTTGGCCAAAGGACCAAACAATGGGATCAGCCCAGTATTTTAAATGTCATAATCCAGTGTTTTCAACTTGGCTGCGCCAGTGATCTCGAGGTAAACAGGATAGGGATATACCTGTGTCATCATTCATGACTTGCTCATTGGATTAATGCTCAAACAGTAGATTATTTCGTATTTTTATAATACAAAAGAATATGTATATATACGTATTACTGTGTACAGAATCCAACCTTTCTTAACAGTATACAATAATAAAAAAATAAAATAATTTTGGTTAAGGAGTGAAATTAGTTGTCACTGAAATTAGTTGTAGCATTTAATTATTAATGTAAAGCACCAACATGAAAAGTAATTGCTTTCAGAAAAACATGTAAGTAAACTTATCAAACTGTATTTTAATTTATGAGTAGTTAATTGCATAGACAAAAAAAATACAGCTTAAAGGTTAATTAAAGCTTTAAAGGCCACATTCTTCAAACATAAATAAAGTTGACTTGAAAGGAACCTAAACGTAGCACCTGCTTGAACAATATATTACAATCTGTTATCTTTTCTTTTTTGTTTAATAATATCTAAAATTCAAGCTCTTCATTGAATGAATTAGGTTGGTCTAGAAGCTACAGTATACTTTGGGGGTTATTCTTGAATGGTCGTAATTTTTTTTCTGCAATTCAGTTTTTTCTCTAAAAAGCATGAATTTGAAAATGGTTAAAAAACACACATTTCAATATTTATTAAGTGAAAAAACATGAAAAACTCTAATGTAAAACTTTGACATCTGAAAGCTTGCAAGGTCATGTAGAAGTCAATGGGAGAACAATGCAAACAATTCAACTTGAGTTTTTTATTTTTTTAAATTTTTGAGATTATTGTCCCATTAAAAGTTATAAAGAAAATACAATTTTTAAGTTTTCATATTTATTTCCCATTTTTTCTATTCAGATTTTTTAATAAACAAGGAAAAAATCCTCTAAAATGACAAAAATTGGAATTTTGATAAATAGGCCAAAACATTTTAAATCCTATTATTTTTTCTTATTTATATATATTATACAATATTACCAGGTTCTCAGAGCAGTACCACCAATTAATAATGAAAACAAGTTCAAAACTTTGTAATTGTAAGGAAAAACTTCCATGTTTGCATTATTTCCATGGCAATATGTTGTGCCTACACAAGCAACTAACATGCACTTAGTGATTACACTCTATTAACAACTCTGTGAGCCAAAAGTGATGACTTTTGTTTATGCCATTTGTAAGAACAAACAGCCACAAATTTATAGGATGATGTCACATATTTGCTAAGCTGAAGTTCTGGAGTAAAACATTATTGGGGAAGAAACATTGTGATTTCTACTTGAAAATTGCACCAGATTAGAAAATGAACCTTAAAATCTATAAACTGCAGTGTAAAACGGCTTTACATTTGCATGGATTTCTAGGCATCCATGCAGAATCTTTAACACTTTCCTAACTGTCAGTAAATGTTTCAGCAAATGGAAAATATTTGACTGCTTTCAGCAGCTGAACAGCATTCTACACTAGGGGGCAGATTTATCAAGGGTCGAATTTCAAAGTTAAAAATACTCCGAAATTCGACCATCGAATTGGAATACTTAGGGGCCCATTTACTTAGCTCGAGGGAAGGAATAGAGGAAAAAAACTTCAAATTTCGAATGTTTTTTTTGGCTACTTCGACTTCGATACGAACGATTCTAACTAAAAATCGTTCGACTATTCGATAGTTGAAGTACTGTCTCTTTAAAAAATACTTCCACCCCCTAGTTCGCCACCTAAAACCTACCGAGGCCAATGTTAGCCTATGGGGAAGGTCCCCATAGGCTTCCTAACAATTTTCTGATCGCAGTAAAATCCTTCGATCGATGGATCAAAATCCTTCAATCGTTCAATCGTAGGAATAGCACTAAATCCTTCGACTTCAATATTCTGAGTCGAAGGATTTCAATTTGGCAGTCAAATATCGAGGGTTAATTAACCCTCGATATTCAACCATAAGTTAAATTTGGGTATCCTGCGGTCGAAATAAAATTGTTAGATCGAACGATTAAATCCTTTGTATCGAACGATTCGAAGGATTTCAGCGATCGATCGAATGATTTTACTTTCGACTTCCAAAAAAGTACAAAAATGCTCTAGAAGGTCCCCATAGGCTAACATAGCACTTCGGAAGTTTTTTTGAAAGAGACAGTACTTCGATTATCGAATGGTCGAATATTCGAACTATTTTACTTCGAATCAAAGTCATAGTATCCTATTCGATGGTCGAAGTATCCAAAAAATTACTTTGAATTTCGATTTTTTTTTACTTCGAAAATTCCCTCGAATTCACTTCGACTCTTGATAAATCTGCCCCTATAGCATGTAAGACCTCAGTGGCAGCACTGAGCACTAACACCTCAATGAATCATTAATATTAATGCAACACAACATTTTATAATGCAATGTAAGTACATATGGGGTTTCTCGTGAGCCTGCGACAGCCTATATCCTATAGGAGAGCTACATTTGGGCAGGTAGCACTACCCAGGGAATAAAAGCTCTGGGGAACAGGGACATTTCATGTGAACTGAACTGTGTTGTCCACCTAGAATGGAGGTAGAGACCGTACTACTTGCTAGACAGACCCGTGTTTCCCAGTGCAGGAATAATATTGCATTCACATTTTCAGAACTGTTTTTTTATTTTATATCAAGTTAAATTTGTTTACTTCAAACTGTGCACTGCGCTGGAAATCCCGGTTTTCCCAGTATCTTTCATAGACAAAGAGAATTGAGGGCCCTAAATTTTAAAGGGTTAATCACTATTTATTTGAATTTATTTTAAAGGGTTAATCACTGTTTGTTTGAATCAGGCTGCTGACAGGTTTAAAGCAACTTAAAGCAAACAAATCATCTGAAAAGGATAAGTATTTCTTAACTGCTTTTTTATATTAAGGTTTATATTTAACTACTGTGGTTTAATTTTTTTTTAAAAGGTTTTTTTTTTTTTCTGTCTTGGGTGCTAAACAGCAAAGTTTGGTGTGCTAGTGTGCTTACAGCAAGTTTGTCACAACCTGCTTTACTTTGCAGTTTTCCCTCCGTTTGAGGGGGTGGGGTTTGATTAGTTGCACCTGAACAGACTGTATAAATAGAACCCCTGGGACTCCAGTGAGTCTGTTTGAATCAGGCTGCTGACAGGTTTAAAGCAACTTAAAGCAAACAAATCATCTGAAAAGGATAAGTATTTCTTAACTGCTTTTTTATATTAAGGTTTATATTTAACTACTGTGGTTTAATTTTTTTTAAAAGGTTTTTTTTTTTTTTTTCTGTCTTGGGTGCTAAACAGCAAAGTTTGGTGTGCTAGTGTGCTTACAGCAAGTTTGTCACAACCTGCTTTACTTTGCAGTTTTCCCTCCGTTTGAGGGGGTGGGGTTTGATTAGTTGCACCTGAACAGACTGTATAAATAGAACCCCTGGGACTCCAGTGGAGCTTGCTCTAGTGTTAGCTTCTCTTAAGTGTTTGCTCGTTAAGTGGGGGATCTGTAAGTGGAGTTACAAACACCGGAGTGGGGGATCTGTAAGTGGAGTTATAAACACCGGAGTGGGGGATCTGTAAGTGGAGTTATAAACACCGGAGTGGGGGATCTGTAAGTGGAGTTACAAACACCGGAGTTGAAAACTAAAGGAGGTTCAAACTAGGTCAAAAGTTTGTTCTAAACCCTCATTTTTTTTCTATATATTTATTTATATTTTTTCCTGTTTTGATCTGTAACTGGGATAATGAGTGCTAGCAAGATTGAAGGTCTGACTCAGTGCACAGTCTGCCATATGTATGCAGATTTGGAACAAGAGATCCAAAATGCTTACCTCTGTGGTGGTTGTGAGCAAATTGCCACTTTGGAGGCTCAAGTTAGAGCACTAGAGCAACAAATTGCAACACTGCGGTCGATTGACAATCTTGAAAGGAGTCTTTTGCTCACTGAGCAGGACCTAGCGGGGTCAGATAGTTTGGGGGGAACAGAACAGCAGCAGGATGTTGAGGCAGCTAGCTGGGTGACAGTTAGAAAATCTAAGGTGGGCAAAAGGAAAATGGAGGCTGATCCGGAGATTATACATCGCAACAAATTTGCCAGATTGTGTGAAGATGATGGGAGTATGAACTCTGGATTGGCAATTCTAGATGGGGCTGATCTCTCTAACAGCCGGGAGACCAGTTTCTCTAGTAGTGGTGGGGGGGAGAGTAGAGTCAGGCCTAAGCAGATTGTGGTTGTAGGGGACTCAATTATTAGGAAAGTGGATAGGGTAATTTGTCGTCCGGATCGCTACAACCGAACAGTTTGCTGTCTACCTGGTGCCAGGGTTCGGCATGTGGTTGATCGGATAGACAAATCATTGGGTGGGGCTGGGCACGACCCAGCTGTCTTATTGCATATCGGTACTAATGACAAAATAAATGGTAGATGGAAGACCTTAAAGAATGATTTCAGGGATCTAGGCTCTAAGATCAAGGAAAGGTCTTCCAATGTAATCTTTTCTGAAATTTTGCCTGTGCCACGTGCAAGTTTAGGAAAACAGCGGGAGATTAGGGAGCTTAATGCGTGGCTCAAGTCTTGGTGCAGGAAGGAAGGGTTTGGGTTCCTAGAGCACTGGGCTGACTTTTCGTTGGGGTACAACCTATACAGCCGTGACGGTTTGCACCTCAATGGAAGGGGGTCCGCGGTGCTAGGGGAAAGAATGGCTAAGAGGTTGGAGGAGTGTTTAAACTAGGCAAGAGGGGGGTGGGTGAGATAAAGGATTATGGGGAAGCTAGTGTAGACGGGGTAGTGGGGTTAGTAAGGGGTCATGGGGGAGGAGTGAGGGGGGGCATACAGTTTACCAGCTAAGGAGGTCCCTCTGTTACAAGGAAAACAGAATAATACTAACTTAACGTATAATTCTTCACTAAGTAATGCACATTTCAAAAGTAAAAGTAGTAACCTCCGCTGTATGCTGGCAAATGCACGGAGTTTGTCAGGTAAAATGGGAGACCTAGAATTAATTGCATGCTCTAAAAATTATGATATAATTGGTATCACTGAGACCTGGTGGGATGAAACATGTGACTGGATTGTGAATTTAAATGGTTACACCCTTTTTAGGAGGGACAGAGGGATTAAAAAGGGTGGAGGAGTGGGTTTGTATGTAAAGCCTGAATTAAAGCCATGCGCTAAAGAAATAAAAATAGCTGGCACTGGTGAGGGTGTAGAATCACTCTGGGTAGAGATTTCGACTGGGCAAAAGGTATCAAAAAGAATTATCATTGGTGTATGCTATAAACCACCTCGTATAAGTGTCGAGTATGAAGCCCAGCTACTCTTGCAGATACAAGCGGCTTCACAGCTGGGTCAAGTTGTTGCTATGGGTGACTTCAATTATCCAGACATTGACTGGGGTAATGGGGTTGCTAAGACAGAAAAAGCTAGTAGGTTTGTAAATATGCTGAATGACAACTTTTTATTCCAGCTCGTTCAAGAACCTACTAGGAATAACTCTCTTTTGGACCTTGTAATAACTAACAATACTGAACTCATCTCTAACATTTGTGTGGGTGAGCATTTAGGGAATAGTGATCATAACATGGTCTCCTTTGAGATTCTGTTGCAGAAGCAATTCTATAAGGGAGTAACTAAAACACTAAATTTCAGACGTGCAAACTTTGACAGTATAAGGGCATCTCTGCAACATATTAAGTGGGAAATGCTTTTCACAGGGTTAAACACAGAACAAAAATGGGAAGTCTTTAAAATGCTGCTTAATAAATATACTTGTCAGTATATTCCACTTGTAAGCAAGGAACGTCGATGCAAAGCAAAACCTTTTTGGTTCAATAGAAGCGTTGGTGTTGAGGTGGGTAAGAAAAGACGTGCTTTTAAGGCTTTCAAGTTAGCTGGTACAGCCAAAACATTTATAAGGTACAAGGAGGCCAATAAATCATGCAAAGAAGCTATAAGGCAAGCTAAAATTGCTATAGAAAAGGATATTGCAGCAAGCAGTAAAAAAAATCCAAAATTATTTTTTAAATATGTCAATAGTAAAAAAATGAAGCAGGAAGGGGTGGGACCCTTACTATCAGAGGGGGATCAGCTGGTTGATGAAAACAAAATAAAAGCGCAGATTCTGAACTCGTATTTTTCATCTGTTTACACAAATAAAGAACCAGTAAGTGAAGGTTTCCTTCTTAACACTCCCAATTCTAGTAATACAACTAATGATGCATGGTTCACACAAGAAGAAATTCAAAAGAGACTTGAACAGGTTAAGATTAACAAAGGTCCAGGGCCAGATGGTATTCATCCCAGGGTAATTAGCGAGCTTAGCTCTGTGATTGCCAAACCTCTTTACTTAATTTTTCAGGATTCATTGAGATCTGGTATTGTGCCGAGAGACTGGCGAATTGCTAATGTGGTGCCTCTATTCAAAAAAGGATCCCGTTCTCAGCCTCAAAACTATAGGCCAGTTAGTCTGACGTCAGTATTAGGAAAGCTTTTCGAAGGGTTAATAAAGGATAAGATACTGGACTTCATAGCAAATCATAATACTATGTGTTTGTGCCAGCATGGTTTTATGCATAATAGATCTTGCCAGACTAACTTAATTTCTTTTTACGAGAATGTAAGTAGAGACCTCGATTCTGGGATGGCAGTGGATGTGATTTACTTAGACTTTGCTAAAGCATTTGATACAGTGCCACACAAAAGGTTACTGGTTAAATTAAGGAATGTTGGCCTGGAACATAGTATTTGTACCTGGATAGCGAACTGGCTAAAAGATAGACTACAAAGAGTGGTGGTAAATGGAACATTTTCTAATTGGACCAGTGTTGTTAGTGGAGTACCGCAGGGCTCTGTACTAGGTCCCTTGCTTTTCAACTTGTTTATTAATGACCTGGAGGTGGGCATTGAAAGTACTGTTTCTATTTTTGCAGATGATACTAAATTGTGCAGAACTATAGGTTCCATGCAGGATGCTGCCACTTTGCAAAGTGATCTGTCTAAACTGGAAAACTGGGCAGCAAACTGGAAAATGAGGTTCAATGTTGATAAATGCAAGGTTATGCACTTTGGCAAAAATAATATAAATGCAAGTTATACACTAAATGGCAATGTGTTGGGAGTTTCCTTAAATGAAAAGGATCTAGGGGTCTTTGTAGATAACACGTTGTCTAATTCTGGGCAGTGTCATTCTGTGGCTACTAAAGCAAATAAAGTTCTGTCTTGCATAAAAAAGGGCATTAACTCAAGGGATGAAAACATAATTATGCCTCTTTATAGGTCCCTGGTAAGGCCTCATCTGGAGTATGCAGTTCAGTTTTGGACTCCAGTCCTTAAGAGGGATATAAATGAGCTGGAGAGAGTGCAGAGACGTGCAACTAAATTGGTTAGAGGGACGGAAGACTTAAATTATGAGGGTAGACTGTCAAGGTTGGGGTTGTTTTCTCTGGAAAAAAGGCGCTTGCGAGGGGACATGATTACACTTTACAAGTACATTAGAGGACATTATAGACAAATGGCAGGGGACCTTTTTACCCATAAAGTGGATCACCGTACCAGAGGCCACCCCTTTAGACTAGAAGAAAAGAACTTTCATTTGAAGCAACGTAGAGGGTTCTTCACAGTCAGGACAGTGAGGTTGTGGAATGCACTGCCGGGTGATGTTGTGATGGCTGATTCAGTTAATGCCTTTAAGAATGGCTTGGATGATTTTTTGGACAGACATAATATTAAAGGCTATTGTGATACTAAACTCTATAGTTAATATAGGTATGGGTATATAGAATTTTAATTAAAAGTAGGGAGGGGTGTGTGTATGGATGCTGGGTTTTCATTTGGAGGGGTTGAACTTGATGGACTTTGTCTTTTTTCAACCCAATTTAACTATGTAACTATGTAACTATGAATGAGTGTGACCAATATAGGGTTATAAATGTTAACTAGAATTATCGCATGGTAAAACATACCAGTGGATTTAAAATCCACTCTGGGATTTTCAATTCCCCTTCTTGAATTACCATTTTCTCTATTGTCACTTTGCTGTTTGGATTACAAAACTGTCACAGGCTGCTTTTGTTTCTGGACTTAGCAGGCACCATGCATAGCATATCTCTCGCTTGCCAACATCTAAAGAGCTTTTTTGTTTAATATTTTGCCAGCTTCTTCCTCTACAAAATTCCATATCAGCTCCACATATGAATTGCTCTGAAATAGTGTAATACACGTTGAGTTGCTTGCAGCAAGAGAACCCATTTATTCTGCTCAAATCAATGATTGGAGCAGCAAGTACCATTCATTTCTTGGATTTACCGTGTATCTGTGAACAAGAAAGATCCAACAAATTGTTAGGGGGGAAATTTCATTTCTGGGCACCTTAGATGTGTTTTGTATTACTTCTTTTGTACCATTAGGGAGCTGCAGTCTGTGACATTTAAGTTTAATATAGTATTATGCCAACTTTTTTCTTTTTGCTCAGATAAATACCACCATGCAGAATAATAATAAAACTGAAAATAAAGCTGAAAGCTATTTCATGTAAAAACTACCCAACACTGCAGGAAATCTGACACTATTTGTATTGATTTTTACTTTGAAAGCTGGCCACAGAGTTGAAGAATTACACAACCATGTTAAACCCCTACCACCATTCAACAGTTTCACAAATAACCAAGTTGTTTTTCTCAGCAAACTACATTTTTATTTTGAGCCTGAATTACAGAAAAAAAAAATACTTCTTGTGTAACAGGAATATTGGAAATTGAACAGTGAGACTTAAATCTCCTTTTATATTCTTTTCTTCCAGCTGTAAATCCTGGTAGAGGATGAAACCTAAAAGTTTTCTCATGAGGTTCCTCATAAAAGTAATATGAACTCTGGCAAGATGTTTAAGGCCTATGGTACAAGTGGTGTAGTTTACATAGTGTGCTTATGAACGGAAATATACCTGTCACTGTTCGTCACCATAGTGGTAATTTTCCATCTTTCTGGGCAGAAGTGTAAGAGCACTAAAGAGTAGAGATGTCGCGAACTGTTCGCCGGCGAACTTGTTCGCGCGAACATCGGGTGTTCGCGCTCGCCGGAAGTTCGCGAACGTCGCGCGACGTTCGCCATTTTGGGTTCGCCATTGTTGGCGCTTTTTTTGCCCTCTCACCCCAGACCAGCAGGTACATGGCAGCCAATCAGGAAGCTCTCCCCTGGACCACTCCCCTTCCCTATAAAAACCGAAGCCCTGCAGCGTTTTTTCACTCTGCCTGTGTGTGCTGAAGAGATAGTGTAGGGAGAGAGCTGCTGCCTGTTAGTGATTTCAGGGACAGTTGAAAGTTTGCTGGCTAGTAATCGTTTTGATACTGCTCTGTTATTGGAGGGACAGAAGTCTGCAGGGGTTTGAGGGACATTTTAGCTTAGGTAGCTTTGCTGGCTAGTAATCTACCTTCTACTGCAGTGCTCTGTATGTAGCTGCAGTGGGCAGCTGTCCTGCTTCTGATCTCATCTGCTGACTGCTGCAATAACAGTAGTCCTTGTAAGGACTGCTTTTATTTATTTTTTTGTTGTTTTACTACTACTACTACTACTACTACTATAAGAGCCCAGTGCTATTAGTCTAGCAGTGTTGGGGAGTGGGACTGGTGTGCTAATCTGCTGCTCCTAGTAGTTCAGCAGCACCAACTTTAATTTTTTTTTTAATATTCATTTTTTTTTATTTTACTTTTTTTTATTTTACTACCGCTGTAGTAGTGTATAAGTTGACCTTTTAGGCATTATTTGCCCTGTAGGCATTATTTGCACACTGTTTTCTTCAACCCGCCATCTAGCTGTGTGACCTTGTTCACATTCTGTCTAAATATCCATAATATTACCGTCTCCAGAAAAAACACCGGAGTGACTTTTTTCAAGCAGCCATAATATATTTTACGTAATCCGTATCCACCGCTGTAGTAGTGTATACGTTGACCTTGTAGGCATTATTTGCACACTGTTTTCTTCAACCCCGCCATCTAGCTGTGTGACCTTGTTCACATTTTGTCTAAATATTGATAATATTATCGTCTCTAGAAAAACCACTTGAGTTACTTTTTTCAAGCAGCCATAATATATTTTACGTAATCCGTATCCACCGCTGTAGTAGTGTATACGTTGACCTTGTAGGCATTATTTGCACAGTGTTTTCTTCAACCCGCCATCTAGTTGTGTGACCTTGTTCACATTCTGTCTAAATATCCATAATATTACCGTCTCCAGAAAAACACCGGAGTGACTTTTTTCAAGCAGCCATAATATATTTTACGTAATCCGTATCCACCGCTGTAGTAGTGTATACGTTGACCTTGTAGGCATTGTTTGCCCAGTTTTTTTTGGCCGCAGCCACTGAAGCACAGAGGCCAGAAAAAATATGCCATATAAATGCTGAAAATAGTCATTTTTTGCCATACGTTGACTCAACGTATATGGCAAAAAATGACTATTTTCAGCATTTATATGGCATATTTTTTCTGGCAACTGTGCTTCAGTGGCTGCGACCAAAAAAACTGGGCAAACAATGCCTACAAGGTCAACGTATGGCAGTTGTTTAAAGAGAACAGTAGATTACTAGCCAGCAAAGCTACCTAAGCTAAAATGTCCCTCAAATCCCTGCAGACTTCTGTCCCTCCAATACAGAGCAGTATCAAGCAGATTACTAGCCAGCAAACTTACTATCATCTGTCCCTGAAATCACTAACAGCTCTCCCCCTACACTATCTCTTCCACGCACACACAGGCAGATTTTTCAGATACATTTTTGCCCTTGATCCCCCTCTGGCATGCCACTGTCCAGGTCGTTGCACCCTTTAAACAACTTTAAAATCATTTTTCTGGCCAGAAATGTCTTTTCTAGATGTTAAAGTTCGCCTTCCCATTGAAGTCTATGGGGTTCGCGAACCGTTCGCGAACCGCTCGCGTTTTTGCGCAAGTTCGCGAATATGTTCGCGAACTTTTTTTCCGACGTTCGCTACATCCCTACTAAAGAGAGCAAAAGTGCCAAGGTGCTTTTCCCAGTCCAGGCTGGGAATTATCAATATGAAGATACAGCTGCCATTTTAATGTCTCTTGAATGTCATATCCTCCAAGCATATACCCCACATAGATCATTGCTTTATGGTGTAATAATATCATAATGTAAGTTTATATGAATATACAATGTTGTTAAGATAATATAACTGGTGAGAGAATTAAACTCAAGGTGCTTCTGTAGGGAAGAATGGGAAACCCTGTACACAATTGCACAATGACTCCAAATAATGGAGCCCCAGGGATGCATTTTGGAGTCTCACTATGATATCAAAAAATTATTAAGAATACTATTAAAACTATTTAAGAGAAAAGGATACAACAAGCATTGCGGTGTAATATTATACTTAATGAAATGCAGTACAATAATGAGCTTGTACAACACAGTTATGTTGCACACTTGAGTAGTAATGGAGGCCAGGCCACAGTGTGCTGTAAGTCACACAAGGGCCCCCCTACGGAGGAAGCAGACTAGGGCCCCACACACATTATGCCAATGCATCTAACACAGCCCCCAAAGTTCCTAACTAATTGTTTTTATTCATCTTTAGGTAATGCTTCCCAAACTACTTATTGAGACATGGGCAGCTGGTATCTTTCAGAAGGCAGAAGGCGACCTTCCTCACATTTTTTAGCATTCTTTCCTATTACATACTGCATACATTGACTTGCCAGCTAGATGACAACCAGATTTGTTTCAGTCTTGCTTGAAATGGTGACTTACTAGGGCACCCACATCTCCCTAGGACAACTCCACTGGGTCTACATTCTCAGCAACACCAAAATCAGTTTTCTCTTTCAAGCAGTTTTATTAATGGCGGCTCAGGACTTAGGGACTCCTCAGGCCTCTGTTTTTCTTCTTGGTCTGGCTTGGCTTCACAGGACAGTTACCACTAAATTTTCTCGTGACCCGCCGTTGTGGTGCTTTTGAGCCAAGATTGAGTCCTGTCTCTCCTATAGAGGTTTCCTGCTCCTCTCCAAGAAGATCATCATCATTTATTTATATAGCGCTGTCAATATACGCAGTGCTTTCATGTGTTCCTGCCATAATCCTGTTTTTTCTCTGTATTCTCTGGTTTTTAATTTATGCCTCCATTGATGAATTTATAGTAACTATAGAACATTATAAATTGAAGGTGTAAAATAAATGTAAATTGAACTACAGCTATTTATTCATTTAGTTATAATTTTTAAATTGGTGAAGCACAATAAGGTAGTTTAGCCAATTTTTAACAGATTGTATAATTGCATGTGGTCTTAATACCAATACATTTATTTTAATTGATAAATACCATTTTAGCCTTTTAGGGTGGTAAAGGTGAAAAAGGTCCCTACCTGTTGGTATTAGGAGTTATACTGTGCCCTTAACGGATTATCGAATCATAATGTATGCCTGTTACTGGTGTCTGCTTGCTGTACTGTATGTCCCGTCTTGTGCCCGTCTGCCCTGACCTCAACTTGGTACTGGATTCTACTTGCTTTCCATTCGCGTTGATGGATCATTTCATCTACCAGTGTTACACTTTATTTGAACTCCAACCCATTCATACCTGACAGTGAGCTTCTTATAGAAACCAACTGCAGCTCTACAGAGCATATTGGTAACACTGTAAGAAACCTACACTAGCAGGGGTGTTAGTGCTTGTACTATTACCACTCTTCACTCATGTACTCAAATTTGCCAAATTTTGCTTGTTGACGTGAATAATGAGCAATTGTGTGCAATTTCTTTGTTCTTTCAGATTTGAATATAGTAATATAACCTACCTCAATGCATTTGACCTTTACAGTAGAAAAAATCATTACCAAAAGATCACTATTCAGTTCATGGTATAACTATAAAGAGAGTCCTACTTAAAACTTGCTGAATTTGTTAAAAAGGCGCTGACCTTTTCAGAATGCTTATAGCTTTTATTTAGTCTCTGAACTGTTAAATGTCCCTGCAGTTACAGACTTTTTTTTCCAAACCATAAATAAGCATAGGCAAAGTATTAATCCCCCACTGAGAATGCAACCAACTAAAATGACATGCCCGAGGTTTAGCATTTTTGTTATTAATTTGGCTGTATTCATAGTATAACTATTTGCCATTATTGTGCTATAAAGTATTTGAAGCTGTTTCCTATGAATGCTAAAACAAATTACATTTTGTAGTAGATATGTTTCTAATCTTCATATATAAGGTTGACGGCACATGTAGCATATTCTCGGCGCTTTATTTAATCTGGTAAAACCACATCTGTCACAACCAGCCTTGTCATCTGGTCAGTAAAATTGTGCTGAATGCCAATATTATTAACAGAGAAGAATTCAAAAAATAAAGGTAGGGCAGTATTTTCTGCCATGGGTCAGCCATTGATCCCTTTACAGAGGAAGCCTACCCCTTGATGGTAAAATTGTGTCTTATGTGCCAGACACTACAGCCTGAAATGAAGAGAAATACATGGAATGTAGGCTTAGTGACCCATAACTCCTTGTCTCTACCCTACTAGTATTGGACTGTTATGCCCCTTACAAACTATTTCCATCTGGACTGACTGTTATGTCCTCATGCTTATATTCATGGCTTTTATGATTGCTTTTAATATTTCTCAATATTTAAAATAGCATTTTGCATTATGTACCTTTATGCTTGGTTTATGTTATTTTATTAATGTAGCAACAATAGTTGTTAGGATAGGTGATGATTGTTCAAATTGTGACACCACTGGGATCACTTGACTATAGCTGAGCTATAATATGGAGCTGGTCACTGCTCCTGTATAAACTATAACAAACAAGGGAAAGTTGTGCTCACCAATCATTTTTAAACCATTAAACATGGATGCAATGAGGCTGTGACCACTCAATTCATACAAATACAAGAGGTCCTCTGCACTCAACCCATTATCAATATATTAAGGACAGTGAAAAATCTTGTGCCTTAAGGTATAAAACATGTCTTCCCCATAAAAATATAAGTTACAAAAAAAAAACATGTCTTCCCCTTAAAACAAAACAGGGATTGTTTGTCCATATATTGAAATATATTTAAGCTGGTCAACTATGTCAAAGTCATCCCTGGCCAGCCCTACAAATGTATAATGAAGCAATAAAATTCTTAATGAATCAGTTGTAAGTTGAGTGTAGGACTGGCTAGACCAGGGATGACTTTGACGTAGTCGGTCAGCTTAAATACTGTGTATTGCAATATATGGACAATCAATCCCTGTTTTATTTAAAGGGGAGGACAAAGATGGCAGTCTAGACCTACTGACTCAGGTGCCGACTTTTTTTGATGATGAAGATTACTGGAAAAATTCTGGATTAAAATACTTGTAGGCTTGTATGTAATAACTGCACACTGTGGTTGTACCCATAAATGACCCCTATACACTGTTTATTTTTTATATTCAATTGTGCTTTTCTTTTAGCTTTAGCAAACTATAAGGGAACTAGCAACACTGCTGCAGCCTCCGTCCTCTTCCGTCTGAATAATACGCAAGTTAGGGCAGGTAAAAGACAGGTAGAGGACAGATAGGGCATGGAGGAGGGATTCCCCCCTTGCCACCCCATGACTAGCCTGTTAAATAGAGTATTGCAGAACAAAGACCGCACTATATTTAAGGGGGTAGCAATAGCATAATAGCAGATATAGCAAAATTTGCACACTGTCCACATGGTTGTTAATTACCCCATAGTGCCATACATTTCTGTTGGCTTGTGCAACATTATTAATTACATACTTATTGTATATTTACCCCCTTTCTCTAGTTGTGTAGCACTTGTCTTGGGAATTAGTCTTAAAACCTTGAGTGGAGTATCTTATAAGTTTTCCAAATTTGATCAACTTTGAGGAAATATACTTATATCCAAGGGACTATATATTTATGATTGGTATCTTGTTTTTTGCTTGAGAAACTGACATTATATTTATATGTACATTTATATTGGCAGTGCAGTCTCCAAGCAACATATGAGCATCAGAAGTATTTATTCTAGAAATTAGAAAAACAACAACAGAACCTCTAGTGTTTTAATCATGACATATTAATTTAGTTTGGTTTCAACTCCCTGGTTTGAGCAAATAGTAATGTCTCATGTCTGCACCTACTGTCACATCAAACAGCATTGTCAAGCTCTGACTGATTGTATATGCTGGTCAGCTTTCAAATGACAAGCCATCAATGAAAACAAATGGATTATAAAAAAGTGGATACCACTTGCCCGATATAATAATTATAAACCAATTGTTTGATGGTTATCCAGGGTCAATGGAGATACCCATAATAAGGTTGCTTTATTCTGCTAACATCTCATTATACCTTACCCATATTTTCTCTCAAACATTGCTCACAGACAGGGATTTTTTTTTTTTTGGCTTACTGTAATGAATGTTCTCAGTGATCTCTGCTTTGCTGCTGACCACTGCAAGTTTTTGATAACAAATTGATGGCAAACATAACTCTGAACCTGAGCTTTTGCTTGCTACTTATCACACTGAGCAAAAGCCCTTTGCTTTCATTGTTGTGTTGATTGCAAAGGGAATTTACTGTTTTCTACTCTGGCGTATTATCGACAACTTGTGAAGAATAAGAAATATAAATAAGGATTAGTATCCACTATTATTTTCCCACTTGATTCTCCCCTTTTGCTATCTGGTTCTCTAAAGGTCAATGGCAGCTAAATAATTCACAAATCAAGGTTCCTTGCAACTGCAGTTCAATAAAAATAACTCTATGACAGCTACTACTGAACACAATAAACCCAAATAAGTTCTTAAAAACTTCAAAGGACTTTCATTATAATGAAGAATTCATAAAGTTTCTCTTTGTTCTCAAAAGCAAATAGTGTGCAGTGATGTGAAAGCCAATAAAGCTGGAATATAGAAACTTATTAATGTGAGAAAGGTAAATGCTCTTCTGCATTCTTCACTCTTACTCAGGCCTGTCTCGAATTTTAGTGGTTGTAGAGCTTTTTGAAACCACATATAAATGCTATTTCTCTAAACCATAAGTGTAACCATAGTTAAGCTAATGGTAATGAGCATGGGTTAAATTGGACTCACACATCAGGATCAGGGCCTTCACTAAGTGTAAGTCTTCTCTTGTAGTGTAACTATAACACACAGGCTACTGTATAACAAAAATAGGATTAATTGGATGTCAGGAGGTTCTTATGGTGAAAAACAAATGGATGGTTTATTAGCACAAGCAACTGACCACAGGTTTACTCACGTATGAGGATGGTATAACATATCACAGAGGAGGGTAGATAGAGGAGGATGATACAGCATTTACAGATGTGACTCTCGTAAGTCAAATAGTCAAGCGTACATCAATTCCCTCAGGCAGATACACCTTTAAGTGGTCCGGATCCCATCCAGTGGAATGGTTAGGGAGATGAAGTCTAAAGCCTAACACCCTATCCACTGTGGTCCCTTCACTAAAGGCATACAAGAAAGCCTTGTGCTACTCCCTGTTATTATCCTTGATGGTGCACACAACTGCTCTTTCTATATAACCTGCCTATCTTACTCACCTAGAGAGTATATGAAATAAACTACCCTGTGCTTGCTAACCTCGTTCACAGGGTTTCTTGGTCCCCGACTTAATCACTAAAGGTGATGTCCCTTTAGGGTGGTGGCTTTACTGGGCCTTGGTGTATCCAGGCTTAATGGGAAACACCTAGCTGGAAGGACACCAGGAACCAAAGAAGAAAATCCACCCCTTTCCACACACTATATTGAAATGTGGCAGGAAGTGGTCATTACACCCTTTGGCCAATAACTACTGGTTATGCAAATGCTTAAATAGATAATAGACTTTTGCCTAGTAACTAGGAAAAGGAAGGGAGAAGGGTAGGGATTTAAAGCCATAGGAGCCTAACAGAACCCTACAATAGCAAAAAGATTACTAACATTTCGGCTAGCACTCTAGCCTTTCTCAAAGTGCTCTAAACAAATGGAAACCCACCTTTAAAAGTCCCAGCAGCAGGAAAGGGAGTGTGATGATGTCATGACACATCAATATAGGGAGACATCGCAATATATAAATAAATAAATAGCATCCTATTTAATGTTGTGAGAAAAAACCCATTGACTTCAGTAGGTTTGCCAAATGTTTGACAGTTTTGCAAATTGTAAGTGATGCAAAATAGGTCAGATTTGCCAATTCAGTGACAAATGTAAAGGATGCAAATATTCATTCCCCTTCCTCAAAAATATTTGCATCATTTAGACGTCAGTTAATATTTTGAATTTAAAGTAAGGCAGATTTTATCAGTGGGAATCTCTTATTTGCCGAGTTTCCGAACAGCTTGTCACATACTACTGGAATGGGTAATTGAAAAGAAGCTGTAAGACTTCTAGATTAGTGAAGTTAAAAATCAGGAGCTGCCCATACTGAATATTGAAATAGTGCTATCAGTGGTATTTACCTTTAAAGGGATACTCTCATGGGAAAACATGTTTTTTTTCCAAACACATCAGTTAATACTGCTGGTCCAGCAGACTTCTGCACTGAAATCAAAAGAGCAAACATATTTTTTGTTTATATTTAATTTTGAATTCTGACATAGGGCTAGACATATTGTCAGTTTCCCAGGTGCTCAAAGTAATGTGACTTGTGCTCTGATAAACTTGTCACTCTTTTCTGCTGCATTGCAAGTTATTGTTAGCAGCCTACCAATAGAACAATGAGAAGGTAACCAGATGACAGCTCCCTGACACAAGATAACAGTTCCTTGATACATATGAGAATAGCACTCAATAGTAAAAATCCATGTCCCACTGCAACTTCTTTAGTTACATTGAGTTGGAGAACAACAATAGACTTGAGTTGGAGAACAACAATAGCCTGCCTGAAAGCAGTTCCATCCTAAAGTGCTGGTTCTTTCTGAAAGCACATGACCAGGCAAAATAATCTGAGATGGCTGCCTACACACCGATATTACATCTTAAAAAATATATACCGTATATACCCGAGTATAAGTTGAGTTTTTCAGCATCCAAAATGTGCTGAAAAAGTCTACCTCGGCTTATACTCGGGTCAGCGGTACCCGACCCGAGTAGCTGAGATTGCAGTCACTTTTAATCATTCCTATACCAACAGTTCACTTGGGGAGAGACTGCAATATCCCACAATGCCCTCTGTTGGTTATATGAAAAAATAACAGTGCGCCCTCTGTTGGTTATATGAAAGATTAACAGTGACTGCAATATCACACAGCGCCATCTGTTGGTTGTATGAAAGAATAACAGGGACTGCAATATCACACAGCGCCATCTGTTGGTTGTATGAAAGAATAACAGTGACCAATATCACACAGCGCCCTCTGTTGGTTATACGAAAGAATAACAGTGATGGCAATATCAAACAGCACCCTCTGCACATGGTAGTGGGACAGTGGGACAATGCACACAATAATCCGTTTGCAATTCTCTGTCACCATCAGCTTTGCAAAGAAGTCCGGTTGATCGCTGGGGGTCTCTTTGGCGGAATGTGCGCTGCTGGGAGACAGGGCTGTAGTTGTGTCTAGGCTTATACTAGAGTCAATAAGTTTTCCCAGTTTTTGTAGGTAAAATTAGGTACCTCGGCTTATACTCGGGTCGGCTTATACTCTAGTATATACGGTACTTGTTGATTCAGGAATAAAATGTTATATGGTAGAGTGAATTATTTGCAGTGTAAACAGTGTAATTTAGAAATAAAAACGACACCATAAAAATCATGATAGTATCCTTTAAAGATACAGTATCTTAAAAACTGGTCTCTTTCCAGCTTTCAAATGTGGTCACTGACCCCAGCAGGCAAAACACTATTGCTTTGTAAAGATACAATTTAATTGTTCTTGTTATGTTTTATTGTTTATCATTCCATTCTCCTACCTATTCATCTTCTAGTCATTTAAAGCACTGTCTGGTTGCTAGGGTAAAGTATACCATCGCAACCAAATAGGAAAACTCGTTAATTTTCAGTCACAGAAAGTGTTACAGTGGGGCTCATTTATCACCACTGGGCAAATTAGCCCTTAGGCAGTAACCCATGGCAACCATTGGTTTTTCTCAGCCAGCTGCAGGTAGAACAATGAATGCAACAATGTGATTGGTTGCCATATGTTAGTGCCCATGTGCAAATATGCCAAGTGTTGATAAATGGCCACACCTGTGTGGCCCCTCATGTTTTGTTTTACAGCATCAAGGAAGATGCCCTGCCTGGAATCAGTAAGAGGCAATAATGCCTACATTGCCGACCTCCAGCTGCTAAAATTCAACTCTATCAACAGCAATAAGTCATGGTAAAAATACCCAAAGTGACCCATGTAGACCGACCAGGGCAGATCAACATCCCCAGATCAAGTTCAAATCCTAAAACTTGCCCCATAGGCATCTGACCAATCCATGGTGCTACTCAGAAATTAACATATACCTCTCTGAATGTAGCAAAATAATATAATATAAGGACTATTTGTTTAGCACTTTTATTAGTACAGGTACTGGGACATTTTGGGGCAGATTTATCAAGGGTCAAAGTGAAACTTCGAATAAAAAATTCGATTTTCAAGCTATTCGATATCGAAATTTATCATGTACTATCTCTTTTAAACTTCGACTTGCCGAATTGCAGTTTTAGCCTATGGGGGACCGCCTAGTACCTATTTGGAGTCATTTGGTGGACTTTGAATAATCAAAGTTTTTTTGTGGAAAATACTTTGATTCAAATTTGATCGAATGTTAAAAACTTAAATTTTTTTAACAAATTTTGATTGCACTTTATTAGAATTTTGAAGTTTTGGGAGATCAAAAAAACTCCCATTACTTTGAAATTTGACCCTTGATAAATCTGCCCCTTTGTGTAGCTAAACCAGGGGTGATCCTAGCCCCTTTGCCCCTGGTAACCAGTGGGGTGCTGCTGCCTCATGGGAGTTTCTCAACTCAACCTCATTGGCTCAGTGCCCCTGTGCTAAACATATCCAGTTCTCCTTTTTCCCATCCCCAAAATGCCTAATGATAATAGATATAAACCCTGTTATTAACTTGATAGCATGTGCGAGTTATACTGTTTAGTGATGGTATTACTCAAGGAAAATGTGCTACTCCTTTTTGAAAAATTGTCTTATTGGATGTTTTCAGAATAACTGTTTTACCACTTGTAATTTAAAAAAAAAATCAATCAAAAATGGATTTTCATGCATAAATCATATGTATCACTTTCTTATCTCAGTGACTAATCCTGTAAGGGTT
The DNA here is from genome assembly GCF_017654675.1 of Xenopus laevis. NCBI lineage: Eukaryota > Metazoa > Chordata > Amphibia > Anura > Pipidae > Xenopus > Xenopus laevis. Next base: position 110,359,413 of record NC_054382.1, read on the forward strand.
CTGATATCCTGCAGTGAAGTATCAAGTGGTTTCTGATAAGATGAGACTACTAGTCTGAATATTTGTTATAAGATTGCTAGAAACATATAAATCATAATAGAACTACTGCCTTGTAAGAGGAAGGTGGGAGGCAATAGAATTTTAAAAATGTTAAAGACTTTCCTAAATCTAGTACCATGTAATGCGAATGACTAAAACAGTCTCGGTCATTTACAAAGTGCAGGTGCTCTAAAATAGATGCAATGGAGAGAGAATATTTACCGCATTTGTTAAAGTGTATGATGTAAAATGTGTTATTCGGAGACATTTTTTATTATTAATTGCGATTTTTGAATGAATTTGCTTTTTGTTCAGCAGCTCTCCAGTTTGGAATTTCAGCAGTTGTTTGGGTCAAATTTAACCTAGCAACCAAGCAGTGGTTTGAAAGAGAGACAAGCATGTGAATGGAGGAAGACCAAAATAGAAAAGTTAGTAATAAAAAGTAATAAAAAGTAACAATAACAATAAAATTGTAGCCTCACAGAGCAATAGAATTTTGGCTGCTGGGGTCAGTGACCCCCACTTGAAAGCTTGAAAGAGACAAAATTAAACAAACAATTGAAAGACTAATAATAAATAAATAAAAAAGACAGATTGCAAAGTTTCTAGGAACAGGCCATTCTATAACATATAACAAGTTAACTGGAATGAGAACCACCTCTTTAAAGGGGTTGTTCACCTGCCAATACTTTTTTAACTGATACATTATGTTGATACATTTCTTATGTTTGACCCTGCTGAGCAGAATCCCTAAGTTCCATTACAGCCAGCTGTTTGAATTGATACAATAGTTGCTAATTTTCCACAGGTGCAGCTGAGAAATGAAGCAAATTGTAACAGTTCAGAATGTGCGTCTGGATCACTCAGCTGCCAGACTGAAACAACAGACAGGAACATTAAAATTTACACTTCAATTTTGGAAAAACTGAAACAAACAATGTGAAAACAACTAAACTGAAAAAAAGTGTTTTAGAAGGTGAAATTTTTTTTTTTTCCAAAACACATCAGTTAATAGTGCTGCTCCAGCAGAATTCTGCACTGAAATCCATTTCTCAAAAGAGCAAACAGATTTTTTTATATTTAAATTTAAATCTGGAATGGTGCTAGACATATTGTCAGTTTCCAAGCTGTCCCCATTCATGTGATAAACTTTAGTCACTCTTTACTGCATGTTGGAGTGATATCACCCCCCCCAGCAGCCAAACAAAAGAACAATGGGAAGGTAAACAGATAGCAGCTCCCTAACACAAGATAACAGCTGCCTGGTAGATCTAAGAACAGCACTCAGTAGTAAAATCCAGGTGCCACTGTGACACATTCAGTTACACTGAGTAGGAGAAACAACAGCCTGCCAGAAAGCAGTTCCATCCTAAAGTGTTGTCTCTTTCTGAAAGCACATGACCAGGCCAGATGACCTGAGATGGCGCCTACACACCAATATTACAACTAAAAAAATACATTTGCTGGTTCAGGAATGAAATTTTATATTGTAGAGTGAATTATTTGCAGTGTAAACAATGTAATTTAGAAATAAAAACTAAATCATATAAATCATGACAGAATCCCTTTAAGGGTTGTGGATCCATACCTTCCTGCACAAACCTAGAGCTGCCTCCACCCTGAATGTATCCGTAATTCCTTGGTTGCCAGAGCATGCCCTTCAGTGAATCAGTTGCAAATACCATTTTGCAAGCATGTTCCAGAATCGACACAAACCCCACTCTGAAAATGGCAGACACAACTTGCAATTGATATCAAAATGTAATCAACAAAACTTTCAAAATGTTGCCATTTCTAAGCATCAGGCACAATTGCAGCAGATGCAACTTGGACTGAGGATGCGATTAATTTGAATTAAAGGGGAAAAAACAGTCATTTCAAAACACAATTCATTGTTTAGCTTTAATTCTTCTTTTGAGTTACTGTCAGATACATAATATATACTGTAACAGTAACCTAAATATATATAATTACCAGATTTGTTCCTGGATTTGTCAAAGCCTGTCTTCTCTGTGATGGTAAGAACATATACAGCTGTGTCTTCATAAATGTTTCATTTTCTCCTAGTGCAGCTAGTCCTAGTCCTATTCCCCTGCCACAGAGATGAATTTTAGGGGAAAAAAAAAACTTTTCTACTCGATACTTTTTTCTTTATTGTGTTGTCTGCAGATTTGGAATATTGCTGATGTATTCCTATGTTTGGAAATTCTGACAACTGTCATATTCCTTGTACAAGTAACAAATTCAGAAGGTGCACAGAAAAAAATATCAGGCAGTGACATTGCTTGTCGCACAACAAGGAAAGCTGTGTGCTGATCTAAAAGTAAAGCAAGTCTATCCCCTGTGAAACCGTACTGCGTGCAAAACAATAACGTGAAGTACCAGCTGAATGGCGCCGAATTGCTTTGTGTTTCCAGAACTACTTGAAACAATAATGTTTTTGGCTGCCTGCCACAGCCAGTAGACATTGTTATGATGGAGAGAACAAAGGTAGCAGAAAAATATGCATGGCAGCTTCTCCGCATTTAAACTGTGAAGATTGCATATTTACACGTTCTCCATATTGACAAATAGGCTTACTGCTGAGATTATAATAAATATCTCAGTTAATGGCACAGGGAAATGCAGTGATGATATTATTATGTAATAGCAGATGAAATACATCATTCTTCCATGACTGTGTTTGTTTTCTTAGTAAATGAAATGTTTTCATTTAGGACAGAGCGATTCTTTACTAAAATGCAAACATGGTTTTAAAGTTCTGTTAACATAATACAGGTATGGGACCTGTTATCCAGAATGCTTAGGACCTGGGGTTTTCCAGATAACGGATCTGTCCGTGATTTGGATCTTCATACCTTAAGTCTACTAGAAAATCATGTAAACATTAAATAAACCCAATAGGCTGGTTTTGCTTCCAATAAGGATCAGTTTTATCTGAGATGTGATCAAGTACAAGTTACTGTTTTATTATTACAGTGAAAAAGGAAATCAATTTTTAAAAATCTGGATTATTTGGATAAAATGGAGTCTATAGGAGACACCTAATCCGTTACTCTGAGCTTTCTGGATAATGTGTTTCCGGATAACAGATCCCATACCTGTACAGTAATTGTCTTTATGTATATTTATACAATTTTGTAATGTTTGAATGTATATATATATTCATTCCATTATTTATGCAATTCTGTAATGTGTTGACTATGTGCAGGTATGGGAACTGTTATCCAGAATGCTTGGGACCTGGGGTTTTCTGGATAATGGATCTTTCTGTAATTTGGATCTCAATACATATAGGATGTTATTTAGAAAAATCTGACATTTTCTCACTATTTACTGAAAACCACTCAGACCAAATCCATACAGACTTCTCTCCCCCCCCCCATTTATCAATACATTTTCACAAAAACTTCTTGTGCTGGAAAAAGACGATAGAATTGTGAAAAAACGAAGTGTATGATTTTTTTCAGATTTGACACCGGAAAACTGCAATTTATTCAGATTATCACCTTAAAACCACAAAATCTTTGGATTATTGAATGAAACCCAGCACAAATCAGTATATAGGAAAAGATATAGGAAAAAACTAAAAAAAAACAACGTGAAAAAAATCTGAATCGTAGGTTTTTTTCAGATTTGTCGCCAAAACCTGTGAATTTTTTTTATATTTGATAGGGGCTTAATTAATCACAAAAAGTCTGGGTTTTTTTCTAAGAAAAAATGGTGTATTCCCCTGACCAGAAAAAAAGGGACTTTAATAAATAACCCCCAAGGTCTGCTAAAAATAATTTAAACATTAATTTAATTCAATAGTATTGTTTTGCCTCCAGTATGGATTCATTATATCTTAGTTGGGATCAAGTACAAGGCACTGGTTTATTATTACAGAGAATAAGGAAATATGATATAATATATGATATAATTTCGAGTTATTAGATTGTAATTTTGAGCTTTCTGGATAATGGGTTTGTGGACAACAGAGCCCATACCTGCATGTATATATATATATATATATATATATATATATATATATATATATATATATATATATATATATATATATATATATATATATATATATATATACGCCATAGTCAGAATATAATACAAATATGGCTGACACTAGGGGGGGTTATTTATCCGAATGCCAAAAACCTGAAATATCCAAGTTTTTTTTTACTATAAAGTCCACATTTTTACTGGAAAAAAACTCGAGTTTTCTAGAATTTATTAAACCCTGAGGTTGTTAAAAATCTGAATAAAAAAGTGCTCCAACTCAGACCTGCTGAGTTCATGTAGAAGTCAATGGGAGAAGTCCCGAAGATATCCTGGGTTTCGTTTAATAATCTGAAGATTTTGTGGTTTTTGGGCAAAACCCATTTTTTTGGGCAAAACCCATTATTTAGAAATTACTTGAGAAGTGTATGGATGTTTCAATGTTTCTGACAGCTATTATATATCTATAGACATGGCAATATACATAATTGTAAAGTGGCAGTTCATATTTTTTCTGGCATGGGAAGTAATTATTTTAACATTGCTGCAGCGGGGATATACTTATTCCTTGCTACTTTATTTTTTTTATAGAGAATGTAAATTGTCACATCATTTAGCCCAGTTACCATACAATAACTTTACTTGTGGTAAACAAAATTTTGAGTCCGTAGAGTCTGACTCCTACTGAAGTTGACTAAAGTATATTTAGTTCCGAGAGATGAGTATGTCACTCGAAGAATATAAATAAATGCAGATAAATGGAAAATAATGCAAACTTTTCAACAATGCTCAGAAAGATCTGCCAACATCATAGAGGCTGTGAATAGAAATCAGCTTTGACTTTGATGGGTAAAACAACTCTGTATAGTATCAGTAGTGTCTATTAAATATAACCTCTTTTCACGTGGCATCAGACAGTATTGATTTTTGTGGTTCTCACCAATGTAGAGTAATTGAAAAATCAATACGCATCCAGAAGAAAGGCAAGCATGCAATAATACTGATAAATAAATATCCACTAGAATTACTTGTGTGCTTAAAAGGAGAAAACCAATGCAACATACGCACTTGTGATGCAAAGTCAGATAAAGGATCCAAATGTAGTTTTTTTTACTATCAGGCAACAGAATAGAAAGTGATTTATTTTAATGAACACGTTGGCACCTCGTATACTTGCATGGAGAAATCTATGATACTCGTATGGCTATCAGGGCAGAAACTTGGGGTAGGCAGATGGGGTACATCACTTGAGCTTAGTTGGAGAGGAGTAGGGGGATTGAACTGTGAAGGAGCTGGTTCAACCTAGCAGCCAGGGGGGTGTTTACTTTGGGCATCAGTATTACTTGACTCAGCTCTGATGGCTATTTCTAGTGACTTTCATCAAACAAAAGCCCTGTTTTACTGATCTCTGGATCAAAGTCAATCTTCATCAACAAATCAGGATCTATTAACATTTGTCCATACCTCCCAACATTTTGGAAGTAAAAAGAGGGACAAAAACTTTTTTCGCACGTAGCGCAGCGAACTTTTTTGACCACACCCTTTCTGTGGGCACACCCACTAATTACCATGTTCATTTTACAAAATTTGGCAGGTTATGAAAGTTTGAAAATAATTCTCCTTCTCTAAACTGTTTTTTTTTTGTGTCTCAGAATTGTTACAAAGTATCTTATTTGCACCTGTTAGCTGTTCTGGGTTCTCTGCTAAAAGCCAATTTAGATAGAAACTTTGTTTCTTTTTCTGGCTGTTCTAGTGCAGAGAAAATAGGGACTTTCCAGTACAAATAAGGAACTGCAGGTTGAGCTGTCAAAAGAGGGACTGTCCCTCCAAAAAAGGGACAGTTGGGAGATATGATTTGTCTAGTTTACTACCATTTTCAACTTAGACTTGCCTAGGTTGCAACTTCCACAATATTTGGTATTAGGAGTCCTTTAATATTGTATTATGTAGCTCCATAGCTCTGAAGTAGGATATATACATTAATACATAAAAAGTTACACGCCTCCTATGATAACAAAACCTCATCTCCAGTTCCATTTAATGTGGGGGTGCCGCAAGGCTCTGTACTTGGTCCGCTGTTGTTCTCCCTGTACACTCTGTCTTTGGGAGATCTGATCTGTTCATTTGGCTTTAATTAGAGGAGGAGTCTGGGTTCACAGGCTCACTTAATAACTGCACGAATGGTTCAGCTCAATCTAGTCAGTGGCTGACTCAGGATATGATTCAAAAAGCTTTAATACAAATTAATGTAAACAAGGCTCCAGGGACTGATGGCATACACCCCCGGGTTCTAAGAGAGTTTAGTTCAGTTTTAGACCAGCCCTTATTTCTGATTTTCTCAGATTCACTGTCATCTGGTATGGTGCCTATGGATTGGAGAAAAGCTGATGTTATTCCAATATTTAAAAAGGGATTACGATCTCAGCCTGGCAATTATAGGCCAGTAATCTTGACATCTGTGTGGGCAAATTATTTGAAGGCTTGTTAAGGGATCACATTCAAAATTTTGTCCTAATGAATGGCATTATGAGCAACAATCAGCATGGCTTTATGAAGGATAGGTCATGTCAGACGAATTTGATTGCATTTTATGATGTGGTAAGTAAGATTCTGGATAGTGGGGGGGCAGTAGATGTGATCTATTTGGATTTTGCCAAAGCGTTTGATACTGTGCCCCACAAACGACTGCTTTCTAAACTAAGGTCTGTTGGGCTTAATGAAGGCGTTTGCACATGGATAGGAAACTGGCTACAGGATCGGGTACAGAGGGTGGTTGTTAATGGGACATTCTCTTCTTGGAGTAAGGTTCTTAGTGGGGTCCCCCAGGGCTCAGTATTGGGTCCACTTTTATTTAACTTGTTCATTAATGATTTAGGGGAGTGTGTTGTAAGTAATGTATCAGTGTTTGCAGATGACACAAAATTATCCAGCCCAATTAATTCCATCCAGGATGTGGCATCCTTGCAACATGATCTTGACAAACTGGCAATCTGGGCAGCTAAGTGGCAAATGAGATTCAATGTTGATAAATGTAAAGTCATGCACCTGGGATGTAAAAATATCCAAGCCACTCATACCCTTAATGGGACTGCACTAGGCAAATCCATTATCGAAAAGGACCCTGGAGTCCTTGTAGATGATAAACTTGGCTGTAGCAAGCAATGCCAGTCAGCAGCATCAAGGGCAAATAAGGTCTTGAGCTGTATTAAAAGGGGCATAGAGTCAAGGGAGGAGGGGGTCATTCTTCCACTGTATAGAGCACTTGTAAGGCCCCATCTAGAATATGCCGTACAGTTTTGGTCTCCATCACTAAAACAGGACATTATTGTATTAGAGAGGGTACAGAGAAGGGCAACTAAGCTGGTAAAAGGTATTGAAAATCTTAGCTATGAGGAAAGACTGGCCAAATTGGAGATGTTCACGCTGGAGAAGAGGCGCTTAAGGGGTGATATGATGACTATGTATAAATATATAAGGGGATCATATAATAATCTCTCTAATGCTTTATTTACCAGTAGGTCTTTCCAGCTGACACGAGGTCACCCATTCCGATTAGAAGAAAAGAGGTTCCGCCTAAATATTCGGAGGGGTTTTTTACAGTGAGAGCTGTGAAGATGTGGAATTCTCTCCCTGAATCAGTTGTACAGGCTGATACATTAGATAGCTTTAAGAAGGGGTTGGATGGCTTTTTAGCAAGTAAGGGAATACAGGGTTATGGGAAATAGCTCATAGTCCAAGTTGATCCAGGGACTAGTCCGATTGCCATTTTGGAGTCAGGAAGGAATTTTTCCCCCTCTAAGGCAAATTGGAGAGGCTTCAGATGGTTTTTTTTGCCTTCCTCTGGATCAACTGGCAGATAGGTAGTTAAAAAAAAAAAAAAAGGTTGAACTCGATGGACATGTGTCTTTTTTCAACCTTACTTACTATGTTACTATGTTACTATGTATTATCATCTGTATGCTGATGATACCCAAATATATTTATCCATCCCTTCATTAACAGCTGAAACAGAGGCTCAGATCTCTAACTGCCTCCTGGCTATCTCAAATTGGAAGAACCAGCGCCACTTCAAATTCAACCTAACAAAAACTGAACTTATCATCTTTCCACCTAAGCCTGGTCCTACTCCCCTATTTACTATCTCTATTGATGGCATGCTCATTATTCCTCTCAACTCAGCTCACTGTCTCGGGCTAATCTTTGACTCCTCTCTCTCTTTCTCTGATCATATTAAAACCACTGTCAAAACCTGTCACTTTTTCTTAAGCGATATTGCCAAAATCCTTCCTTTCCTTTCACCTGCTACGGCCAAGACTCTCATGCATGCTCTCATCCTATCCCGACTAGATTACTGTAACCTTCTACTAACTGGCCTCCCTAACTCCCATCTCTCCCCTCTACAGTCTGTATTAAACACTGCTGCCAGAATTATCCTCCTCTCATCCAAAAGGCTACAGGCCCCTCCGCTGCTGAAGTCCTTATCATGGCTTCCTATCAAACAAATAACTTATAAACTCCTCCTCATAACTTTTAAAGCCCTTCATTCCTCTGCACCTAACTACATCTCATCTCTTGTCGCTCTATATGTTCCTGCCCGAAACCTCCGCTCCTCTCAGAGCAACCGCTTGGTTGTACCCCCCACTACTACTGCTGTTTCCCGTATCAAACCCTTCTCTCTTGCGACTCCTTATATTTGGAATGCCATTCCTGAATCTCTCAGGAGAGAATCCTCCTTCAATGTTTTTAAAACAAAACTCTACCTCTGGGAGCACCTGGATAACACCTGAACTGGCACTTATATAACAGTGTAACAAACTGTAACCCACAGCACCAATACCCCTCTGAATTGTGTCTGTATGTTACCCTCCCATTTAGACTGTAAGCCCTACGGGGTAGGATCCTCTAGCCTTTTGTTTCCTTGACACTGAGCACTTAATCTGTATTGTAATTATATTTTTTTATATTTATGTGAATTGTATTTCTAATAATGCACTTATTGTTACTTTTTATTCCCTTGTTTGTTACTACTAATTTATTGTTTTGCTGTACAGTGCTCTGCCCTCAAGGAGCGCTTTACAAATAAAAATATACATATATACATACATACATACACGCCATTACAGAGTGATGCAAATGAACTATATAACTATAACTATAGCTCTTTTTGTTCAATAAATAAAGGTAGCCCTGTGTGTATATTTTTTTGTGCATCCTTAAACTATAGATAATTTGCAGAGTAACAGTAAAAGATTTTTGGAATCTGACTTGGCAGTGTTCTAAGGGTAATACACACTTTGTATTTTGTATAAAATTCATGGCCTTTGTACACCTAGTTGTGTTTTCATGGCAGAGGAGATCATGTGTGTCATAAAATAATATTTAATTTAGTTATATTCCCTTTTCTTTATCATATTATGTGGCCATTTAAAACATTAGTGTACCCATTTGCAGTTTGAACGTCTTGGCTTTGCTCCTAGTACATTAGGTAAATATATCATTAGCTGATGGATTATATTAATCACAAATCTAAACTGCACTGGGAAATGGGAACCAAAACATTGTTTCAGGTTTATGTGCCCTGAAACCAACTAACCTATATGTATCAGATTCTGATCTTTAATAAATAAAGGGATGGGGGGTCCACACATGGACCATTTTGGATCACTGGAATGTTCATGTAATGTAAATTTTAATAAATCCGCAAATGTGCATTTGCCCAGGGCAGAGGGCCCTTTCTTTCATGTGGTATAACTTTTGACAGAAGCACCACTGAGAGATGACAAACAAGTGGCAGAGCTGTACACTACAAATTACTTTAATTATAGATGATAATTTGCTTCCCTTTTTCTTGTAGCATGCCCATTTTGTTATTTATCTGCTCCCATAGGTCTGCAGAGCCACTCGCTCAGATTCTGGGGGATTTAGCTGACAGGCAATAAATTGGCTCTTCTTTTGGGCGGCTAATCCCCCCGAACTGCCTCCCGCTGGCTGTAATCTAAATCGTCGGTGGGATAGCACTCGGACAATTTGTTTTCCGAAGTCGCCCAAAGTTTCCTCGTGAGGCAACTTTGGGTGACTTCAGAAACGAAGCACACCGATTTCCATCCCACAAGAGATTTATTCACTGGGCGACTAATCTCCCCGAATCTGAGCATGTATCTCTGCCCTTAGTGCTGCAATGTTAGGTTTATGTTATCCTTTTCCTTGTGCATTGATCAGAGGATATTAAAGAATCAAATCCTCCAAATTTTGAGAATGTGCCAGTGTCAGTTCTTTAGTATGACTGTGTCCTTGTTAATAGTTTAACAAACGTATGTGATTGTCTGTAACCATACCAAATTACAATGGATTTGTAACCCTTTCGACAACCTGATGGCACGGGACAAACCTGAGCCACTCCTCAGTGGTATTGGGAGAGACTGGGTACCTGGTACTTACTAGTGCAGTAACTCCACATAGTGGGATCCGGGAATGCACCTACGGATGGCCCCACTGGGAATACAGTAATAACACACACACATTATTAGTTAAACTAAATAAAGGTTTATATAAAATAAATGGCCAACTAGTACTGACATCTGTTCTGACATGTTTGGTGAGCAAGGAGTACTTTCCAGCCACATTAGATATCCAGGTAGGCCGCAGAAGTGAGGCTAACCCCACAGTCTGAGAAAGAGCTGTGGAGCTATGCACTAACATTGCTTTGTTATGTTTTATTTCCTGTGCCATAAGCATATTAATGACTGCAGGGACATCCTAAATGATCATTCATTTAGCTTGGTGTTCTCTGACTAAATTCTGAGAGTTTCATCCACTTATAATGAATAAAATGTTTATGTTCTTAGTACAGTGCTTGCATTTTTGCCATTTGAGCAGCTAATTTAATTTTAAGTTTGGAGGACTGGGACTTCTTGAAAAAGAACACCATAGTATGCAAAAGTGTTTGTAATCATGTCTTAAGTTTTTGTTTTCTTTTTAAGTCATTGGAAATTATTATAATTGTTTATAGATCTGAATATTTTATGGAAAATAATGTAAACGTTTTCTGAAAATAAGACACTATTTAGCCTCTAAGCAATGGATTACCTCCACTCATAGGTCTGCTATGCCTCTGAACTGAAGGAATAAGTCTAGCCCATGTCATGTCCTTTAACTTCAAGAATGATTTGGATTCTGGTCCTGACTGATCTTGTTTGTGCTCCTTGACATTTGTCTATCCTTTTACTGCATATTCTTTATTGCTGCCTGCCTGGTCTTGCCTCAGTCCAGCCTTGGCTTCTTACTCCTGGTTTCTACTTGTTTCTGTGGCCTGTATGTGACTTTGCTTTATTTTCCCTTGTCTGCTCTGAATCTTGGCTGTTGACTTCAGTATCGTCTTTATTTTCACATTGTCTACTCTTATGGGGCTGTGGCCTCTAGGGCACTTCTTTGGATTAAGGAATCAAATTTGATAACACTACACTAAAGGGTCAAATTATAAAAAATTAAGGTAAACTTGAGAACAAATCACAACTAACAGTATACACAACTTTCCCCAGAATTCACAATATTGTTTTACTGCTGTTTGGTGATTATTTATGACAAATCATGAATTAACAAATAATTAACTCATGGGAAAAATCATGAATATCATTTGTCCAAAGTTTTTTTATTTCAAGTGGTGCAAAACCTCAAAAAAGTGTATTTTCTGGGCAGAAACATTGGAATAAATAGCAAATGCACCTTCCTTAATTTTGCAGAAAATCAGGTCAAGGTTTGACCACAGATTTTAATCAATCTGCCTATTATGTTTATAGGAACAAATACATGATGTGAACAATGATTTAACCTGAAGCTGTGTTTTAGCCTCTAGAGTTGGACTGGGCCATGCGGGGCCCACCAGGACTGCAACCAAAAGACCCTCTAAGCTAGACCCCCCCACCTACAAGCTCCTCACCTCCTCTACCTCATTTCTGATGTAGGCAGGGAGAGGCAACTTTCCAGGTGGGGAAGCAGGCTGGGGTTCTGGGACCAACAAAGGTTGGTGGCCCACTGAGTTTTTTTCTGGTGTCCAGGAGACACCAGTCCCACACTGTGTAAGCCCATGTAAATTATTCACATCATCTGACAATGAACATATTAAAACATATGAGAACCTGGTGCATAATTTTAGTGTCACTTTCAGATGATGGCAGACAACATTAAAAACTCTCCAAAGGCCATGAACATAAAGCAATTCTGCCAAAATCCTCAAATGACCACCACTGATCAAGCAAAAGCCTTGTGTGACCACCCTATCCCATCTTCTGCTCCTTGTCATTCTTGCTTTCTGAAGGATAAAAGTTGAAGCAGTCATTCCTTCTTTTCACTATTGTGAAATATGTCTGACTTGAGATCCATGACATGATAGTAGCCCTGTATCTAAAACCAATTAACCAAATTCTCTCTTTCGTCTACATTCTGCCACTTTGTTCTGAATATTGGATCTAAATAAGATTGTGTTGGCAGACAGTAGTAATGTTCTTTCACTGGTAATATGACCAGGAGTAAAATGTTGTATGTTAGTTGTACAGCATTATTGTGGCACAGCGACACTGTTGTGTCTTGGATCATTGTGCACATTCTTTGCTTTTATAATGATTTTATTCTCTGTTTTCTTCTAAGCAAAACAAGATAAAGAAATGTTTAGTCTCTCAAGAGCGGCACAGTGGGCTGGATATTTCAAATGTTCTTTCCAATGGCAGACTATTGATTTCGGGTCAGGTTAGGAGGCTGGGTTATGTTGTTGTTGTTGTTTTATTTTTCAGCATGTGGTATTCAAGGAACATATTTGGTATATAAAAGACCCAATTGAAGTACACAAAATATTCATACCTGTGTAAAACAGTATTTTCTATTATGTAAAAAGGAATTGCTATGGTAATAGCATAATAAATGCATTTGTGCCTTCATGCCTGTGAAGATGGAGACTTGTTTAATACTATACATGTAATAAGGAACTGCAGAGATTTCAGAACAAAAAAGGACTAATTTAAGATCACAGTTGCAAATGTGGTACAGGTATTTGTATCCATACATGCCAAGCACCATTGTATCTGACCTGCCTCTTCTGCATGTTCACCTATTGATGCAGCATGGGAACCCTGGAGTGACCTTGACTCTAAACGTGGCAGCAATTCTAGGGTTTCCACAGTGGGCTGCATCAATAGACGCAACAGCCACAGAAAGAATGATGAGAAAGTGTGATTTTAAAGCTGATCATTGGAAACAACTTAATCCCCACTCTGACAATTTTGGACTTGTGTCCAATTTGTAAGATCATGCAACTGTAATTCGGTTCATTTTAACCCTCAAGTAAAACTGCGGCATGCACAAATTCATCTGTTGCTACAATTATGCTGGAATTGAATGGAATACTGTACATTTTGGGTAAAAACATGATGAATTGTGGGCAGAATTGCACTTCACACACAGCTCTGTTTTCGGAATAATCCTTAGGGCAGGGGTGCCCAAACTTTTTGCAACGAGGGCCAGATTTGGTGAGATGGGGCCAACCATTCAGCCAGACATTCTTTGATCCATTAACATTAAATTACAGGAATCAAGTGATCGTAGCAGTAATATTTGGGCACATTAGTGAAATGATCTGCCACTTGGTCTATACTGCTGCCTGTGTGCTGAAGGTGTTAGCAATAGACACGTACTGGAACGCAGTGACGCCATACTTCTTTAGTTTACTGTACTGGCACATCAGTATGTCTATTGCACCTTCAGCCCTAAAGAAGTATGCTTAAACAGCGCGTCTCTACATGCCAGTATGTGTCTATTACTAACACCTTCAGCACACAGGCAGCAGTATAGACCAAGTGGCAGATCATTTCACTAATGTGCCTTAATATTACTGCTATGGGACTCTTGATCACACTGTGCTGGAGGGCCTCATTATTATTAATTTCATGATGGAGTTTGAGGGCCGGTGTAAATTTGAAAATGGGCCTCAATTGGCCCCCGTGGACATGCCTGCCTATGGGGGTTATTTACTAAACTCTGGTTTTCAGGGTTTTTTTAAACTTGAATTTTTCAGGATTTATTGAAGTCTGATGCTGCAAAAAATCTGAATCCAAAAATCCGCCATCTCAGACCTGCGGATGTTGTATATAAGTTAATGAGAGACATCCCTATACTATTTGGAAGTTTCTGTGGTTTGCACTGGAACTAGCCCAAAAATGCAACAATTTTGGGCAAAAATCCCAAAAATTCGTACAATTCGAGAAAAATTCAGAAAAAATTGTACAATTCGGGTATTGGCCCGATTTTATAGAGTTTTCCCCCGATCCAATTAAATTGTGCTTTTTAAATAATAAATCAAATAGTGGATTCTGGGTCTTTGGTGGGACCTTTTTAATTTAAAAAAATCTGAAAAATTCAGATTTTTTAAAAATGACCCGCTTAATGTAGCCAAGGGGTAAATATAAGTCACCCTTAAAGAAATATTCCTTTACCTGATATGACGAGCTGGTGCAACAAGAAAACTACCCTGGGCCGGGGTTCTTCTTAGCTATTATCACTGAGAAATTCTATTACTGCTTTTTCTTTTTTCAAGTTGGTTTACATGCACAGTAAGAAGTAGAACTTTTCTTACTTTATTGTGCATGCGTTGGGCCAGGGTAGTGAAGAAAGATGAAAGGGAAAAAGAGAATCACTGAGGAGATCCTGGTATGGTGCAGATTTCTGCTAAAAGCAGTACCTCACCTCACCTTTCCTTCTCCTTTAAATCATAATAGCTGCATGTATAGTTCTTTCATCAAAATCTGAAATTTTCTCACTATTTTCTGAAAACCACTCAAACGGAATTCCCCCCTATTAATCGATACATTGTCATGAAAATTTCTTGTGCAGGAAAAGACTCGATAAAATCATACGTTTTTTTTTCAGATTTGTCACTGAAACCTGTGCCTTTTCATATTTCACCCACGAAATCTTTGTTTATTGAACAAAACCCAGCACAGATCAGGATATCCTCAAAATTTCAATAGGACGCCAGCCATTGAAAACATTGGGATTTAATACATCTCAAAAAATTCTTGTTTTTTTTCCCCAGAAAAAAACTGACCTTAATGAATAACTGTGGCAAGCCCATCCATATACACATCTGTTCACTGTAGGCTGGGTATTTCCAGGCCCGGATTTGTGGGAAGGCCACCTAGGCCCGGGCCTAGGGTGGCAGGATTTTAGGGGGGCGGCATGCTGTCCAACCACACCCACATTGGTTCAAAAACACTGGGGATGCGCAGGAGATACAATCTCCATGAAAATTTGCATTAATAAAGGGTAGGGAACAGGGGGACAAACGGCAGTGGGCCTAGGGGCGCCCGCTATGTAAATCCGGCCCTGGGTATTTCATGTAATTTGCTTGTGGATTTCTACCTGGGTTGGGCGATTGGGTTGCTGTCTTCTTTTGTTAACTTTCATCTCTATTACATCTCAAGGGTGATCTAAAACAACAATACAGACATCAGGTAAATTTAAACAGGGGGCTCACCGCTAAAAGAAGTAAAATTATTTTAGTGCTGTAGACAACTTCATCATTGGGCTTTTGAAGCCACTGATGTCGAAATCAATTGAAATCAGTATGAGTGAGTGGTTAGCCAGGGTAGCCAAACACGTTAATAAAACATTAAAATTGTATTTGAGGGGTTATTTATCAAGGTCCGAATTTATCTCAGCATTTCTAATATCCAACTCCGAGCAGCTCCGAATTCCCAAATGGACCTTATTTATGAAGAAAAAAGCCCGAAAAAATAGTCGGGCAAAACTTTGAAGTTTCTCCGAAAACTCCTTAATAAGGACCTTGAGAGCTTGTAGATGCAATTATGCTGGTGTTGCTATTGTCTACTTATAACTTTAAGAAAGCTGTATCTCAATTTTAAAACCTTTTTTTTTTTAAACAAATTTAAAAAAATCTATAGTTTCATAACATTTTTAACAGTATTACGCATATAATTACAATTACTTAAGTAGTGACATATTTGAAATCACCAGTTTATAGTTAATAAACTTTCCAACGCATACTCTTCTGTCCTAATATTCCCAGACATTTTATTTTAGTCATGCTTGGGTGCCAGTTGAACCACCATGATATTTGTTTGCTTTTTGTATTTCAGGAAAGGTAATTATTATAAGACCTGTGGGTGTGACATAGTTTCGAAACCAAAGTTATAGGTAGGAGTGCTGCAGTATTGCAGTAATTGCTATGCTAGAGCTAATATTTGCTATCTTTAAATTTTGTGAGTGTCTTAAAGGAATAAGGATGATAATGTAAATAACTGTCAGCCATAGAAAATAATACACTTGACCATTATTGTTAGGAAATAGGCATAGGGGTTGCTGATAGAATACAAATAGAGAACTCTATTCACTTGGGTAGACTTTTACTGTAGAATAAGAGCAAAAGAATATATTAATATGTAACAGTACATACTTTATGCTGTGTATCTCCTTAAGGTCATAAATGATACAAGGAGAAGGATTTAATTTATGTCTTTACAAAGTCTAATAAGAACAGTATGATAACAAATGCAAAGGCTCATTTCTGCCCAGAAACTCAAAAATAGATGATGCAAATAACCCACAATGCAGCATTTTCCACAGAATTCCAGTGCAAAAATGGGCACCAACTTGCACATGAATCTCAGGACTTTTCCTCTGGGTTTAATAATAATAATAATAATAATAATAATAATAATAATAATGATAAAGTCCAATTTTAAAAAAAGAATTCACGATTTTTTTGTGATTTTTGCATTCGGAGTTTCGTAAATAACCCTCTAAGGGAATTTTTTGGAATTTATTAAACCCCGAGGATGGAAAAGTCTGAATCAGAAAATCCAGCATCTCAGACCTGTCCATGTTGCATATAAGTCAATGGGAGAACTCTGAATGATTTTTTGATGTGCACTGAGTTTCGGAGGTTTCAGGCAAAAATCTGAGTTTTCGGATGAAAAACCTGAAAAAATTGTAAAAATTCGGATGAAAAATCCGCAAAGCAAATTTTCGGGAAAATGTAATAATAAATAAGCACAAAAAACCTGAGCGGATTTGATTGGAGTTTGTATCAGAAAATATTGAAATAAATTCGGACTTTGCCAAATAATCCCCGCTAAAGGAACCCTGGAATATCACCACTCAAGGCAAGCATTCATTCGATGGCTCCCTTTGGGTGTGTATGTTTTGTACTTTGCACTTGCAATTATAAGCTACTATAATTATAAGCTATTCACAAAAGCAGACTGGTCCAAGGCATTGGAGCCACACCCATGGAATGTGTATAGCAACAAGTACCTTTTAATAGTATTCTAGGGGCAGATTTATCAAGGGTCGAATTTCGAAGTGCAAAAAACTTCAAAATTCGACCATTGAATAGGTTAGTTCGACAATCAAAGTCAAAGGATTTTTAAGATCGTACGACCTTCGATTCGAACGATTTACTCCTACAATGGTACGATTTTACCAAAAATCCTTTGATTTCTCAAAACTTGCCCAAACACTCAAGATAGGTTATAGGAGGTCCCCCATAGGCTAAACAGCAATTTTGCAGGTTTAAGATGGCGAAGTGTCAAAGCAGAAGTCAAATTTGGCCTATTCGATGGTCGAAGTACCCAAAATTTACTTCGAAATTCGAGGTTTTTGAAATTCAAAAATTCACTTAGACTCTTATTAAATCCGCTCCTAAGTGTGTGCAAAATAGTGCCCAGTTGTTCAGTTTGCACCTTGCGCTTGCGTTTCCCAACAGTCAAATAAGCAATATCAGAAATATCACACTAAATTTGTGAAAACAAAGTTGTGCATAATATTCATGAGCAAATGGTTGTTCTGCAGTTTAAGACAGAAGATGATCTAAATGAAAAGAAGTTTTGATACACGGTCTGTGCATGAATTAAAACTAATAGAAGCATGCATTCGCCATCCCCTCAGATTGCTTTTGTTTGCACTGGGCCAGGGTGTGTAGTCCCTACTGCTCCGGATAAGCACAAACTTCAAGTGCAGCTGGATAGCATGCCATCCCTTATTTTGTGCCACCCTAGACCCAGGCCTTTGTGGTCTTGCCACAAATGCGGACCTGCATCCATCTTCCAGAAAGAATTAGGTCATGGCTCGGGATTATAATACTGTATCTCTTACTAGATGGCATGCATATGTTTTTTCCAAAAGTGGCATTTCCAGGTAGAGTTCAGGATATAAAGTATGATGGTTGGTTAATTGAGCTCTTCATTTTTTAAATGCAGCCTGCTGTAATCTTTCAATAGTCCAAACAAAATTCACTTCTGGATTTCAAGATATCAAGTTTAAATATTTATTTCAACGATGTATGGCTCTAGGGCAGTGTGCGAAGTGCAGTTTTGGATGCATTTTCCCCAAAATTCCAGCCCAATTGTAGCTGTGCATGAATTTGTGCTTGTTGCAGTCGCATCTGAGGCTTCAAAACATTTCAGTCAATGCAGCCCTCCAAGCTGGATTTTCTAAATGTGACTGAATTTTCAAGTTATGTTGTAACCCTAATAAAGGAACAAAACAGCTGGGGAGGCACAGTTCACTTTTGGCATTGAAGATCTAGAAGAAACCAACCCCACGTCTAGTTCTTCCTTTTTTTTTCTTCGGAGGAGGAGATTCTTCTTCATGTATTTCCAGCAATCAGAATATCCACTGATTAAAATTTTATAATAAACAGAGTTATTTTATCCATTTTTTTTAAGTCACTGAAAGCAACTCACCTAACAATCCCTTGCTGGGAGAGTGAAGAACACTCTGAAGGTAAAAATACCTCTCTACTCTCGTAGATTTCTTGCAGTAAAGAGATCCCTGGGGGTTCATTGTATTGACCTCTAATATATTTACAGAGTTACAATATCACCTGAGAATCATCTCTTCTCTAAAGATAATAATAATCCTAATGTGGAGAAACATTACATATATATTAAATTGCAGAAATGATATTTATTTTTTAAATGGAGACAACCAATCCACAATCTAGGATGATGGCCGGAATTCGGGCGATTGGATTGGATTCCATCCACACACTACTACTACTACTACTACTATCAGTAAAGGACAGACGGAGCGGCCCACCAAAAAAACAAAAAGGTATAAAGGTACATTTGACCTAATAAGACAGATACTTATGTGTGGGCGACCAGATAGGAGAGACTGAATCTATATGAGCTGGATGTCTCTAGCCACTATATATCTGGTGCTTGCCGATGGTTTATATACATCATACATGCTCACTCCTGCATTGCTCTGCACACCCAAACTAAGTTGTTAGACGAATGTGATGCACACTCCCATATCCCACAGCATGGCTCTACACACCTTAATGTTCTTTGGAAGTTGGATTTACCTCTCAACAACATCTGAATCCAGTTGAGGTGAGCACTGTTCAACTCTGTGTGTTTTAAAGGAATAGTTCAGTGTAAAATGAAAAACTGGATAAATACATAGGCTGTACAAAATAAAAAATGTTTCTAATATAGTTAGTTAGCCAAAAATGTAATGTATAAAGGCTGGCGTGAACAGATGTCTAATAAAACAGCCAGAACCCAACTTCCTGCTTTTCAGCTCTATAACTCTGAGTTAGTCAGCGACTTGAAGGGGGGCCACATGGTACATTTCTGTTCAGTGAGTTGGTAATTGATCCTCAGCATTCAGCTCAGATTCAAAAGCAACAGATATGACCCATGTGCCCCCCCTCAAGTCTTTGATTGGTCACTGCCTGGTAACCAGGGTAACCAGTCAGTGTAAACCAAGAGAGCTGAAAAGCAGGAAGTAGTGATCTGACTGACACAATATACATCAAATCACTCCAGCCTTTATACATTACACTTTTGGCTAACTAACTATATTAGAAACATTTTTTATTTTGCACAGCCTATCTATTTACCCAGTTTTTATTTTTACACTGAACTATTCCTTTAAGATCGCTGCGGAGCTCATCTGTATTCTCCACAGTTTGTTTGGAAATGCTTTGCATCCTGACCACTTTACTGCATAATTTGCATACGGAGAACATTTAAAAGTATAAAGTTTGTAAAGCTTTGCATTCTGGCCACTTCACTGCATAGCTTGAATACGGAGAACTTTTAAAAAGATGAAGGGACTATTCGAACTTATCCTAAGTGGTAATTAAACCTTTGGGGTTTTTGTTAACATCTAAAAATTGTAGGGACCTGAATGCACCCTCTATTTTGCTGACTGTTCTTTGCAGCAGTGTAAACGAACCGGTGATTGTGTTTCTTATACTCCTCACCAACACTCACTGGAAGCAGATGAGCGGATACCATCACTACCGGATATTGATCGGAACTGCACACCATGTGTGATATTGGGACTTTGTCAATATTTCTACATCTTTACATTTCACATATTTTAACTTCACACATTTTTTTGGTTTTTGCTTTTTTTAATGTTGTATAATTTTTGTAGGGTTGATTTACACGTATATATAAATGTGATAAGTATTCTTTAGCCATTTGTGGCATTTTGATCACGATAGCATTCACTATCCAAATCCACACAGTTTTATTGGGTTGAATTATATAGATGAGTAATTAAATATTTCTCTTGACACCCATACTAGGGTGATATAACGATATAGGGAATCCATGAGATTAATCTGTTGCACTGATAAATGGTATGTTAAGGGTATTTTATTTTTTGTTACACACAACACAATACACTTTTAATTTAAGTACACACATCAGCTGTGCAGTTGTGAGCATCCGCATGAGTAGGAATGTGCTTCAGTTTATCCACATAGTGAAAAGGCCAAAGATATAATGCAGTTATATACACATTGTGTCACAACTATAAGATTGTATAATAGACACACTACAGTGGGGCGCATAGGGGGCAAAACCTTATTTAGTGATCCCCCACACATCTGTATGGCTTTGATGTAGATATTTAGTGAATATATGCAGGGGTTTGAAGCTACACATTGAGAGGTAGTTTTTTATATTTGAAATACTAATTAACACATCCGATGGATAGAGCTCCAGAGCAGGCTTGTCATCTACGCTCATTTGTTAGATGTTTTTTGTAACAATGTGATAAGGACGTGATAAGTGATAAAGTGATATACTGAAACATAGTTACATAAGATTGTGATTTTAGCAAAAGAAGTGTTATATTTTTAAAACGTAGAAATTGTTAACAAATGCTATTTATATATGCGCTGTGCACATTTAATACATTTACTTGTATGTTATTAGCAATATTCAATTGGCAGTTGAGTTTCGGTGCTGTTGTCAATATGTCATATCCTATTTGTCTAGTTTCCCGCCAACTCTTGTATTTATGGCATTCTTACAAACAATTTGTCACTTTGAGAAAGGCCTCGGAGGAGGCCGAAACGTTAGTCTTACATCTTTGCAAGAAAACTTTTTTATTTTTTACTTGAGACCTGTGAGTGTGGATCTTTCCTGTTATGGTCTGAAACCACATGGTGGAAATCCTCTGCCTGTGCAGCTAACGGGTCTCCTAGGGTCTTGGGAGGGGTTGGAGCCCTTGTCCCTGTGCAGCATGTCTGGTAGATACCGGAGGGTGCCACCCACCTTTGAATGTATAGGAGATGCCATGTGCTCACACTGGATACCTACTGTCACTTTAATGAAAAGAAGGTGTGCAGAACTCATGCAAAGATGTAGGGGGCTAAAAGGAGTTTGATAGCCCTGCAGGCTGATGCAGGGCACTCTAAAGCCTGGTAAGCTCAACTATGCAGGTTTGAAGCTTAGAGGGACATCTTGTGTGCTTGCTCTATGGAGAGTGCTGGGAGATGTAGTTCTGCAGAGGAGGAATTCTGAGTGCTCGTGCTATAGACAGTGCTGGGGTGTGTGTGTGTGTGATTCTGAAAAGTGCTGGTAGAGTTTGTACAGCACATTGGTGGAAATATGGTTCACATTTATCTTTGTTGTCTTCTGTGCCAAACTCTATTTATGCAGGACAAGGTCAGGCTGCATTTACACTGTGAAAATTAATTTAAATCTATCACTGCGAATACTACACAGTACTGGTATCTCTGCCAAAACAGTAATGTCTAGTAATTACAGGTAAATTGAATTTACTTGTTTTATAATACCATAACTTTTATTGACACATAAAATTTAGAGCAATGTACTGAGCGCAGGGAGGAATACATTATTATGCAAAGCAGTTCCAAAGATTCATTTTCCATTTCTTTTTTGAGAAATATGATACGTTTAATATTTGTCTTTGCAGTGGCCAATTATTCGGCAAACATTTTGTTCATTCTGGATTTTAGCCTGCTTTACATGTAATAATGATGTCTCTAATAATTATAATAATAATAACCGAAAATAGAACCCATTGAGATACAGCAGCTTGGCCAATAATAATTCTGTCACATGTTATGGTTCTACTTCTTCTCTTTCCTACCAAATAGATTCCATGTGTGTTTGGTGCCATTGTGGGCATGGGGACCCATTCACTTTGGGGGTTATTTACTAAACTCCGAATGCAAAAATCACAAAAAAAATTGTGATTTTTTAAATAAAATCAGACTTTTAAGAAATCACAAATTTTTCGGACCTAAAAGTCTATTCTGGGTGTCAGTGTGGGCTTTTAGACCTGTTCTACTAATACTGTATATGTACAGTATAGGGAATTTATTTAGAACATTTAATAAGCATAGCTGAATAGCTTGTTTAAATATTTGGTTTATAGGAATATGTTACAGTTAGTTATACATATATAAATACAGTATTTTCAATTTTCATGGAATTACATGTTGTAAAAGTGCTGTGCGATCTATTCATTTGCCTTGCACAGCTTTGCACTGCACAGCTTGCACTGTGATTCATTAATGCTTATTTAGAAATTTTGGAATTTGTTAATGTTAGAGTTATTTTCAATTCAGATAAACACAAAATTTTGCCAATCTTGAATGTTTGCTTATTTCTTAAAAAGTTAAAATATTAAAAAAATTATTTTATGGAAAAAAACATTTAATGTACAGAATTTGAGTTCTGTTTGAGTGGCAGATTTATCAAGGGTCGAATTTAGAGTTCATGAAAGTTTGTAAAAACTCCCATGAACGTGAAATTGGAATAAAAAACGACCAATCAAATTTTTTAAACTCGGGTGAATGGGATCGACCCGCAAACTCCCAGTCCCCCATAGGCTAAAACAGAAATCCGACAGGTTTAAGGTGGCGAGTAATCAAATTTGAATTTGGCCAGTACATGATAAATTTCAAAAATCGAATTAGAATTTTTTAAAAAACATGAATCTAATTTTAACTATTCTCTAGTCAAATTCCACTAAAAAAAACGAAAAAAAAATTTGAATAGCAGAAAGAAATTTGAAATTAAGGGTCAAATTTACTTATGGTTGAATATCGAGGGTTAATTAACCCTCGATATTCGACTGTCGAATTGAAATCCTTTGACTTCGAATATCGAAGTCGAAGGATTTAGCGTTATTCCTACGATCGAACGATCGAAGGAATAATTGTTCGATCGAACGATTAAATCCTTCGAATCGAACGATTCAAAGGATTTTAATCCATCGTTCGAAGGATTATCCTTCCATCAGAAAATTGTTAGGAAGCCTATGGGGACCTTCCCCATAGGCTAACATTGGCCTCGGTAGGTTTTAGGTGGCGAACTAGGGGGTCAAAATATTTTTTAAAGAGACAGTACTTCAACTATCGAATGGTCGAATAGTCGAACGATTTTTAGTTTGAATCGTTCGAATCGAAGGTAGAAGTAGCCCATTCGATGGTCGAAGTAGCCAAAAAAAACATTCGGAATTCGAAGTTTTTTTCCTCTATTCCTTCACTCGAGCTAAGTAAATGGGCCCCCAAATGATGATAAGTCACCCCAAATGCCTTGCACTGCAACCAACCGCAATAGTTGCCAGGTAATATGACAAATGATTTAAAAGTCATTGTAGTTGCTTTAAGGGAGTTTTCAACTTTTGGGCAACTTTGTGCACTCAGTGTACCCTGAAAGTACCCTTTAATAAATCAAGACAGGTTTCCTACTTTGTAAGAGAAAGGAATGAGATGTAACCATCTTATTTCATATTCCTGTGCAAGCACAACAGCTATAATAGCATATGCAAAATGGAATTTCAGCTATTTGTAATACTGATTTATTTAGTGCACATTGTTTTTAGGTGCACCTGTCAACTTTATTTCCTGTGGCCATAGGAATTGTGGCCTTGTGCTTTAACAATAAGGCCAGACAGGCCCAAAGAACCTTTAGCTATGTCCCAGCATCAATATTTAGTTAACTGCTCCACTTACATATAGGCATGGCGGCCAAATTGTGAGTGGTATGAAGGATAAAACATCTATCTATTAAAACCTTAGGGCTAAATAATATTTCCCTGCATTTTGGTTGGGCTTTGGGGAAAAACTGTAACACATTTCCTATAAAGTATGTAGTCATGAGCAAAAATGTCCATTTTGGCAAAAAAATTCGGTAATCCGCAAAAAAAAAAAAAATCAGAAATTGGCAACATTTCACCACTGCATTGAAGTCAATGATTACAATGATTACATTGTGGTTTAAGAGATACTGACACCTGAAATTAAACTGTTTTTAAATATATCAAATATATCAGGGCGGAGAATATATTCGCAAAACAGTTTTGCAAAATTTAGCGAATTTAAGTAAATGTCAACACTATTTTCACGCACAACACTGGGCGCACTCACGCAAACACCCATCTCGTTTGCGAAAATGTATTTACAATGTGAATTGGCAAAAAACCAAAAGACAGGCACAGCAGTTCAATATTTTAGCGTTCAGGAAAAAGCATGGGCAATACAACCACTATACTGTACAGGGTAAAAAAGTTTGCTCATCCCTACCTATATACTGTTCAGTATATGGAAGCTTTTTAAACATAATTGTTCAGCTCTGTTATTCAACACAAACAATGCAGTGCCTATTTTAATGCACATACATCAGAGTTGGTCTAACTTTCAACTCTTCGGGTGTTGAATTAAAATTGTTCAGCTATAATTGATGGCAAGGGACACTTCTTGAGTTGGGAGACTGATGAAATGGTTTGATGGTGTTGCATTCGATTAATTCGGTTAATATAAAAGTACTATTTGCACATATTTGTGGAAATAATTGCCATTTCATTAGCAGTTTTTCAGCTGGATGAGGCTAAGGGTCTGATTTTTTAAGCATGTAAACCTAGGGAAAAAGACTAAAGAAAGTTTGCAATGGTATTTGTGCACTAATATTGTTCTCATCACTGATGGGATTGTGCATTGGGGAGAAGACAGGATTGCTTTTCATCTAATGATTTCCTTAACACATTATAATGCAGTCCCACGACAGCAGGATTAGAATATCAGCGTCACTTGTCTTGTCCAATTACTAGATACAGTTAGGAATAATATAATATCGGTGTCCAGAGCTTTCAGCTCGCATGTACCAACCTAAGTAACTCATTTCTTACAACTGACAAAGAAGTGTAACATTGCCATAATACATAATTGCTCAATACGAATGTACATTTGACTCAAACGGTATTTTATTTTATGTCCTATGCATCATTTCTTGTCTTACCTCAGCAGTCTAAATTACTATTTCACTCCTACCAATTCCTATTATAATAACTCATTTGTCCTGATTGAATTCATTGTAATATAGTTCTGTCTTTTTCATTTGCAAAATAAATAAATAGGTATAAAAAAAATCCAGTTAGACGTATGAACTCCATTCTGTAATTTGTTTCTCTGATTTGTAGCGGTATGTTTCAAGCATTTATTTTGTTGCTTCTTTAATTGTAGTCATGTGATGTCTGGCACCATGCAGTGCGGCAAGATCAAAGTTGGCAATGGAAAAAGGTTTAAAGGCTCATAAAAAAAAAACTGGCGCTTCCGCAGGGTGACCCCTGTGTTTATTGTTGAACAGGCTGCACACAATGTTTTGGGGGCATGCCTATTCGTCAGGTTGCTGCATATTATTACAGATCCCATTAGATAAATGGGTATTAATTCATATGGTTGTAGTTTAGCATCATCAATTTGAAGTCCAGATCTGCAAAAGTGTTCCAAAGTAGTTCAACATCCTTCAATTATAGTCATTATATGAAAAGGGCATCCAAAAATTATCCAACAAAGCCATACAATCAGTGAGTTACAGATCAACAACATCAATGTGAAAAATCCAACTTTCATTCCTGCAAGTGATATTCATTCATTACATTGTAAATTAGTACAACACTTGTTGGATACTGTCTCTAGCCCTTACAAAAATAATTTTTATACCATTGACTTATTTGGAAAAAAAAAGATACAAGGAATAACATGACAAGCAATATTCCTCATTGAGTCCTTTTTTACTTTATAGCTTCCAATAATACTCATATTGCAATAATTAGCATTAAAGGTCTCAAGGTTATAACCTTCTACATTGTCTGCCACCTTAAAGTGATACGGACACTAAAGGAAAGCAAGAACAGGACTCGATCTACGTCATGGAAATCTGACTGCACTTCCTGCTGGCTGCCAGCGGCAGCCTTGACTTGCAATTGGAGAAATTTCATCTCTCTGCGCATGCTTGAAATACGAACCTTTCCTCCGTTATACCTTGGCGCTGTCCCTGCTATATTTGCATGTGCATAATTATTATTGCGGCATGCGCACTATCGGACAGTGAGGGAACTGAAGGGGGCATGCCATACACAGGATGGCGGCAGCATAAAGGCAAAGCAGACTGTAAACCGGAGACTACTATAGTAGGACTATTCAGGGGTGTAGTGTGTAATATTTGCCTTTCGTTCTCCTTAAGTGGGTTATTTACTAAACTCTGAATGCAAAAATCTGATTTTTTTTTTTTATATATAAAATATGACTTTTAAAAAATTACGAATACAGCAGCTTGGCCAATAATAATTCTGTCACGTGCTATGGTTCTGCTGCTTCTCTTTCCTACCAAATAGATTCCATGTGTGTTTGGTGCCATTGTGGGCATGGGGACCCATTCACTTCGGGGGTTATTTACTAAACTCTGAATGCAAAAATGTGTGATTTTTTAAAATAAAATCGGACTTTTAAAAAATCACGAAATTTCTCGAAATTTATTAAATCCAGAGGATGGTAAAGTCTGAATCAGAAAATGCAGCATCTCAGACCTGTCGAGGTTGCATATAATCAATGGGAGAAGTCCCAATGATTTTTTGATGTGCGCTGGGTTTCGTGCAATACCCCAAAGTTTTTGGGCAGATTTTTCAGGTGAACAATCAAAAAAAATTGAAAAAATCCGAAAAAATTGTGAAAATATGATTTTTTCCCGCAAAGAAAATGGGAAAATGTAATAAATAAGCATAAAAAGCCAGAGCGGATTTTATTGGAGTTTGTAAAAATATTGAGATAAATTCGGACAAATAACCCCCTAAAAATTTTCTTTTCAAAATATTAATCTACGTTAAAAGTTGCCTATGGGTCATGTTGATAGTTTTTCGCTGTTAGTTCTGATTTTGTAAGTAATTGCTACTTGAAGTTCCTAAACCTGACTGTTTTGCCAACCTGACGGTCTCTTCTCAGTCTGTCAGTTAGAGTTTTTTAACGCCAATGGACTATTGCTGCACAAATATGGCAGCTCCCTCATAAAGGAACATGGGGGTAAGAAAGGTAATGTAAAAGCATCACACATGTTTTTATGGCAAAATTATAAATAGCATTCAAAAATAATGTTATGACAAATGCAAAAAAAAGGTTATTGTCTGTTAACTGTGATACATGTTAAGGTGGCAAAGATATTTTGCCAAGATGGTTTCATTTTTCTTTTTTTTTCTTTGCGCAGGAAGATGTATAACTGGTTGATTTATGTCCATTCAACTTCACTTTTATTCTATGACCCAGACATGCTCCCTACCTGAAGCCATGGGTGCTCCTCCCTTGTTGTGGTGTTGGGTATTCCATGTAGAGGACCTTATGACTCGGGGGGGGAACGGGGGTTCCTTTAGTTGGCAGGACCTCCTCTAAAGCTGTCACCATACCTTAATTCTGCTAAAAAAAACCCCAGAAAAAAAGTTAATTTAAAAATACATAATTATTTGCTTTCAATGGGCTTCATGGGAAATGTCCTTTCTGATCATAACAAGCATCTGAGGTCTTGGTGAAAAATAGCTCAAGAATCTCAGTTCTACTAAATGACGATGATGGATTTTTGTTGAAAATATTTATATTAAAAACAGTTTATGTCCTGTGTTCTCCACCTACACACAAAGAGGAACTACATGCCTGGAAATTGTCACTGTATCTGTTCTGCTTTTACTTTACAAAGAGAAAGGATAGACCCAACAAGATAGGTGTACAACAAATACTGTGGAATAATATGAAAACATAAGCTAAATAATGTTTTTATAGGTTCTTGAAGCCTGTTTACTGCCCTCTGTACTTAATCTGCACTTAGTTAGTGAAGCTATTACTCTCTGGGGAGTGGATATTGCTATAACCACATCAGATATTGCTTTGAGAATCATGTCAGTGTTGCCCTTTCTGCAATAACCTTCACAGCATAATTAGGCAATGGTATAAACTATAAACTAAGTAGCTTGCCTCTGAAAAAAATTCTTACTCTCTCTAAATGTTGTGAAAAACTGTTTATAGTAGCCACAGGGGGATAGCAAATTGACTCCTTACCTTCACTGATCACCTATAAGAAACCTTAATCCTAACTGGCAGTATTGAGTACTGAGGTGGCAGCCAAAGATAAAATGCTGGAAAAACAAATGCTGAAAGTTGCATTTTATCGACAGTCAGAGATCCATGAATTCCCCATCCCTGCATTAGTGTATTTGCTTAGCAGTGCAGAGATTCATTATTCTTGCAACCCAATGTTTCATTCTGCAAAACTAGAAATTAAGCAGCTGCAGTGGAATTCTTAGCTAAATCGTTATCGACGGTACATCATTTGACTTATCTTAATTTAATCTTGTTGGATATAAAGCAATCTTAGTAAAAATGCCTGCTGTCCTGAATGATGTGATGAGGTGTTAATACAAGCCAGAGACAATATGTACAGCATTTGTTATGTAATAAAGTTACCATTGAAACAAGCTCATCACAATTTTCTCATTTTGTCTTTGTATCAAATGGAAACTGACACTGTAAACGGAAAAGCCCATAGTTTTAAATAGAAATTGCATAATCTCACCTGTTAACTTTCTATATGCTAATGAAATGTAATTAAAAAACCTGGACTGAGAATAAATACATATAAATCTTTATATTAACTTGTCTTGTCATTTATCTACTTCTGCTGCTCCAAAGACAAATGATTAAACCCAGGGCTCTCATTAGCTACAAATCTCATAGTAATGCCTCTAATTATTACTCTAGGCTCCTCAGAGGTGGTGCAGATTGGGCTCACGTCCAACCCATGGTGTATTTCTTCCTCTCGGCAATCCTTTCAGTTTTCTGATGTGATACAAGATCCTACATTTCCCATAGGTGATCAATACCAGAACAAACCTGTGAGCCAGGTGTCATTTCCAGTAGATTAAGAGTAAAACCCTATATATATTAAAATAACCCAGTTTAGGGCTGAATGGGGTGCTAAGAATTCAGTGGTTTTTTTTCGGGACAGAAATAATTCATGTGCCTGAGCAGATCAATGGTGTTTAAGATGTATTATTTACATCCATATATTGTCATTACATTTAGCTTTATTATTATTGCATTATGTTATTTATAGCACACAGTAAAAATTCACTTAGATACACGCATAGTTATATGTGAACGTGATATACAGATAAGAAGACAAGTAGCGGGAGGGGAGGGCACATAAATACAGATGGAGCACAGATCTGATCTGGAAATACCAGATCTATTCCTAGGATTTCATGGATTGAAAATGCTGAAGATAATGGTTTGTATCTTGTATAATTACATATATTTTATAGTTGTATCAGCACTTTAACATGTAACAAGTTGAGGGAGTGGATCATGATCCGAGGAAAAAAAAATATATACAATGTTCACCCTTTATCCAGGACATCCCAGAGAAGTATGGGTCATTTATACATTATATATATATATATATATATATATATATATATATATATATATATATATATATATATATATATATATATATATATATATATATATATATATATATATACATATACATATACAAAGTTTGTACAGTGAACGCACTCCTCCCGGTTCAAATTCTGTTGATGGTGGTGCGTTGGTCAAAATTCCATGTTACAATTCAGTGAATGGACCCGCACTCATTCATAAAGGTGAAATAAATGTGCTTTTATTCACAGGTTCATTTCCAACGTTTCGGTCCTCTCTGAAAAAGGTCCCAGAGAGGACCGAAACGTTGGAAATGAACCTGTGAATAAAAGCACATTTATTTCACCTTTATGAATGAGTGCGGGTCCATTCACTGAATTATATATATATATACAGTCCTAACGCACACCGTCCAACGATCCATGGGGGGGGTGTAATTAAAGTCGCAAAGAGCAAAACAATTTGCACCAATAAAAATAAAAATCCACATCTCGCAATGAAATATTGTCCCTTAAACTGTTATTACATTGCGAATTTTAATTGCGCACTCTTAAGAGGTGCTTGAAGGTGTCGAAATCTTTTGGAGCAAACATAACGACTTTTTCAGTAAGAAGATTTATTACAATTACTGCGCATTGGCAAAAACTGTAAAATTCGCAAATGGTCTTCCCCTGTCAGAAGTGGTCGCTAAACAATTTCCGGGTTCGCAAAAGCTATATTAAATGTGCCCAAAGCAAACAGGTATATTTATTATCTATATAT
Organism: Xenopus laevis; assembly: GCF_017654675.1. Taxonomy (NCBI): domain Eukaryota; kingdom Metazoa; phylum Chordata; class Amphibia; order Anura; family Pipidae; genus Xenopus; species Xenopus laevis. The sequence goes on from NC_054382.1 coordinate 110,390,260, forward strand.
TTACTTTTAACAGTTCAGTTTATGTTAATTTTCATGCAACTACATATTGAGTGCTAAATACACTCTTTAGTAACCAAGTTAACAGGATCATACATTCTAGTCTATTTTATATATATATATATATATTTGTATGTGTTCTCAAGTGTTATAGTTTATTTCATGGGAAAAAATTCTAAAGTTTATCTAGCTATAAGTAATGACTATAGATGCATAGTTGAGTTGTAATTAGTTGATGTGTTTTAGTATTAATTTTCCATTGTTTCCATTGCATCCTTAGGCAAAATGGGTACAGAAAAACAGCAAACTTATTAGTAATTTAAGATGAAATCACCTTCTGCATCAGCTTTTATGATAGGCTGCTCTGTATACATTGGATTGAATGCTGGGACACCTTATCATACTGGGGAACATATCTTTTATATAAAATAAAGTGAATGCAGGCTGATTGTTTAGGAGGTAAGCAATGCCAAAGTCTGAGGGGCTACAAAATATTGGAATTGCAAATACCTGCAGTAGTATCTAAGCAGTATGCAAAGTGTTGGCAAGGTATAATCAAAAGGGTGGGTACCATATAAATTGGTGGTCAGGGGGGTTAAATACTTTACTTCATAAAAGATTGTGTTCTAAAATTGACCCAAAATGCATCCAACTGTATACAGGAGCATTCTGCTAGACATAGGTGCCCAGTCAGTATCTCAAGGCTGCTTGGGGTTGCCAAGAACTGGATTTCAGCAATAGCTGCTTGACACCACATTTAACATCTTTGGGCTAAGTAGATAAAACACATTTTTGTGATATCTGAATTATAATATAGTAAGTCACAAGGAAATATGTTATTCAAAATTATCTTGCATAAGTCAGCGGAGATAATGGGAAACCACTTTATAATAATATTCTTCTGTTCCTATTTAATTTCAGGTGTTGTTCCTCTCCGCTTGTGCTTTCCCCTGTCTAAAGCATAATAACATGGCACGTGCAGTGCATGCTCTATAAGGCAAATGAATGTTAATAATAAAATAGTATTGCACAGAAAATCTTTCACCCTATCCCCTACTAACAGAAATGGTTGCTCAAGGCAAGGAAAGAATATATTATAAGGCAGCGTATGTCCTCTAGATATTACAGTTCAGTTTATCTCCTTCTGAACAATATTCATAAAGCCTGGATAATTTCTCCTGATAATTAAATAGAAAGCATAGCTTTAGGGAATGGATCTTCATTTTATATGGTAGGCAAGAAGGGTACACCATAGTGGTGTTATTAACAATTTTCTCAAACAATAGTAGCACACAATATAGCAGAATATGAACAAATATAAGTTATAAATGTTTTCTTATTGAATATGGATAACTTTAATACTTTAAGAGTGATTCAGATCCTTCATATAACCAGGGGCATATGACCATATACCATGTATATTTTACCCACACATCTGTGCAATATGGGTGTTAAATAAGGGTAGAATAAAGAGGCACCTGCCTAGGGAGCAACAATGGGGGGGGGGACTGGGCAGGTTCCTCTTGAAGAGTCTTCTGCCTCTGGATGGACAATATAGGCTTGTGGCTAGGGTGGTAGACCTTTAGAGAGAAGATAGGATCTATATCTACTGTGGTTTGACAGTGTTCATGTGTGTTATTGCTTGAGGTTGGTTGAGGGAATAATTAATATTGTATGTTGTTAAAATTATTTGCTTAAGAATGGAATCTATGGAAGATGGCCTTCCCATAATTCAGAGCTTTCTGGATAACACATTTTCCTATACCTGTGTATACATAGACAACACTAATTCACTAAAATGTGGCGTTTCATCGTGGGCGCTGAACGCTGGCAACCTTTCGCTAGAGTTACTTCAGCAACGCGAGCAATTCAAATCGAAGATGCGCTAGTGTTCATTTCTGCCTAGCGCAAATTCGCTAGAGGTCTTGCACTCAGGTTAATGTACATACGGTGGGAAATTTAAAGTTGAATGGACGTCTTTTTGTTATACGTTGCTGCAACATTGGGTTGAAACCTTAACCTTCTGCATTCAAAGCGAGTGTGGGAGCTGCTAAGCGAGTGTTGCATGTGATCTAAGTGTTGCATGTTTTTTTAAGTGTTAAGCAGCGTTAAAAACCTTAAAGGAGAAGGAAACCCCCAGGGCGCTAAACCCCTCCCCCCTCCCCTGTGCTGCCCCCCCTCCCTCCTCCCCCCTGGCCTACCTGTCCCCCTGGGCAAATGCCCCTAACTTTTTACTCACCCCTCTGCGCAGGTCCTGTCCACGGAGTACGCAGTCGCCATCTTCTCCCACGCGCGTCTTCTTCCTGCTCTGATCGGCGTTTTCTGGCGCATGCGCAGTAGGAACAGGTACCGGTACGGCTCTACTGCGCATGCGCCGAATGTCACGAAGTTTTCCGATTTCACTTCGTGACATTCGGCGCATGCGCAGTAGAGCCGTACCGGTACCTGTTCCTACTGCGCATGCGCCAGAAAACGCCGATCAGAGCAGGAAGAAGACGCGCGTGGGAGAAGATGGCGACTGCGTACTCCGTGGACAGGACCTGCGCAGAGGGGTGAGTAAAAAGTTAGGGGCATTTGCCCAGGGGGACAGGTAGGCCAGGGGGGAGGAGGGAGGGGGGGCAGCACAGGGGAGGGGGGAGGGGTTTAGCGCCCTGGGGGTTTCCTTCTCCTTTAAGGCGTTGGTGTTTGCTGTGCATGCTGGGAGTGCTGGGTGCAAGAGGGGAGTAAGTACAAATAACTGACTGCTGTGTGTTCTGTGAGTTATCTGCCTGAGACAAACAGCTTTTTCTTTTCTCTGTTTGGGGTAAACTCTTAGATACATTGAGTGCATTTATTTTCTTTTTGTGTTTTAGCTTTAGAGTTTCTAAGGGGAACATTTTAAAAATAAAAGTTTGTGAGGAATTGCATTTGGGAGACTGTAAGGGGACCCGTCACCCCCAAAAAATATTCAAAATCCTATTTTATCACATTAAATCAAGCAAAATGAACTTTACTTACACTATATAAATTATTTGAATCTTGTTTCCTTCAGTCTCGGAAATAACAATTATAGCATGTAGGCAGGAGCCATTTTGTGGACACTGTTATCAAAACAAGCCTTGTATCATCTCAGAGTCTTGTTTGTGCACCAGAATGGGAGACCTGATGTCCATCCCCATGTCCTGGCTACACAATTAAACAATGAAGAGAACGGGGGAATGTGGGGAGAGCAGTGGAAACTAGGAAGTGCTGAATGGAAAGTAATTGTCTGCCCCGCCTCTATGCTGATCAGGCTTTGTGTGCTCTGGTTGAAACCTTAACCTTCTGAATTCAAATCGAGTGTGGGAGCTGCTAAGCGAGCGTTGCATGTGATCTAAGTTTTGCACGTGAATTAAGTGTTAAGCAGCGTTAAAAACCTTAAGGCGTTTAAAAACTGAAAAGGCATTTGTGAGGAATTGCATTTGGGAGACTGTAAGTACCCAGTGTAAATATGAGTGCAAGTGGGTTCCTATAAGAAGTAAATGTAGAAGCTCTAAGAATCATCCTATGTGGCTTAATACAGAAGTAAAGAAGTTAATAGGAAAGAAGAGAACTGCATTTTAAAACTACAAATTTGTTGGGACAGAAGATGCATTTAATGAATATAAACACTGTAATAAATGTTGTTAATCAGCAATCTGGAAGGCAAAGAAAGGAAATGAAGAGTTAATTGCGATGGAGGTGAAAACTAACCCTAAAACGTTTTTTAAATATATTAATAGTTAAAAGATGCAGGTTGACAGAGTTGCTCTATTAAATAATTGTAACAGATACAGAAAAGGCAAATGTGTTTAATCAGTTCTTTTCTTCAGTGTATACAATAGAGGAGTCTGAGTTCCCAGGATCACTTTATAGCTGCACTAATGGCTCAGCTCAATCTAGTCAGTGGCTGACTCAGGATATGATTCATAAAGCTTTAATAAAAATTAATGTAAACAAGGCTCCAGGGCCTGAAGAGAGGTTTTAAGAGAGGTCAGTTCAGTTTTAGATCAGCCCCTATTTCTGATTTTCTCAGATTCACTTTCATCTGGTATGGTGCCTATGGATTGGAGAAAAGCTGATGTTATTCCAATATTTAAAAAGGGATTACGATCTCAGCCTGGCAATTATAGGCCAGTAAGCTTGACATCTGTGGTGGGCAAATTATTTGAAGGCTTGTTAAGGGATCACATTCAAAATTTTGTCCTAGTGAATGGCATTATGAGCAGCAATCAGCATCAGGATAGGTCATGATAGGTCATGTCAGACGAATTTGAATGCTTTTTATGATGAGGTAAGTAAGATCCTGGACAGAGGGGGGGCAGTAGATGTGATCTATTTGGATTTTGACTGCTTTCTAAATTAAGGTCTGTTGGGCTTAATGAAGTCTTTTGGATAGGAAACTGGCTACAGGATCGGGTACAGAGGGTGGTTGTTAATGGTACATTCTCTACTTAGGGTAAGGTTCTTAGTGGGGTCCCCCAGGGCTCGGTATTAGGTCCAGTTTTATTCAACTTGTTCATTAATGACTTAGGGGAGGGTGTTGTAAGTAATGTATCAGTTTTTGCAGATGACACAAAACTATCCAGCCCAATTAATTCCATCCAGGATGTGGCATCCTTGCAACAGGATCTTGACAAACTGGCAATCTGGGCAGCTAAGTGGCAAATGAGATTCAATGTTGATAAATGTAAAGTCATGATGATAAACTTGGCTGTAGCAAGCAATGCCAGTCAGCAACATCAAGGGCAAATAAGTACTTGAGCTGTATTAAAAGGGGCATAGAGTCACGGGAGGAGGGGGTCATCCTTCCACTGTATAGAGCACTTGTAAGGCCCCATCTAGAATATGCCGTACAGTTTTGTTCTCCATCACTCAAACAGGACATTATTGTATTAGAGAGGGTACAGAGAAGGGCAACTAAGCTGGTAAAAGGTATGGAAAATCTTAGCTATGAGGAAAGACTGGCCAAATTGGGGATGTTCACGCTGGAGAAGAGGCGCTTAAGGGGTGATATGATGACTATGTATAAATATATAAGGATCACATAATAATCTCTCTAATGCTTTATTTACCAGTAGGTCTTTCCAGCTGACACAAGGTCACCCATTCCAATTAGAAGAAAAGAGGTTCCGCCTAAATATTCGGAAGGGGTTTGTTACAGTGAGAGCTGTGAAGACGTGGAATTCTCTCCCTGAATCAGTTGTACATGCTGATACATTAGATAGCTTTAAGAAGGGGTTGGATGGCTTTTTAGCAAGTGAGGGAATACAGGGTTATGGAAGATAGCTCATAGTACAAGTTGATCCAGGGACTTGTCCGATTTTCATTTCATTTCCATTTTGGAGTCAGAAAGGAATTTTTTCCCCCTCTGAGGCAAATTGGAGAGGCTTCAGATGGTTTTTTTTTTGCCTTTCTCTGGATCAACTGGCAGTTAGGCAGATATAAAAAAAAAAAAAGGTTGAACTTGATGGACGTGTGTCTTTTTTAAACCTTACTTACTATGTTACTATGTTAAATACATTACATTTTCACTGTTAATTACACATGTCATTGGAACCTTAATAAAGAAAACAGAGTTTTTATAATGCCCTACACATGAGCCCACTGTATAGTTAATGTTCAATGTGTTAGAAAATGTAAGGGGGAAATCGGTTACCCAAAAAAAAATTTAAGGACTTTTGCAGGCTATCACTCTGAAAAAAGGAAAGGACACCAGCGTTTTTTTCACTTTGATGCATTTTCCACTTACATAATATGATGTAAGTAACAGGAGATTGCACTTCACCTGGTCTGAGCTGATGAAGGCAAGTCTGGCGAAAGAGGTAACGTTCAGTAAAATCCGCATTTTAGTGAATTTGGGTAGAGCGCATTGTTTCCTGGCGATAGAGTGTGAATGAGTACTAGCGTCTATCGCTTTCGCTAGCGAATTGGCGCCTGCGCCCGTTAGTAAATTGGCGATGTCTCTGCAGCCGGTAACGCTGGCGAATTGTCGCCAGCGGTTGCCACTTCATCCTTTAGTAAATCTGCCCCAAAGACACTCTTATCTCTTAGTAGCACACATTATCCTTGCCATTCTTTGTATGTTGGCAAAAAAGTAAGATGTGGTTTGTACTCCAGGGGACTGCTTGTGTGTGACAAAAAAACTGTCAATATCATTTTGAAATACAATAGCTTATGAATGGACACTTTCCTAGAAATTGAATCTTATTTTATTGAGATTGAAAAGCTTTACAACTTACCTTTTCAGAGAAAAAAAGAAGTTGCAATGTTGGCCTCTAATGCTTTGACTTTGCAGAGTATCAAGAGCGAGGTAATATAACTTCAGAGAATCAGTGGTTGATAATATTCATTACAACCATAATCATAAAAGGTAAAGAATTTGTTTTCTTGCAGACAGAAATATCACATTATATGAGGCAAGATGCTCAGTATTGTGCCAGCACACTGTAATGTTCAGTTTCTGTTAGTACCTTCAATACAGTTACTTTGTAAAAATGAGAAGCTTAAAAAGAAGCTCATCTTATAGATGGCTCAAAATCTTTAGGACAGCGTTGTGTAATATGAACAGTTGAAATGTTGTATATATTTTATTGTGTTCATTTTACAAGCCTGAGGCTTTCTGTATCTGTCATAATATTGTCCTGTCCTTACTGCGGGAAATTCCCTATATAGAATAGTGAAGTGAGTGCTAGAAGATGTTCCCCTTCCAAGTTAGGCCTGACCTGCGTGTGGAAGGATTAATGAGTTGGCTTTTGGCCCAAGGGCAAAGGTGTTAGACCTTTTTGGCCTCCATTCATTGGAGGAGGGTTGGTTTTGTGTGGAGCATATGGTACAAAGAACTTGAAGAAGACATTGAGGAATATTTCACCACTCTAGTAACAGAAATAGGGCCTGTAACCACCCACACTACCTGCCACTGACTTGAATGGCAACTGTCTGTCACCACACATAAATGTTCTTTGTGCTCTGACTGTTGGTTTTCTGCTAGATAAAATTTGCCTGAAAAAAATGCTTGATGTTCCATTACACGTAGGCTAAGGGTAGCTAGTAGAACATCTAGAAGCTCAAAAGACAAATCAGAAGAGTAGTACCCTAGATGGCAACTGCCAGAGATGTTAGGTGGATAGATTTAGACATATAAAGATCTATTTTTCTTGAGTGGTGGAGCAAATTCTAAACATGCCGAGGTTAAATGTAGATAGTGTCCCACCCTATTTTGATATCCCTTATTTAGGGTGTTTAATTCATTATATCTCCTACACTAACCCTGTTACACCCCTGACCAAAAGGGCACAATAACAAGATTTTCACACAGCAAGGGAAAATATGTATATCACCTACACCAGTGATATCTAACATGTTGCTCACCAACCCCATGGATGTTGCTCCCAATGGCTTTAAAGTAGGTACTTATTTTGACTTCCTGGTTTGGAGGCAAATTTTGGTTGCATAAAAAATAGTTGTACTGCCAAACAGAGCCTTCTGTAATCTTTTAGTCCACATAGGGGCTAACTAATAGCCAATCGCTGCATTTACTTCAGGAACATTTTTCATGTTTGTGTTGTTGCCCAACTCATTTTACATCCAGACACATTTTACATGTTCAAAAATAAAAGTTTGAATCCCGGAGCTATGGTGATCCCAAATTCTAGCTCTCCTCCGCCCGTTTTAAAACACTCTTCAAATATTAATTGCGGTATCCCTCAAAAACCAAAGTTTATCGAGGGGAGAGATAACAGAAAGTTTTATATAGTGTAGCATTTATAAAATAAAATTCGGATCTCACCCATAGTGATTATTTATAACTTTATAACAACAGTAGTAGTCCTAATAAACTAGGACTAATAAAGTTGTTTGAAGATATGCGAAACGATTGTGGAGGATAAATAAGTGACGAGCAGGAGGGGATGTCATCGCTCTGAGAGGAAGCCAGTTTGGCGAAACGTGTCAGCGAGGACGCTGTCGCTTTGAATTTGCGGAAGTGTGTCACCGATATGCGCATTGGACTCTAAGGGACGCAGAGGAACCAAAAGCGATAAACGGAATGCACAGGACACTTTTTTTCAATGCTGTTTGACATCGGATGTTTGTGAGTGTGATTTTAACTTTAACTTGTGAAAAACGCTTCAGCACATGCCCATTTATCTCTCCACATTAAGCAGATAAAGAAGAGGCCTCAGAACAGGAAGAAATAGATTTTAACCAACGCCTTCCTTGTCTCACGTCTAGAGTATAATATACCACTGGGGGCACTAGGACTCTAGAGGTCGGTTGCTATACCACCACCTCCCTAGTTACACGCTCACACTGTGGGAATCACTGCACCTTATGCTCATAGAGCTAATGGGACTGGTGGGGATTTTATGATTTCACGGTTCTAAAAGTGTAATATTCAATCACGGATTGTTTTGTTAAATAACTTCTTACGGAGAAACTAAAAAGTGGTGAACAAATGAACTGTTGTTATTAAGTTATAAACAATTTTATTTTATAAATACTACACTATATAAAACTTTGTTATCTCCCCCTCGATAAACTTTGGTTTTTAAGGGATACAGCAATTCATATTTGAAGAACATTTTACAGGTTGCTCACATTGTAAAAAAAATGTTAGGGACCCCCGCACTACACTAACGTGAGACCATGTAATGTGCCAATGTAGTATCACAGTCAGATATTACTAAACAAGATTTTGATATAGAGCATGCATCACTACCAAACACATTTCTGGCTTTATTAATCCACATGAATGAATGATTGTAACTTGAACCTTCACTTTCTCCAATTAGAGTGTCCTTTATACCCATAACTGAAAATATATGAAACAACCTCCCACCTACCCCCTGCTGTGAGGAACTACAATTGCAATAATTCTCAGGCAGATAATAGCTACCTGAGATTGCACTGGGTAGTAGTTCACAGCAGTTGAAAGGCATGAATATAGATATCCTTCCTGCTCTGGGACAGCAGCCATATGGAAATGCAGTTACAGTATATTCCCCCCGCTGTTATAAATACCTTCAATCAGGAAATTGACACTATTTTAGAAATGTGCCACTAGAGCTGCTTCCATTGCCAATTTCTTTTAGATATTCCAGATAATCTATGCATTTATGTTTGTGCTGAACAATCAAACTTTCTGCTCAATTTGCTTTGATTTGTAAATCTAAGTAATGCTCTTTTAGTGAGTTAATATTCCACATTGTTTATTTGTGATGCTAAAAAAAACCATCATAACCCAAAGCAATATATTTTCCCACTGCAAAGCTGCTGTTTCATGCAAATTGTTGTCCTTATTGTTCAGGGAAACCGTAAATATTAAGAATTTGAATTTTATTGATAAGTTAACTGTTTCACAGGCTGAAAAATATTTTTTTATAAAAGAAACTGATCATTTTAACATACAATACACTGAAAGTTGCAGTTGCTTAACTGCATTATTGCTCTGTAGAGTGGTTATATCATACAATCATCTTGTGCCTTCTTTAGGGTTGTTCAGTGTCGGACTGGGACACCAGGGGCCCACCATAAAACCTTAGACCAGGGGCCCACAAAAAAAACCTTAGACCAGGGGCCCACAAAAAAAAAAAAAAAAAAAACCTTAGACCAGGGGACTACTCTCAGTACCATTATTCTTCCTCTCCTCACCTCTATTCTCCTAGTCTATTTTCTTTACATACTATAATCTATTATTCCATCTATTTAGTCGCTTTGTTTTCATAGAAATTGGGAATGGCAATGAAATAGGCCAAATGTCTAGCAGCATGAGGGCCCACTGACACCTGGGCCGACCGGGAGTTTTCCTGGTATCCCAGTGGGCCAGTCCGACACTGGGGATGTCACATTTCTAACAGAACCTTACCAGCCAGTGGCAGGGGGGCACAAAAGGGGGTGGGCTATCATGTAATAAGGGCATGGTCAGGCCTGGATTTGTGGCAAAGCCACAAAGGCCAGGGCCTAGGGCAGCAAAATCTTAGACTACATATTAAGGAGCACTGGGGACACGTAGGTCCCCAGTGCTTGGGGCATGCGTACAGGGCCGGATTTACATAGCATGTGCCCTTAGGCCCACTGTCATTTGTCGCTCCATCCCCTCTCTTTTATTCAATCAAATTTTCAACATTGGGACCGGAGCAATGGGAATTGACGTACAAGAGATTTTAAAAACGACCGTATCTCCTGTGCCTCCCCAGTGTTTCTGAACCAATGTGGGTGTGGTTGGGCAGCATGCCGCCCGCTTAAATCCGGCCACCCTAGGCCTTGGTGGCCTCTCCACAAATCTGGGCCTGCATGCGTACATGCACTTGCGGGGGGTGGAGGCGTGCGCGTGAAGGCAGACGGGTGGGTGCTAGGACTGAGCTGCATCAGGGCGCTGCTGAGGGAAATCTGGCCCTTGGCATGCTAATGATGTAAAAGGGGTAGCAATGATGCATAGACAGAAGGAGCGCTAGTTTTGAAACAGATTGGACAAGAAAAAAGTAATATTGGGCAAATGTGGGTTGGCCAGGGGCTAAACTTAAAGATACTACAAATTTACCAGCAACGTCATGACCAAAAAAAATGTAATAAGAGCTGCAGCCTGGCAGACATTTTACCAGCTCAGCCATGTGGTTGCTGGTCTCTGCACTGTGAACCGGATCAATAGGGTCAAGATGCCCCTGTCCTTATCACCTGCTGCTCAGTCTTTTCTGCCTTCTGTTCCAAGTCAAGTTCAGTTGAGCCTATTGACATCCTGGAGCAACTGCTACCGAACCAGATGGTAGCTCCATAGGGCATAGAGCCATAAGTGGCATAGTGATGGGGCACAGTGGTGAGATCTATGCCCTTGGTCCAATGCCATAAGTCATTCTCCTCCCATGTGAACTGGTAGGTGGTCAGGCCAAGAAGAACAAGAAGTTATTTTGTTTTATAGCACCAACCACTAGTGGACATGGACCCAGGGCTATTTGGAGCACTGGGGTGCCCAGGACATAGATAGTTTGCTATGTGTAAGTTCAGTGTATGAAAGACTGTGCCATCTCTGAATCTAGAATACTATCAGTTCATTCAAGGAAAATAAATGACTGGGACTTATTATGACTTTATCCTGTTGGACATAATCAATAGACAGCCTTGGAATATTGATAGCTGTGCTTGCCAAAAGTACAACAAAGTCAATGTTTGAGAACCTGTTTTAATATTTAACAAAATGAATTAAACATTTTTTTTAATGCAAAATGTTGAGTTGCATCTAAAACTGTTTTGAGCATGAAAAATTAAATTCTTTTAATGTATTGTATCATGTAAAATTTATCAATGAAGATAAAATCTCCTGCACAAGGCATGGTTCATTTTGCTTTTAGCAGGACATTGGAACAGAAAAACATCAAACCCTTTACTCATGGAAAGGATTTGCAAAGGCCAGAGCCCCCACGGATCGTTAATGGGTTAATTATGTCTTTAAATAGGGAAAACTGACAGTTACAGGTATAATATTGTTTGAGTTTTCTTAACATGATAGATTGGCCTCTCCTATATAGTTAATCTATTTGCAGCAGCCTTTATAGATTTTGTGAGTTGGCTCAGGATAAGGTAATTCACTTTGGAATATGGTGACTTTATCTGTATCAGTCATAATTATTTGAAGAAAAAAAAACCCATAGAAGTAGACTAATTTTTGAGCAAGTTCATTGTCTAGCGGAGACTGCACTTCTGCACCATTTTCTATGTGTGCCTTGATTGGAATAGCAAACATTACCATATGTACTGGCATTATATTGCCTCTGCCCTCTGTTAAACCGAACGTAAAAATATTAAAGTTACAGTTTTAGGAAAATCACCGAGACAGAGTGGAATATATTTCAGTGAGCAGTAAATGAACCTTGGTCATACCATAAATCATTAATGTTTAATTACCAGCCAAAGCGTCAATGAAGCCACTGGCTTGGAAACTCTAAGATACTCACAGGATAGTTCTAACAAATTTGGTATGCACGGTTGAATTGTGTATTTAATTACTGTTTGTGCTTCAGCAATATCTCACCACTTGTGTGTAATAAATAGTATTGTGTCACAGTGTCCAGATGGTTTTACTGTAGTTTCCAGGAAAGACTAAGGGGTGATTGGAAAATATTGAATCTGTTATTTTTCCTAAATTTCAGAATCCTAACATATGCTACATTGCATAAAAGAATATTCCATGAGCTCCACAAAAATTAACAGGTAATCTTAGAAACACATTTCCTTAATGTATGTGTATGTGTGTGCGTTCTCTTCTTTTTATGTTGCCATGGCTTTTTGGCAGTATTTAAAGCAGCTGGATTACAAGTAATTTGACATGTTTAGGTTTAGCTCAATATGATGTCGCAGGTAAGAGACTTTTTCTTTTGAAATCACAGCCAAATTGAAAAGATGGTAAAGCGGGGTCACAGCCGGATGTTACAGCAGTTGCTCTAAGGAATCCCATTCTTACAGTACAAATGTAAATTCATGGACTGGTCCAATTTCCATTTTATTGTTAGGAACATATTGTTCTACTTTCTTTGGCAAACTGGAGACAAATGGGATTTTTCCTTCTTTGGAATGAAACTCCTTACGGAGATAGGGGAATCTTTTATTGAGAAGGACCTAGAAGTACTTATCAATAATTAACTTAGCTATAGCTAAAGTCAAGGCCATAAAGATATTGCCCTGCATTAAAGGGAGGTATTCTCGGAATTATTGGCACCAGACAAGAGGGCTTTCCATAATTCAGATAACCATACCTTTTATCTATAAAAGAACATTTAAACATTATAAATATCAATGCTATCAATGTGGATTTATGCATCTAGTTACCATCAAATATAAAACACTAATCTTATTACAGAAAAAAATCATTAAGAATTAGGAATTGTTTCCTCAAAATATTATATATAGTATATGGGGAAGATTAGCAAATGGGCGTATTTTCGCCAAGCCTATGAGTAAGTGCCCCAATAGGCACGAAACGCGTTAGGTTTTCATGTCCTAATAAATTTTTCTAATTTTTTAATACAATTGTTTCTTTATTACTGGAGGTCCTCACATTTCTTTTGGATATAGTATTTTCGCCAGGGTCAACTTCGCACCCATTGCACCACTTCTCCAGGCGCAAATACAATATGAATACGCTAATTCACTAAAATGCGAAGTTTTGTCCTGTGTGTCGAACGCTGGCCACATTTCGCTAGCGTTACTTCGGCTGTGCGAGCATTTCATAGCCAAGATTCACTAGCATTCATTTGTGCCTAGCGAAACGTTGCTAGTGATCTTGCATAGGGTGGGAAATTTAAAGTTGTATGGACGTCTTTATTATAAATGTTGCTGCAAATGGTTTAAGTTACCGGTTTTATTACACAAGTCCAGGGAGCCCACTGTAAAATAAATGTTTAATTTGTAAGGAAAACCCAAAAACCCCAAAAAAAAGTTTGTTAGAACTTTTGCAGCCAATCACGTTGAAAAAAGGAAAAGTCACCATTGTTTTTTTAACTTTGATGCATTTTCGGCACACAGGATATAATGTGACAGACGATTGAGGAAGATGTAGCTTCTTTTTAGCACTTTAGCATTGAGGAAGATGTAGCTCCTTTTTAGGTCTGAGGTGGCAAAGGCAACTCTGCGAAAGAGGTAACGTTCAGTAAAATCTGCATTTTAGTGAATTTGCAGAGTAACATCTGTTCACCAGAGTGAAAAGTCGTCTGGCGACAAATGCAAATGACCACCAGCGACGGTCTGTTTCACTAGAGAATTGGTGCCTGTGCCTTTTAGTAAATTGACGACGTCCCTGCGGTTGACAATGCTGGGGAAAAGTCAATAGCTTTAGCCACTTTGCTCTTTAGTAAATCTGCGCCTATGTGTGTATGTGTTCATAGAAAGAAGCAGCACTGATCATATCGCAATGGGATTTATTTCATATCACTCTGCATCTGCAGTTTCAGTTCCTATTGGGTTTTATTGGAACTTTGATGAAGTGCGCAACTGGGACCAAAAAGTCAGATGCAGAGTGATATGCAATAAATCACTTTAAGAGAATTTCTGGAGTATAGGTACATAATATATGCATGAATTTTGACAGTGCCCCATCAGTTGAGTTTGAGTGTGGACACTCAAACTCAACCTCAGTTGCCAGGTAAAAAAATGTTTTCATTTAGTCCATATACACATGCACAAAGGGCAGCATTTTGAGCCCCTTTATCAAGCCTTATAAAATACAAGGTTACTGCTAATAATCTAAGTACAATGTTGATGCATTCAAGATTACCTCAAAATTAAAAATATAATGTTATTACATAATTACTTTTATTAACATATAGATTTAAAATCCTAAAGGTTGTATGGCTGTACTTCTGAATTAATCAGGAGTCTGCCAGAGGTTGAGAGACATTTAGTTGATATAAGTGTATGAATATATTTATAGAAGTGGAACCTGTGGGATTCTAGATAGAGGTAATAGGTAAATATTATTATTATTATTATTAATCTGTATTTTTAGAGCGCCAACATATTTTGCAGTGCTGTAATATAAATGTGGTTATAATACTTCTCATAAAGGCAGAGTTAATGCACCCAGTGCTGAATCCCCAGAAATGGACATGTTTTGTAATTTGATACATAAAAAATAGGTCTGACCATGCACAAAAGATAGTGATAGGGAAATGCATCAACGCTTCAGGCTTTTCCCCTTGAATAAATAAGGTCTGCATACTATATGTCATTGTTAGTTTCTCTGATTTCCATCCTCCTGTACGTTTTAGAGTTATATTTGCCTTCCAGGTGTGATGCAGCTGAATTCTGGGTATTTCAATTTGTCTTCTTGTGAAGTCATTTTGCATGAAATACCATTCGACTCGTACCTTATATATGATCTCAGTCACTGGTGTATTCCTCTGCTGCCCTTTTTTTAGGCCCCAAATCACATTTTTATGTAAACTCGTAATTCTCTTTCTAAAGATTGCGCACTCTCAATATCATTCTGAATGATTACAAAATCTGTTCATCTGTAATATATATATATATATATATATATATATAAAACATTTAATTTGGATTCTCAGTGCCTATACTTTAACCTCCTCTGTACTTTTTAGCTGAAAGCAGTGTCGTACTGGGACACCATGGGCCCACCAAAAAGCCTTAGACCAGGGGCCCACCCTCAGTACTCACTCAACCTCTATTCTCCTAGTCTCTTTTCTTTACATACTATAATCTATTATTACACCTATTCAGCCTCTTTGTTCTCATTGAAATATGGAATGGCCATGAAATAGGACTTTTCCTGGTATCCCTGTGGGCCAGTCCGACACTGGCTGAAAGTGTGTGTGGTTAGTGTTAAAATTTAGAAACAAATTGTGACCATGTGCCCATTGTCTGGTAAAAAGATCTTCTCCTCACATTTTTTTCCAGCAGGGAACCTGGAACACAGTCTGACTTTAACTGCCACATTCTGAGCAATAAAGCTATCAATCCAAAAAAAGTTAACCAAAGCTGTGGGTCTAGCTGTCATTTTAACCAAAGCTAAATGACATTTTAGAACCCTACAACTCCACATATTATTGTTTCCTCTGAGGTTACTGAAGAGCCACATAAGAGCCCTATGCTGGTAGTTGTACAATTAAGCCAAGAACATGAAGATGTTAACAACTGGAGAAGCAATAGCTGAATCTTGAGTGTTAAGTAATTTAACTTTTTTCTGTCTTTGCAGGTAATAGCTGGAGGAGCCAAAGACTAGAAGACTAATGGGCTGAAGGACCAGCAAAAGCTTGTACGAGGAATATAAACAGTGTTTAATAATCAAAGGGCTTCATTAAAAAATAAAAAAAACATGTAACTTGGAAGGTTTTAAATAGTGCCAAATATTCCTAACTCTTGCCTTGGTGCTTCCCTCTTGCAGCAATTTCTACATCTCTCACATGAGACTCCAAGCTTCCTCTGCAGACTGGACTCATGAAAACTAGCTTATGAATTCTAACTAATTCCCAACCTCATTCACCACTGCATCTTTATTTCTCTACCCTAATTAGTACATGTTCTCAAAATGACTTGGGTTTTGGGTAGGGCATCCTCAAGGACTGTGTCCATGGCCTTCAGACCTTCTGCTAAAATTAAAGGGGTTGTTCACCTTTGAATTAATTTTTAGTATGATGTTAAAAGATATATTCTGAAACAATTTGCAATTGGCTTTAATTTTTTATTATTTTTGGCTTAGAGTTATTTAGCTTTTTATTCAGCAGCTCTCTAGTTTGCAATTTCAGCCAAAACCATGCACTGATTTAAATAAGGGACTGGAATATGAATAGGAGATGCCTGATAAGAAAGATGAGTAATAAAAAGTAGCAATAACAATTAGGGGCAGATTTATCAAGGATCGAATTTCGAAGTAATTATAAGAAAGACCAACCGAAGTCAAAGTTTTTTCTTCTTTCGATCGAATTCAAATCGTACAAATCAAAGTAATAGCGCATTCAATCGAATTTGAATCAAAGTTTTTCCAAAAAAAAAAAAAACCCCATAGGCTAAAACAGCAAGTCTGTTGATTTTCGATAATGAATGGTCGAAGTCAAATTTTTAAAGAGACAGTACATGATAAATTTCAAATTTTCAGATTTTTTTCAAATTTGAATCTAATTTAGACTATTCCCTAACGAAGTACACAAAACTTAGCTCGAAATTCAAAATTTTTTGATTCAGATTTTTACTTTGACCTTTGACCTTAATCTGCCCCTTAATGTGTAGCCATACAGGTCATTTCTTTTTTTAGATGGGGTCATTGACCTCCATTTGAAGGCTGGAAAGAGTCTAAGAAAAGGTCTAATAATTCAAAAACTATAATAATGAAAAAATGAAGTCCAATTGAAAAGTTGCTTAGAATGAGCCATTCTCTAACATATTAAAAGTTAATATAAAGGTGACCTACTCCTTTAAAATAGCCCACCTGATTTGTTATACAATGCTTTCATTTGCTCCACCTTATTTCTCTTCCTCTAACCTGATATTCATTTACTCTTTGATATGTTTCAAGTCATCTTCATAATTTATTTTGTATATTTTTCCCATTGGCATGTCCGGTCTATTTTTAGTCTTCAATTTAAAAGAATGCCTTGTTGCAACCAAAAGACAGGGTTTGTATGTATTGCTATCCTTATTTTTCTCTTTTTGGCCTTCTCATGTTGGTCTTTGCTTTTGACTTTTAAACTGCTGTCTAAACACTAGAGTTATGAAGCACAAGCAGCCAGAAATTCCAAGCCAGAGCAAAATTAGAATTTAAACAATTGAAAAAACACAAAAAAAAATAAAGACTATTAATGCAAATTTTCTATTAAATATTGATGCCAACATTATACTGAGTTTTCATTTTAATGTAGTGTTGTAGTTACAGTAGTATTTCTTTGTGCTTTTTCCATATATCGGGAGACAATCTGACCTTATACGGAAAGGTGTAATAATATTGTCACCGTTTTACAGGTAAAACTAATGGGCTACTATAATATGACTGATAGATAATACTGTAGCTTCTGAACTGCCTACATATTAAATAGAACAATAGCACCTTCATCTGACAAAAAATCAAAAGGAATGATAATTACTGCATATGGCTCTGGTGATAAAGGTTAATGTAATTCTACTCAGCCATGCTGCAAGGCTTCCAACATTCCATCTTTCTTATGATATCTGTCTCTTTTTACTACTTTTGCCATAAAGAGTAAAATAGTTGTCATGCATCAACAATTCACATTGTGTTCCTTTGTCTAACATGGCAAGTGGTTTGGAAAAATCCTTTTGTAAAATGCGAAAAGAGCTGAGCACATTTAATGTATCAGAGAATTATTAAGCAAATGGAACTGTTTACATTTGGCATAATTAAATTAATATGTAGCACCAAAAAATATTCCTATGACATAGGGGCCCATTTACTTAGTTCAAGTGAAGGAATTCGAACTAAAAATCGTTCGACTATTCGACCATTCGATAGTCGAAGTACTGTCTCTTTAAGAAAAACTTGACCCCCTACTTCGCCACCTAAAACCTACCGAAGTGCCATGTTAGCCTATGGGGAAGGTCCCCATAGGCTTTCTAATGTTTTTTTGGTCGAAGAAAAATCGTTTGATGGATTAAATTTGAACGAATTGCGGTAAATCCTTCGACTTCGATATTCGAAGTCAAAGGATTTCCATTCGGCAGTCGAATATCGAAGGTTAATTAACCCTCGATATTCGACCATAAGTAAATTTGCCCCGTAATGTTACTATTTACTATAAAATTTTACTATTTTGATGGCTTATAAATTATCAGTTGCTTTTCTGTTGCTCCAACATCACTGGAATGTTTTTGATGCTTTACAAAATAACAATTCATATATTTCAATGTAAATCACCAACCTGCATACAATTATTAAACAGATACATAAAAACGTATAAATTGGCCCTAGTTTATTAGTGAGGTTTTTTTGGAGTTTAGTATTTTTACTACACAGGTTAGGTGAGTAGGTTAGCCCCATTATCTCAACTATGTTATTTTACTTCTGAACCTATTTCCGCACCTTAGAATAAAGTATTTATTCCTGGGTTTGATATCGCGTGGACATGTTAGTGTTTTCAGTTATCTAGTAAGGATTTCTTTACGTTAAGCTTTGTTTTGGGGGTTTTTTTTTTCAAACTGAACCCATTCCCATATTTTTTTATTGGAAGGCTTTTGTGGTCAACAATGTGGGGCACATTTACTTAGCTCGAGTGAAGGAATTGAATCAAAAAAAACTTCGAATTTCGAATGATTTTTTTGGCTACTTCGACCACGACTTAGACTCGAACGATTCGAACTAAAAATCGTTTGACTATTCGACCCTTCGATAGTCGAAGTACTGTCTCTTTCAAAAAAACTTCGACCCCCTACTTCGCCAAGTAAAACCTACCAAACCTCAATGTTAACCTATGGGGAAGGTCCCAATAGGCTTTCTAACAAATTTTTGGTCGAAGGAAAATTGTTCGATCGATGGATTAAAATCCTTTGAATCGTTAGATTCGAAGGATTTAATATTTCGATCGAACGATTTTTCCTTCGATCGAACGAATTGCGGTAAATCCTTTGACTTCGATATTCAAAGTCGAAGGATTTAACTTTAACCCTCGATATTCGACCCTAAGTAAATGTGCCCCTGTGTTTTTCTATTTTTGTACACCAGATATGTTTTAGTTTTTAAGCATTGTATGTCAAACTTAGACTTGACTCATCAGCAAGCAGACACTAAAATCTGTTTAGCTAGATACAAAGTGGTAATAAACCCTTGGTTCTCATCAGAGGGACTTATCATTTGTAGCCCTGTCTATAACAAGCTGATAGGCTCTAACTTGGCTTTGGTACAATAGAGACATTACAGAATATTCTAAGCAACTGATCCCTGAAGGGAAGAATGAACTTTAAAAGAGCACTAAGTCCTAAAAACTAATGACTAAAAATGCCATATTTTATATACTGAACTTATTGCACCTGCCTAAAGTTTCAGCTTCTCAATAGAAGCAATGATCCAGGACTTCAAACTTGTCAAGGGGGGGGTCACCATCTTGGAAAGTGGCTGCGACACTGTTAAGCTAAGCTTATGGGTCATCACAAATGATCAAGCAGAAAGTGAGGTTGGCCTGTCATAAAAGCTGATGCTACTGGGCTGATTATTAAATTCTGATGCTAATTGTACTGGTTTCTGTGCTGCCATGTAATAATTATTAGTGATGTAGCGAACGTCGGAAAAAAAGTTCGCGAACATATTCGCGAACTTGCGCAAAAATGCGAGCGGTTCGCGAACGGTTCGCGAACCCCATAGACTTCAATGGGAAGGCGAACTTTAACATCTAGAAAAGACATTTCTGGCCAGAAAAATGATTTTAAAGTTGTTTAAAGGGTGCAACGACCTGGACAGTGGCATGCCAGAGGGGGATCAAGGGCAAAAATGTATCTGAAAAATCTGCCTGTGTGTGCTTGGAAGAGATAGTGTAGGGGGAGAGCTGTTAGTGATTTCAGGGACAGATGATAGTAAGTTTGCTGGCTAGTAATCTGCTTGATACTGCTCTGTATTGGAGGGACAGAAGTCTGCAGGGATTTGAGGGACATTTTATCTTAGGTAGCTTTGCTGGCTAGTAATCTACTGTTCTCTTTAAACAACTGCCATACGTTGACCTTGTAGGCATTGTTTGCCCAGTTTTTTTGGACGCAGCCACTGAAGCACAGTTGCCATAAAAAATATGCCATATAAATGCTGAAAATAGTAATTTTTCGCCATACGTTGACCTTGTAGACATTGTTTGCCCAGTTTTTTTGGTTGCAGCCACTGAAGCACAGTTGCCAGAAAAAATATGCCATATAAATGCTGAAAATAGTCATTTTTTGCCATACGTTGACCTTGTAGGCATTGTTTGCCCAGTTTTTTTGGTCGCAGCCACTGAAGCACAGTTGCCAGAAAAAATATGCCATATAAATGCTGAAAATAGTAATTTTTTGCCATATACGTTGAGTCAACGTATGGCAAAAAATGACTATTTTCAGCATTTATATGGCATATTTTTTCTGGCCTCTGTGCTTCAGTGGCTGCGGCCAAAAAAACTGGGCAAACAATGCCTACAAGGTCAACGTCGTTGACCTTGTAGGCATTGTTTGCCCAGTTTTTTTGGCCGCAGCCACTGAAGCACAGAGGCCAGAAAAAATATGCCATATAAATGCTGAAAATATGCATTTTTTTGGTTGCAGCCACTGAAGCACAGAGGCCAGAAAAATTATGCCATATAAATGCTGAAAATATAAATTTTTTTGGTTGCAGCCACTGAAGCACAGAGGCCAGAAAAATTATGCCATATAAATGCAGAAAATATGCATTTTTTTGGTCGCAGCCACTGAAGCACAGTTGCCAGAAAAATTATGCCATATAAATGCTGAAAATATAAATTTTTTTGGTTGCAGCCACTGAAGCACAGAGGCCAGAAAAATTATGCCATATAAATGCTGAAAATATGCATTTTTTTGGTCGCAGCCACTGAAGCACAGTTGCCAGAAAAATTATGCCATATAAATGCTGAAAATATAAATTTTTTTGGTTGCAGCCACTGAAGCACAGAGGCCAGAAAAATTATGCCATATAAATGCTGAAAATATGCATTTTTTTGGTTGCAGCCACTGAAGCACAGAGGCCAGAAAAATTATGCCATATAAATGCAGAAAATATGCATTTTTTTGGACGCAGCCACTGAAGCACAGTTGCCAGAAAAAATATGCCATATAAATGCTGAAAATAGTCATTTTTTGCCATACGTTGACCTTGTAGACATTGTTTGCCCAGTTTTTTTGGTTGCAGCCACTGAAGCACAGAGGCCAGAAAAAATTAAACCAGTAGGGTTTGCACCCTAGTTTGTAACGGTGGCGGAGGGAGGAGGAGACGCTAAAGGACAGCTGTGTGTGGAGTCATGAGGCTTGAAGAGAAGGACAGCTGCATAGAAGTCAGAACAAGTCTTCCGGCGTGCAGTAACCCTCCGAGATCCACCCCTCATTCATTTTAATAAAGGTCAGGTAATCGACACTTTTGTGACCTAGGCGAGTTCTCTTCTCAGTTACAATCCCTCCTGCTGCACTGAAGGTCCTTTCTGAGAGCACACTTGAGGCTGGGCAAGACAAGAGGTTCATGGCAAATTGTGACAGCTCTGGCCACAGATCAAGCCTGCGCACCCAGTAGTCCAGGGGTTCATCGCTCCTCAGAGTGTCGATATCTGCAGTTAATGCCAGGTAGTCCGCTACCTGCCGGTCGAGGCGTTCTTTGAGGGTGGATCCAGAAGGGTTGTGGCGCTGCCTTGGACAGAAAAACATTTGCATGTCTGACGTTACAGACTGGCCAAAGGGCTTTGTCCTTGCAGGTGTGCTCGTGGCAGGATTACTGGCACCTCTGCCCCTGGAATGTTGATGAGTTCCTGAAGTGACATCACCCTTAAAAGCATTGTACAACATGTTTTGCAGGCTGGTTTGTAAATGCCGCATCTTTTCGGACTTGTGGTATGTTGGTAACATTTCTGACACTTTATGCTTGTACCGAGGGTCTAGTAGCGTTGCGACCCAGTACAGGTCCTTCTCCTTAAGCCTCTTGATACGGGGGTCCTTCAACAGGCATGACAGCATGAAAGACCCCATTCTCACAAGGTTGGATGCAGAGCTATCCATCTCCGCTTCCTCATTATCAAGGACTGCATCATCCACGGTCTCCTCCCCCCAGCCACGTACAAGACCAGGGGTCCCCAAAAGGTCACCACTAGCCCCCTGGGAAGCCTGCTCCTGTTGGTCCTCCTCCTCCTCCTCCACAAAGCCACCTTCCTCCTCTGACTCCACTTCTGGCACCTCTCCCTGCGTTGCAGCAGGTGCCTGGGTTCGTTCTGGTGATTCCGACCAGAAATCGTGCGCTTCCAGCTCCTCGTCACGCTGGTCTACAGCCTCATCTGTCACTCGTCGCACGGCACGCTCCAGGAATAAAGCGAAGGGTATTAGGTCGCTGATGGTGCCTTCGGTGCGACTGACCATATTTGTCACCTCTTCAAAAGGTCGCATGAGCCTGCAGGCATCGCGCATAAGCACCCAGTAACGGGGGAAAAAAATCCCCAGCTGTGCAGATCCAGTCCTACCACCCAGTTCAAAAAGGTACTCGTTGACGGCCCTTTGTTGTTGCAGCAGACGTTCCAATATAAGGAGCGTTGAATTCCAGCGAGTCTGGCTGTCAGAAATCAAACGCCTGACTGGCATGTTGTAGCGCTGCTGAATGTCAGCAAGGCGTGCCATGGCTGTGTAGGAACGTCTGAAATGGGCCGACACCTTTCTGGACTGGGTGAGAACGTCCTGGAATCCTGGGTACTTGGAGACAAAACGTTGGACTATTAAATTTAACACATGTGCCATGCAGGGCACATGTGTTAAATTGCCTAGTCTCAACGCTGCCAACAGATTGCTTCCATTGTCACACACCACTTTTCCGATCTGCAGTTGGTGTGGGGTCAGCCACCGATCGGCCTGTGACTGCAGAGATGACAGGAGTACAGATCCGGTATGGTTTTTGCTTTCCAGGCACGTCATCCCCAAGACAGCGTGACAACGGCGTACCTGGCACGTCGAATAGCCTAGGGGGAGCTGGGGGTGCACAGGTGTGGAGGAGGAGAAGGAGGACCCAGCAGCAGAGTAAGAAGAAGAAGAAGACGAGGTAGAGAGCGATGGAGGAGTAGAGGTGGTGGCAGAACCGCGTGCAATCCGTGGCGGTGACACCAACTCCACTGTTGTTGTTGAGCTACCCATTCCCTGCTTCCCAGCCATTACCAAGTTCACCCAGTGGGCAGTGTAGGTGACATACCTGCCCTGACCATGCTTGGAGGACCATGCGTCAGTAGTCATATGGACCTTTGGCCCAACACTAAGTAACAGAGATGCGGTAACTTGGCTCTGCACATGTTGGTACAGGTGTGGTATTCCCTTTTTAGAAAAAAAATTGCGGCTGGGTACCTTCCACTGCGGTGTCCCAATTGCTACAAATTTGCGGAAGGCCTCAGAGTCCACCAGCTGGTATGGTAAAAGCTGGCGGGCTAAGAGTGCAGACAAGCCAGCTGTCAGACGCCGGGCAAGGGGGTGACAGTCAGACATTGGCTTCTTACACTCAAACATGGCCTTCACAGAAACTTGGCTGGTGGCAGATGACTGGGAATGGGAACAGGTGGTCAAGGTGGAAGGCGGAGTGGAGGGTGGTTCAGACGGGTCAAGGAGAGCAGAGGTAGAGCAGTAAGATGCTGGACCAGAAGGAGTGTGGCTTTTAGTTTGCCTGTTGCCTTTGAGGTGTTGCTCCCAAAGTGCTTTGTGCTTGCCGCTCATGTGCCTTCGCATAGAAGTTGTACCTATGTGGCTGTTGGGCTTACCAAGGCTCAGTTTCTGACTGCACTCATTGCAAATTACAATGCTTTTGTCAGAGGCACACACATTAAAAAAATCCCACACTGCTGACTTTTTGGAAGTGTGCGATCTGGCGGTAACAGTAGAAGTTGGCGGCATTGGCGACAATGGCGGGTGCGTTGGCCGGCTGAACACAGGTGCCGATACATGTTGTTGCCCTACTGATCCCTGCGGGCTGTCCTCCCTGCTTCTTCTAAGTCTTATTCTCCTACTGCCTCTCTGACTCTCCGTCTCTCCATCTGAACTACCCTCCTCTTGCTCTCTTCTACTAGGCACCCACAAAACATCAATCTCCTCATCATCATTCTCCTCAGATGCATCAATTTCTTCTGACACATCACAGAAGGAAGCAGCAGCGGGGACCTCCTCCTCATCACTCATTATGTCCATCTCTATCGTGTTCTCTGCCAGAATTAAATCTGGTGTAAGGTCCTCATCTCCTTCATCTTCTTCTGGCAATAATGGTTGCGCATTACTCAGTTCAAGAAACTCATGGGAAAATAACTCCTCTGACCCCAGTGAAGAAGGGGCACCGGTGGTGGAGGAAGTGTTACGTGGGGTGGCCATAGCAGTGGAGGATGAGGAGGATGTTGTGGTAAAGTTAGAAACGGTAGAGGATGGGGTGTGCTGTGTAAGCCAGTCAACTACCTCTTCAGCATTTTGGGAGTTCAGGGTCATTGGCTTTTTAAAACTGGGCAATTTGCTAGGGCCACAGGATTGCATAGCAGCACGGCCCCTAGCACGGCCTCTGCGTGGCGGCCTGCCTTTGCCTGGCATTATTTTTTAAAAAACAACAACAACAACAAAAACTCAGTTGGTTTTTCTGGAAACGATAATACACACAGCTAGATGGCGGGTTGAAGAAAACAGTGTGCAAATAATGCCTACAAGGTCAACGTATACACTACTACAGCGGTGGATACGGATTACGTAAAATATATGAATGCTGCTTGAAAAAAAAGTAACTCAAGTGGTTTTTCTAGAGACGATAATATTATCAATATTTAGACAAAATGTGAACAAGGTCACACAGCTAGATGGCGGGTTGAAGAAAACAGTGTGCAAATAATGCCTACAAGGTCAACGTATACACTACTACAGCAGTGGATACGGATTACGTAAAATATATTATGGCTGCTTGAAAAAAGTCACTCCGGTGTTTTTTCTGGAGACGGTAATATTATGGATATTTAGACAGAATGTGAACAAGGTCACACAGCTAGATGGCGGGTTGAAGAAAACAGTGTGCAAATAATGCCTACAAGGTCAACGTATACACTACTACAGCGGTGGATACGGATTACGTAAAATATATGAATGCTGCTTGAAAAAAGTAACTCAAGTGGTTTTTCTAGAGACGATAATATTATCAATATTTAGACAAAATGTGAACAAGCTCACACAGCTAGATGGCGGGTTGAAGAAAACAGTGTGCAAATAATGCCTACAAGGTCAACGTATACACTACTACAGCGGTGGATACGGATTACGTAAAATATATTATGGCTGCTTGAAAAAAGTCACTCCGGTGTTTTTTCTGGAGACGGTAATATTATGGATATTTAGACAGAATGGGAACAAGGTCACACAGCTAGATGGCGGGTTGAAGAAAACAGTGTGCAAATAATGCCTACAAGGTCAACGTATACACTACTACAGCGGTGGATACGGATTACGTAAAATATATTATGGCTGCTTGAAAAAAGTCACTCCGGTGTTTTTTCTGGAGACGGTAATATTATGGATATTTAGACAGAATGTGAACAAGGTCACACAGCTAGATGGCGGGTTGAAGAAAACAGTGTGCAAATAATGCCTACAAGGTCAACGTATACACTACTACAGCGGTGGATACGGATTACGTAAAATATATTATGGCTGCTTGAAAAAAGTCACTCCGGTGTTTTTTCTGGAGACGGTAATATTATGGATATTTAGACAGAATGTGAACAAGGTCACACAGCTAGATGGCGGGTTGAAGAAAACAGTGTGCAAATAATGCCAACAAGGTCAACGTATACACTACTACAGCGGTGGATACGGATTACGTAAAATATATTATGGCTGCTTGAAAAAAGTCACTCCGGTGTTTTTTCTGGAGACGGTAATATTATGGATATTTAGACAGAATGTGAACAAGGTCACACAGCTAGATGGCGGGTTGAAGAAAACAGTGTGCAAATAATGCCTACAAGGTCAACGTATACACTACTACAGCGGTGGATACGGATTACGTAAAATATATTATGGCTGCTTGAAAAAAGTCACTCCGGTGTTTTTTCTGGAGATGGTAATATTATGGATATTTAGACAGAATGTGAACAAGGTCACACAGCTAGATGGCGGGTTGAAGAAAACAGTGTGCAAATAATGCCTACAAGGTCAACGTATACACTACTACAGCGGTGGATACGGATTACGTAAAATATATTATGGCTGCTTGAAAAAAGTCACTCCGGTGTTTTTTCTGGAGACGGTAATATTATGGATATTTAGACAGAATGTGAACAAGGTCACACAGCTAGATGGCGGGTTGAAGAAAACAGTGTGCAAATAATGCCTACAAGGTCAACGTATACACTACTACAGCGGTGGATACGGATTACGTAAAATATATTATGGCTGCTTGAAAAAAGTCACTCCGGTGTTTTTTCTGGAGACGGTAATATTATGGATATTTAGTAGTAGTAAAACAACAAAAAAATAAATAAAAGCAGTCCTAGTCAGGTGATCCCACTGGTGTCTAATAAAAGGGCAGCCAAGTATGGAGGTTTACTTTGAAAGCAGCAAGTTAAGTTGCAGGTAATACCTAGTCCCTTTGTAAAATGTATAATGAAGCAATAGAATTCTTAATGAATCAGATAAAATTGAGCATAGGACTGGCCAGATATGGGATGACTTTGACGTAGTTGGCCAGCTTAAATATATTGCAATATATGGACAAACAATCCCTGTTTTGTTTAAAGGGTAAGGCATTTTTTAGTAGCAGTATGCACAAAATGTCGCTGTCTTAAATATATTGATAATGGGTTGAGTGCAGAGGACTCTTGTATCTGATTTATGTACACTCCACTGAGGATTGTATACTGTGCTCAATAAATCTGTTCTATGGTTAAGTTATAAGAACCATTGGCGTCCAATTATATGCACCTTGAATACAGTTACAGTTGCATTACACCCTGCTTCCACATCGCTGCGAAGGCTACCTCCCTAAGATTTTAAGGTCTCATCTGGAGCATATATACTGGGAGTGAAGCTTATAGTAGAGTAAGGTGCACTCAAATTACTATAGCGCTACACAGATGTAATGACCTTGATTCAAAAGTCTTTAGAGAATGTTATTTATTTACTTTCCAAACTCCATAGCACAATATTATTTTATTAAGTTCCAGGAAATTACTAAAAGTCAGTTTTAGGGGCAGATTTATCAAGGGTCGAAGTGAATTCGAAGTAAAGAATTCGAAGTAATTTTTTGGATACTTCGACCATCGAATAGGATACTACGACTTCGAAATTACTTTAGAAGTAAAATAATTTGATAATCGAAGTACTGGCCAAATTCTGTGAAATATCCTCAGAATAGTTCGATAATCTAAGTACTGTCTGTTTAAAAAAAAACTTTGACTTCAATAGTTTGCCAAATTAAACCTGCTGAAGTGCTATGTTAGCCTATGGGGACCTAATGCATTTTTCTAATTCTTTACACATCGAAGTAAAATCTTGCGATCGTACACTAAAATCTTTCGAATCATTCGATCGATTATACTTTGATCGTTCGATGGCCAAATTCTGTGAAATATCCTCAGAATATCGAAGTATTTTTTACTTCGAAATTCAACCCTTGATAAATCTGCCCTTTAGGGAGTATCAAAAATTGTGTCAGCAACCAAAACTAGGACAGCCAGTTTAAAGATAGATTTTCTAATAATGAGATTTGCACTTTTCCAGTCCCTCTCGATCCCCTGGATTCCACTTTCTAACCCCAAACTCAATTTTCCTCATTTTGACAATGTATCATTTAAATCTTTACTGAAAAAAGAAAATATTCAGTCTAGGAAATTCTTTGAGCTGTATTTCATAATGAACTGTTAATATATTATAATACTGTACAAAAGCCATATATATCCTGTAAATTATATAGTGAATAAAGTACCCCCTCTTGTAAAATATAAGTGTTTTTTATACAGGTCATGGAACTCCGAGGTAACTTATAATATCCTCATATTTTGCAACTTTATTCACTATATAATACACACGTTTCAGTGAGTCATGTGACAGAAATGACATCAGAACTCACCATTTATAATGATATAATTTACAAGATATTCATTGCTTTTGTGTATTATGTCTTTATAAGCGGCTCCTAGTGAGGTCATTAGTTATAAACTGAGCTTAGTGATGTCATTTGTGTCACATGACTCAATAAAACTTGTGTATTATAATAAATAAAGTACCCCTTGTTGCAAAATATGAGGATATTAGAAGTAACCTCGGAGTTCCATGACCTGTATGAAAGCACTCCTCCGAACTCGGCGACACAATATCCTTATATTTTACAATAGGTACTATATTCTCTAAAGATGGTAAAGATTGTTTCTTGCTAATCATGAATTGTTGTTTTTTTAAATTTCCTTTGTATTCTTTTTACACTTTTTTTTGACATTAACTTTTCATAGATTTGAGATCTGGGGCTTCATGCACCAGTAAACTGTTCTAATTGTCTGATGTATTTATTTAGCTGTGTTAATAGCTAATTACCATATGCTGCAGTACAGCTGCCTCTGCTCACATTGAGTCAGTGGTGTATTTGGATGCAAGTCCCTGGTACATTCCATGCAGTTGATTTATCCTTGATTCTAGTGAAACGCTAAAGTGCAAAATGAAAGTAAAAATGTCATAGATAGTGTTTTTGAAGAAGTTACTAAAAATATATTTTTTGTTTAAATTATAAAGATTTTGAAAAGCATATTTATTATAAAGAATTGTAGTTTATATATCCTGTACATTAGGCTACCAAGCTACCAAAAATGCTCAACCCTTTAAACAACTCCCTTTGCAATATATGGACAATCCATCCATGCATTGTTTAAAGTGAGGGAATGCTTTTTAGTAGCTTAACCCTTTCACTGCCAGCCAATTTGGCCAAGTTGGTACTTTTATTGCCAGACCATTTTTAAACATGTTGTGCTCTTTCACTTTAGGGGCCTTTCCTGGGGGGGGGGGGTTACATAGTTACATAGTTAAATTGGGTTGAAAAAAAGACAAAGTCCATCAAGTTCAACCCGTCCAAATGAAACCCCAGCATCCATACACACACCCCTCCCTACTTTTACATAAATTCTATATACCCATACCTATACTAACTATAGAGCTTAGTATCACAATAGCCTTTGATATTATGTCTGTCCAAAAAATCATCCAAGCCATTCTTATAGTCATTAACTGAATCAGCATCACAACATCACCCGGCAGTGCATTCCACAACCTCACTGTCCTGACTGTGAAGAACCCCCTACGTTGCTTCAAATGAAAGTTCTTTTCTTCTAGTCTAAAGGGGTGGCCTCTGGTACGGTGATCCACTTTATGGGTAAAAAGGTCCCCTGCTATTTGTGTATAATGTCCTCTAATGTACTTGTAAAGTGTAATCATGTCACCTCGCAAGCGCCTTTTTTCCAGAGAAAACAACCCCAACATTGACAGTCTACCCTCATAATTTAAGTCTTCCGTCCCTCTAACCAATTTAGTTGCACTTAGTCTCTGCACTCTCTCCAGCTCATTTATATCCCTCTTAAGGACTGGAGTCCAAAACTGCACTGCATACTCTAGATGAGGCCTCACCAAGGACCTATAAAGAGACATAATAATGTTTTCATCCCTTGAGTTAATGCACTTTATGCAAGACAGAACTTTATTTGCTTTAGTAGCCACAGAATGACACTGTCACAAAAAAGAATTTTCAGCGTTGCTGTTGGGATTCAAAAAAGTTTTCCTACGAGTCCTGCGGTAAACTTTTACTTCATTTGTTATTTATTAATTTATTTAATTACGCTTAGTGCCGGTTTTAGGCTCACCCTTCAATTCTGTTGGTCCGGCTGCACAAGGCCCCAGACCCCTCGTAAAATCACCGGATTAAGCTTCCAAAATATATGAAGGTATATTGTCATACTCGGACTTCGTTGTGACCCAGGTGCAGCCGCCCTGAGTCCGTCGCTAAGGGAAATGAAATACTGCACACACCAAGTTCCTGGACAGCGCACTCTTCGGATCACATCAAGGAATCGCTTGGTCATCAAATTATTGGTAAAAAAACCTTAATTTTATTTAAATATTGAACATCTTAACAAACTGTTAAACCCTGCGCCATGAGGTCTGACGCGTTTCGTGTCACTGCACTTCATCAGAGACCTCCTAGAGTGCGCTGTCCAGGAACTTGGTGTGTACAGAATGACACTGCCCAGAATTAGACAACTTGTTATCTACAAAAACCCCTAGATCCTTCTCATTTAAGGAAACTCCCAACACATTGCCATTTAGTGTATAACTATTTTTGCCAAAGTGCATAACCTTGCATTTATCAACTTTGAACCTCATTTGTCCAGTTTGCTGCCCAGTTTTCCAGTTTAGACAAATCACTCTGCAAAGTGGCAGCATCCTGCATGGAACCTATAGTTCTGCACAATTTAGTATCATCTGCAAAAATAGAAACAGTATTTTCAATGCCCACCTCCATGTCATTAATAAACAAGTTGAAAAGCAAGGGACCTAGTACAGAGCCCTGCGGTACTCCACTAACAACACTGGTCCAATTAGAAAATGTTCCATTTACCACCACTCTTTGTAGTCTATCTTTTAGCCAGTTCTCTATCCAGGTACAAATACTATGTTCCAGGCCAACATTCCTTAATTTAACCAGTAACCTTCTGTGTGGCACTGTATGAAATGCTTTAGCAAAATCTAAGTAAATCACATCCACTGCCATCCCAGAATCGAGGTCTCTACTTACCTTCTCATAAAAAGAAATAAAGTTAGTTTGGCAAGATCTATTACGCATAAAACCATGCTGGCACAAACTCATAGGGGAAAATTCACTAAGATTCGTAGTTTCGCCAGCGTCCGCTTCGCCACACTTAGCCTCACTTCGCCAGGCGTATTTTAGCAAGCGCTACGCAAATTCACTAAAATCCGAAGTTGCACTCAGGGAAAGCGTAAGGTTGCAAAGTTGCACTAGCGTTAATTCGCCAAGCAAAGTAAAGTTACGCTAGGGATGCTTAATTTGCATACGGTGCCAAATTGAAGTTACAATGGAGGTATTTGTAGCATCACTACACAAGCCTGGGAAACCTTCAAAACAGCAAATAAAATTTTTATTTTGCATGTGCCCATTGTATAGTTAAGCTGCCATGCGTTAGGAAATGTAGGGGGGAAGGAGGGTAGCCTCAAAAATTTTTTCGATCTTTTTCAGCCTATCACCCATAAAAATGAAAAAACGCCAGCATTTTTTGGGACTTAGAAAAATTTACTTTTTTTGAAGCAATCCCTATCTACTCTATTGCACTTCGCCTGGTCTGAGGTGGCGAAGGAAGTCTGGCGTAAAAATTAGCGTTCAGAAAAATTTGCACGTCAGTGAATTTGCGTAGTTATGTCCGTTGCGCAAATTCGCCAGACGAAAGGGTGCGAAATAACACTAGCGAATTTACGTCAGCGTCCGTTTAATGAAAATGCGCTACGCTAGCGAATTAACACTAGCGTTAGGCGTTTCGTCCTTTAGTGAATTTGCCCCATAGTCTTTTAGTTTACCCAGGAAAACAAGATATTGTTTTTTTCAGGACAACCTAAGCTTTCAAAGTATGCTAGAATTTTGTTGTAATTCCAATCCTGTAAAAAGATATGGGCTTCTATGTGTATAAAAAAACAGTTTTGCATGTTACAAACGCAAATATCAGAAACATAATTTATTTTATGCACGAGAACACAGCAGATTTGGAAAGTTCCGTCTCCTGAATGCGCCAATACCAAATATATATAGTTTTATGGAGATTTCTCACTTCTATAGATCAAAAACTAGAAGCAGCAAACTACCAAATTTCCAAAGCACCGCTCCACAAAACTGCATACATCTAAAACAAAGCTAGTAGGTTGTTGCTAATTTTATTGCTATGACGTGTTATATATAAAACTCAAAGATAAGGCTATTTCAAATAGAATGAGGTTTATTGAGTTTAACAACAGAACATAGACTGATTTTGCTTGGGAAAGCAGTCAATGTGACTCCAAAGCGTAACACGACGGCTTTGCCAAAGACACTCCCCTTGTCACAAACTATTATAGCATTATGAGGATGATTACTGTAAATTCAAATGGGTGTACACAAACATATTATATAACTTGAACCCTCCCAAAATGTTGGAAGAGGAGTGAATGTTCTTAACTACAGATATTGCAACTGAAAATAGTTTCCCACTTACAACTGTCCCTCAGCCTTGCAGTTCTTTATCTGTTAAAAGCAGACACTGTGATGAACTCAGCCATAAAGAAAACACTTCTGTACAGGGGCCCCAACTAACATCTGCTGACACTCTGAATTCTGTCAGTAGCTTACAAAGTGGACTCTTATCACTGGGGGTGTCATTTACAAGAAAAATAATTAACGGGGGAACGTCAACCCTCCCTGTACCTATCCTGTCTTGGACCATGTGCTGACTCCAGGGGAAACCTCATTACTTAACAAGGGGCTCTCCTTTGTACCTCACCAGTAGGGATGTCGCGGACTGTTCGCCGGCGAACTTGTTCGCGCGAACATCGGGTGTTCGCGCTCGCCGGAAGTTCGCGAACGTCGCGCGACTTTCGCCATTTTGGGTTCGCCATTGTTGGCGCTTTTTTTTGCCCTCTCACCCCAGACCAGCAGGTACATGGCAGCCAATCAGGAAGCTCTCCCTCCTGGACCACCCCCACACCCCCTGGACCACTCCCCTTCCATATATAAACTGAAGCCCTGCAGCGTTTTTTCATTCTGCCTGTGTGTGCTTGGAAGAGCTAGTGTAGGGAGAGAGCTGTTAGTGATTTGAGGGACAGTTGATAGTAAGTTTGCTGGCTAGTAATCTACTTGATACTGCTCTGTATTGGAGGGACAGAAGTCTGCAGGGATTTGAGGGACATTTTAGGTTAGGTAGCTTTGCTGGCTAGTAATCTACCTTCTACTGCAGTGCTCTGTATGTAGCTGCCTCCTGTGGGCACTGATCTCTTCTGATCTCATCTGCTGACTGCTGTAATAACCCAATAGTCCTTGTAAGGACTGCTTTTATTTTCTTTTTTGTTTTTTTACTTTGCTAGTTGCTACTATAAGAGCCCAGTGCTATTAGTCTAGCAGTGTTGGGGAGTGGGACTGGTGTGCTACTGTGCTGCTCCTAGTAGTTCAGCAGCACCAACCCGAGAATTTTTTTTTTTAATATACATATAATTTTTTTTTTATTTTACTTATCTTACTGTTCTTTAACGTGTACAGTGCTGTTTGCTGTTCTTCATAGTAGTGCACCAATAGTAGTGCACTTGTAGGCATTATTTGCCCAGTGTGTTCTTCATTTTCAAACAACTGCCATCTAGCTGTGTAAGCTTGTTCACATTCTGTCTAAATATCAATAATAATACCGTCTCCAGAAACACCACCTGAGTGACGTTTTTCAAGCAGCAATAATATATTCCGTATCCACCACTGCTGTAGTGTATACGTTGACCTTGCAGGCATTATTTGCCCAGTGTGTTCTTCAAACCACTGCCACTTAGCTGTGTGAGCTTGTTCACATTCTGTCTAAATATCAATAATAATACCGTCTCCAGAAACAGCACCTGAGTGAAGTTTTTCAAGCAGCAATAATATATTCCGTATCCACCACTGCTGTAGTGTATACGTTGACCTTGCAGGCATTATTTGCCCAGTGTGTTCTTCAAACCACTGCCACTTAGCTGTGTGAGCTTGTTCACATTCTGTCTAAATATCAATAATAATACCGTCTCCAGAAACACCACCTGAGTGACGTTTTTCAAGCAGCAATAATATATTCCGTATCCACCACTGCTGTAGTGTATACGTTGACCTTGCAGGCATTATTTGCCCAGTGTGTTCTTCAAACCACTGCCACTTAGCTGTGTGAGCTTGTTCAAATTCTGTCTAAATATCAATAATAATACCGTCTCCAGAAACACCACCTGAGTGACGTTTTTCAAGCAGCAATAATATATTCCGTATCCACCACTGCTGTAGTGTATACGTTGACCTTGCAGGCATTATTTGCCCAGTGTGTTCTTCAAACCACTGCCACTTAGCTGTGTAAGCTTGTTCACATTCTGTCTAAATATCAATAATAATACCATCTCCAGAAACAGCACCTGAGTGACGTTTTTCAAGCAGCAATAATATATTCCGTATCCACCACTGCTGTAGTGTATACGTTGACCTTGCAGGCATTATTTGCCCAGTGTGTTCTTCAAACCACTGCCACTTAGCTGTGTGAGCTTGTTCACATTCTGTCTAAATATCAATAATAATACCGTCTCCAGAAACACCACCTGAGTGACGTTTTTCAAGCAGCAATAATATATTCCGTATCCACCACTGCTGTAGTGTATACGTTGACCTTGCAGGCATTATTTGCCCCAGTGTGTTCTTCAAACCACTGCCACTTAGCTGTGTGAGCTTGTTCACATTCTGTCTAAATATCAATAATAATACCGTCTCCAGAAACACCACCTGAGTGACGTTTTTCAAGCAGCAATAATATATTCCGTATCCACCACTGCTGTAGTGTATACGTTGACCTTGCAGGCATTATTTGCCCAGTGTTTTCTTCAAACCACTGCCACTTAGCTGTGTGAGCTTGTTCACATTCTGTCTAAATATCAATAATAATACCGTCTCCAGAAACACCACCTGAGTGACGTTTTTCAAGCAGCAATAATATATTCCGTATCCACCACTGCTGTAGTGTATACGTTGACCTTGCAGGCATTATTTGCCCAGTGTGTTCTTCAAACCACTGCCACTTAGCTGTGTAAGCTTGTTCACATTCCGTCTAAATATCAATAATAATACCGTCTCCAGAAACAGCACCTGAGTTGTTGTTTTTGTTTTAAAAATAATGCCAGGCAAAGGCAGGCCGCCACGCAGAGGCACTAGGGGCCGTGCTGCTATGCTATCCTGTGGCCCTAGGAAATTGCCCAGTTTTAAAAAGGCAATGACCCTGAACTCCCAAAATGCTGAAGAGGTAGTTGACTGGCTTACACAGCACACCCCATCCTCATCCTCCACTGCTATGGCCACCCCACGTAACACTTCCTCCACCACCGGCGCCCCTTCTTCACTGGAGTCAGAGGAGTTATTTTCACATGAGTTTCTTGAACTGAGTGATGCGCAACCATTATTGGCAGAAGAAGATGAAGGAGATGAGGACGTTACACCAGATTTAATTCTGGCAGAGAACACAACAGAGATGGACATAATGAGTGATGAGGAGGTCCCCGCTGCTGCTTCCTTCTGTGAGCTGTCAGAAGAAATTGATGCATCTGAGGAGAATGATGATGAGGAGATTGATGTTTTGTGGGTGCCCAGTAGAAGAGAGCAAGAGGAGGATAGTTCAGATGGAGAGACGGAGAGTCAGAGAGGCAGGAGGAGAATAAGACTTGGAAGAAGAAGCAGGGAGGATAGCTCGCAGGGAACAGTAGGGCAACAACATGTATCGGCACCTGTGGTCAGCCGGCCAACGCACCCGCCATTGCCGCCAACGCCGCCAACTTCTACTGTTACCGCCAGATTGCCAGCTTCAAAAAGGTCAGCAGTGTGGGATTTTTTTAATGTGTGTGCCTCTGACAAAAGCGTTGTAATTTGCAATGAGTGCAGTCAGAAACTGAGTCTTGGGAAGCCCAACAGCCACATAGGTACAACTTCTATGCGAAGGCACATGAACGGCAAGCACAAAGCACTTTGGGAGCAACACCTCAAAGGCAACAGGCAAACTAAAAGCCACCCTCCTTCTGGTCCAGCATCTTACTGCTCTACCTCTGCTGTCCTTGACCCGTCTGAACCACCCTCCACTCCACCTTCCACCTTGACCACCAGTTCCCATTCCCAGTCATCTGCCCCCAGCCAAGTTTCTGTGAGGGCCATGTTTGAGCGTAAGAAGCCAATGTCTGCGAGTCACCCCCTTGCCCGGCGTCTGACAGCTGGCTTGTCTGCACTCTTAGCCCGCCAGCTTTTACCATACCAGCTGGTGGACTCTGAGGCCTTCCGCAAATTTGTAGCAATTGGGACACCGCAGTGGAAGGTACCCAGCCGCAATTTTTTTTCAAAAAAGGGAATACCACACCTGTACCACCATGTGCAGAGCCAAGTCACCGCATCTCTGTCACTTAGTGTTGGGCCAAAGGTCCATATGACTACTGACGCATGGTCCTCCAAGCATGGTCAGGGCAGGTATGTCACCTACACTGCCCACTGGGTGAACTTGGTAATGGCTGGGAAGCAGGGAATGTGTGGCTCAACAACGACAGTGGAGTTGGTGTCACCGCCACGGATTGCACGCGGTTCTGCCACCACCTCTACTCCTCCTTCGCTCTCTACCTCGTCTTCTTCCTCTTCTTCCTCCTCTGCTGCTGGGTCCTCCTCCTCCACACCTGTGCACCCCCAGCTCCCCCTAGGCTATGCGACGTGCCAGGTACGCCGTTGTCATGCTGTCTTGGGGATGACGTGCCTGGAAAGCAGAAACCATACCGGATCTGTACTCCTGTCATCTCTGCAGTCACAGGCCGATCAGTGGCTGACCCCACACCAACTGAAGATCGGAAAAGTGGTGTGTGACAATGGAAGCAATCTGTTGGCAGCACTGAGACTGGGCAATTTAACACATGTGCCCTGC
This sequence comes from Xenopus laevis, assembly GCF_017654675.1. Classification (NCBI taxonomy): domain Eukaryota; kingdom Metazoa; phylum Chordata; class Amphibia; order Anura; family Pipidae; genus Xenopus; species Xenopus laevis. Next base: position 110,427,108 of record NC_054382.1, read on the forward strand.
ATGGCACATGTTCTGAATTTAATAGTCCAACGTTTTTTCTCAAAGTACCCAGGATTCCAGGACGTTCTCAGGCAGTCCAGGAAGGTGTCGGCCCATTTCAGACGTTCCTATACAGCCATGGCACGCCTTGCTGACATTCAGCAGCGGTACAACATGCCAGTCAGGCGTTTGATTTGCGACAGCCAGACTCGCTGGAATTCAACGCTCCTCATGTTGGAATGTCTGCTGCAACAACAAAGAGCCGTCAACGAATACCTGTTTGAACTGGGTGGTAGGACTGGATCTGCAGAGCTGGGGATTTTTTTTCCCCCGTTACTGGGTGCTTATGCGCGATGCCTGCAGGCTCATGCGCCCTTTTGAAGAGGTTACAAACATGGTCAGTCGCACCGAAGGCACCATCAGCGACCTAATACCCTTTGCTTTCTTCCTGGAGCGTGCCGTGCGACGAGTGACAGATGAGGCTGTAGACCAGCGTGACGAGGAGCAGGAAGCGCACAATTTCTGGTCGGAATCACCAGAACGAACCCAGGCACCTGCTGCAACGCAGGGAGAGGTGTCAGAAGTGGAGTCAGAGGAGGAAGGTGGCTTTGTGGAGGAGGAGGACCAACAGGAGCAGGCTTCACAGGGGGCTAGTGGTGACCTTTTGGGGACCCCTGGTCTTGTACGTGGCTGGGGGGAGGAGACCGTGGATGATGCAGTCCTTGATAACGAGGAAGCGGAGATGGATACCTCTGCATCCAACCTTGTGAGAATGGGGTCTTTCATGCTGTCATGCCTGTTGAAGGACCCCCGTATCAAGAGGCTTAAGGAGAAGGACCTGTACTGGGTCGCGACTCTACTAGACCCTTGGTACAAGCATAAAGTGGCAGAAATGTTACCAACATACCACAAGTCTGAAAGGATGCTGCATTTACAAACCAGCCTGCAAAACATGTTGTACAATGCTTTTAAGGGTGATGTCACTTCAGGAACTCATCAACATTCCAGGGGCAGAGGTGCCAGTAATCCTGCCACGAGCGCACCTGCAAGGACAAAGCACTTTGGCCACTCTGTAACGTCAGACATGCAAATGTTTTTTTGTCCAAGGCAGCGCCAGAACCCTTCTGGATCCACCCTCAAAGAACGCCTCAACCGGCAGGTAGCGGACTACCTGGCATTAACTGCAGATATCGACACTCTGAGGAGCGATGAACCCCTGGACTACTGGGTGCGCAGGCTTGATCTGTGGCCAGAGCTGTCACAATTTGCCATGAACCTCTTGTCTTGCCCCGCCTCAAGTGTCCTCTCAGAAAGGACCTTCAGTGCAGCAGGAGGGATTGTAACTGAGAAGAGAACTCGCCTAGGTCACAAAAGTGTGGATTACCTGACCTTTATTAAAATGAATGAGGGGTGGATCTCGGAGGGTTACTGCACGCCGGAAGACTTGTTCTGAGTTTCTGACTCCCCATGCAGCTGTCCTTCTCTGCACGCCTCATGACTCCACACACAGCTGTCCTTTAGCGTCCTCCTCCCTCCACCACCGTTACAAACTAGGGTGCAAACCCTACTGGTTTAATTTGAATCCAGGTAAATCCTGAGTTTTTCTGGCCTCTGTGCTTCAGTGGCTGCGACAAAAAAAAATGAATATTTTCAGCATTTATATGGCATATTTTTTCTGGCCTCTGTGCTTCAGTGGCTGTGACAAAAAAATGAATATTTTCAGCATTTATATGGCATATTGTTTCTGGCCTCTGTGCTTCAGTGGCTGCGACAAAAATAAATGAATATTTTCATCATTTGTATGGCATATTTTTTCTGGCCTCTGTGCTGCAGTGGCTGTGACAAAAAAAAATGAATATTTTCAGCATTTGTATGGCATATTTTTTCTGGCCTCTGTGCTGCAGTGGCTGTGACAAAAAAAAATGAATATTTTCAGCATTTATATGGCATATTGTTTCTGGCCTCTGTGCTTCAGTGGCTGCGACAAAAATAAATGAATATTTTCAGCATTTATATGGCATATTTTTTCTGGCCTCTGTGCTTCAGTGGCTGTGACAAAAAAAAAATGAATATTTTCAGCATTTATATGGCATATTTTTCCTGGCCTCTGTGCTGCAGTGGCTGCGACAAAAAAAAAAAGAATATTGTTTGCATTTATATGGCATATTTTTTCTGGCCTCTGTGCTGCAGTGGCTGCGACAAAAAAAATGAATATTTTCAGCATTTATATGGCATATTGTTTCTGGCCTTCTGGTTCAGTGGCTGCGACAAAAAAACATAATTTTTCAGGAAAGTACACATGCCTAATTTTTCAGGGTTCTGCAACAGTGGCAAAATCGCATCTTTTATGGTCACCGCAGGTGATCAATAAAGTAGACCAAAACTGGGCCCACACTGCAGAATCAGTGTTTTTTGGTTCACTTCACTGTACATTGAATTACCTCTGCCTGACCGTGCACGTGCGCACAAGCACGGTGACTGCTAAACACACCACTACAGAAATATTGCCACCAACAGGACGAACATCCTGGAGGTGACAAGCTCAACTAGTAATTAACAACTATCATTTGCTCACTTGACGGTATCATTCATTAAAGCTCTTTGCGTTTTTTTGCGTTGCAGTAAGCGCCGCGTTTCGTCTTTGCGTGTGAACAGGCTGTAACCTTTACATGTAGACGCCGGACGTTTTAAAGCATTTTATTACACAGGTTTAGAAATGTAGTGTGATTTCTGCCCTTTACAGCACAAAACGCAGCGCTGTGTCAACAATGTATTTTTCCGATACATTTTTGCCCTTGATCCCCCTCTGGCATGCCACTGTCCAGGTCGTTGCACCCTTTAAACAACTTTAAAATCATTTTTCTGGCCAGAAATGTCTTTTCTAGCTTTTAAAATTCGCCTTCCCATTGAAGTCTATGGGGTTCGCGACGTTCGCGAACCGTTCGCATTTTTGACGCAAGTTCGCGAATATGTTCGCAAACTTTTTTTCCGACGTTCGCTACATCCCTACTCACCAGAAACCTCATACTTTGGATCCTTTGGTCGATATACACCGTTTCCAGAGGAAACTCAAATTGAAGTAATTCAGGGATTCAGTAACACACACTGCTCCCCTGTTTAAAGCCAAAAGCAATTTTGACCCACCAAACACACCATCCGCCATCAGGACTTTCACTAAGATAATGAACTAGGATGCTGCTAAAATCACCCAACAGACCCAGGGGTTCCCAAATCTCTCTAAAGCTGAAGGGAAGCCATTGTATCTCTTGGGAATGATAAGGACTTGGTGATCAGACTGGCAGACAAGGGCGGAGCTATTGTTTTACTCGACTATAATTTCTACCGCGATGAAATCCTGTCACAGCTTTCCGACTCATCCACCTAAAAACCCCTGTCGTGTGATACCACTCCCAAATTCAAATGCGAACTTGACAGTTGTCTAATGATGGCTCACAATATGGGTTGGATTAACACTGACACATTTCATTATCTGACCACTGAACACCCTAGGACATCTATCATCTACACTCTACCAAAGATACACAAATTGCAATCAGCACCTCCTGGCAGACCAATCATCTCTGCAGTAGGATCTCTCAGTTTCATCTTTCATTGATTCCTTTCTGCAGCCACATGCGATGACTATGCCCCCTTACACCCAAGACTCTACACACGTGATAAAGAAACTGTACGAACTGGATGAGATTCCCTCAAACTGTTTTCTTGTCACCATGGATGTAAAAAGCCTCTATACGGTGATCCCTCCTGACCAAGGCATTGAGGCTTGCAGAAGGGTCTTGTCAATGAGTTCTGACCATCAAGTCCCTTGTGAATTTTTGCTCCACTTACTTGACCTTACATTAACAAGAAACTTCTTTCGTTTCGAAAATATGTTTTATCTACAGATCTCCGGGACGGCAATGGGCAGTGCCCTGGCACCCTCGTATGCCAACTTATTCATGCTGCAGTTCGAGACAACACACATCACACCATTACTGGGCTCCTCCATCGTGACCTATTTTCGTTATATCGATGACATGTTTTTCATCTGGAATGACAGTGAACATGCCCTGAAGGAATTCCACACTAACCTTAATGACCTGGACAACCCTATTAAATTGACACTTTTTTACCATACTCATGAGATTGATTTCCTAGACTTGCATATTTACAAATGGCAGGGTGGTCTTGGCACCAAACCATTCCATAAATCTACAGATCGGAATTCCCTCTTACACGCTTCCAGCAACCACCCTCCAGCTACCCTGAGGGGCATCCCTTATTCCCAATTCATCAGGGTCATCAGGAACAACTCGGATGCCCCCTGTTTAATAGATTTCTCGAGAGAGGTTATTCGGAGAGCCTTCTGGATGCACAACTCAAGAGGGCAATGCAACACACACAGGCCTCTCTACTTGATAGAACAAGGGACACACAGAGGGATCCTGCACCATTAATTTTCACCACTACGTACTCCTCGGCAGCCAACAACCTCTCCGGACTGATTAAGTCGAATTGGTCCATGATATCTATGGACGAGTCCTTATCCCTGTTTCAGGCACCCCAGCCAATGATGGAGTACAGACGGGACCGAAACTTGAGAGACATTCTTATGGTTACCGACTTCAAAGGACGTGGATTAGCACAAACCGATTGGTTATCCAGTAAGAAGAAACTGGGCTGCTACAGATGCCCGGATTGCACCACCTGTCGGTGCCTACTGAGTGGCCCTGATTTCCCTCACCCATACACTGGGAAGAGATTAAAAAATCAACCATAGACTAACCTGCACCTCTACATTTGTTGTGTACAGTATAACCTGTCCTTGCGGGTTATACTATGTGGGTAAGACCATTATCACATTAAGAGAACGCATAAGCAACCACTGCTCAGCAATAAGTAAAGCCCTCAAAGATGGCCAAGCCACACAGCCGGGGCTAGGCACTTCCTCACCATGGCCACCCGACATTTAAATGTATGGCCATTGATCACCAACCGCCACTGAGTAGAGGTGGGGACAGGAATCAGGCTCTCCTACGCAGAGAAACTCGCTGGATATTTAAGTTGGACACTCTAACACCCAGGGGACTGAATGAAACACTACCACTGGGTTGCTTTATCTAGCACCACTTCGCAGTTTGCTGGGGGTCTATCCTGATGGATGGTGTTATGGACTTTTGGTCATTCCACCTGTGCTGGATTAGCCGACTTCTGCTGGATTGTGACTGATTTTTTGTACCCATATGTCCACTTTCTACTGTATTGTTTTTAACTCACCTCACTTATGCTTTCTCACTCGCACCTTTGCTTTGATTGTCCCACTGGTTTAGGACACATGTAAGTGACTCCTGTTGTTGTAGGTCGGTTTGGTCACTCTATATATAGACTATGGACCTTGGAGCAGGTGACTTGATTCATTGTACAGATATGTGGGCTGAGACAAACGGCAAATGCACTTTCCCCTTTGACCCTATGCCTTTGCATAATTGGCGGGTGCTGGCTGGCAAGCTGTTCCAGTGTCTCAGTAACCCTCTAGTGCAGGAGTGCCCATACTTTAATAAGGCGAGGTCTACTTTTAGTGATGTTGTCCCATTATGATCTACATCCATTAATGCATTGTTAGCATTCTGTTCCATGAAAAATATTACTTAAATACTAATTTATGGGAAAATGTATATTGCTGTATTTAATAAACAACTATTTCATATATAAATTTCACATACCGTATATACTCGAGTATAAACCGTCCCGAGTATAAGCCGAGGTACCTAATTTTACCTCCAAAAAACGGGAAAGCTCATTAACTCGAGTATAAGCCTAGGGTGAGAAATGCAGCAGCTTCTGGTAAGTTTCAATCAAAAAAATTTAGGATTTCTGCTCCCATTGGAGGTCCCGGCGTCTTGTTTTTGGATGCCTGTGGCCATTCTAGGACGCTGGCGAATATTCTTGGAGACTATTCTTAGACGCGGGCGACCGTTTTTGCGCTTGACCCGAGTATAAGCCGAGGTAGAGTTTTTCAGCATATTTTGGGGGCTGAAAAACTCGGCTTATACTCGAGTATATACGGTAATAAATATCTGAATTAAAGTCATAAAACAGGTGGGTGATTTAGACAAGTTGTTTTTTGACAGTGTCTTGAGATCTACTGATCACCAGCTAAAGGTCTACTGGTAGATCCCGATCTACCTTTTGGGCACCCCTGCTCTAGTCTATATAATATTGGTGTTTAGGTGTTTACAGGCTTGACTGCCTACTAGGCAGATAGAGATCTATAATGCCTCCCGATGCATGAGGGATGAGCTCACGCATGATGCCTGAGTCTTTTGTTTCCTTGTCCACCTCTACTGTACTATAAGGGTAGAATGCATTTTATTACCCTTCTTCACATGCTTTTCCATGTTCCCACAATAGGTGTGGGTTGGTCTATATGAGTTGATCTAAATAAGGGTTATACATACAGAAGCCCATTGTTACAACCAGAGGGGCATTTTATTCCTACAGGTGTGTTTCCCATGACTCTGATGTCATTATGGTGGGCGGGCTCTATCACCACCCAGCCTCTCTCTGGCTATTTATATTGAACGTTCACACTGCACTGCGTTTCCTTGACAAAGGTTCCTGTGTGGAACCGAAACGTTGGATAAATGAACCTTTTTCTTTTTTTGACACCTTTGTTTGATTTTGCTGAAAACCCTGTGAGTGCCATCATTTCGTATCCTGCATTTACCCTTCATGCATGAGCACCCAGTTTGTGATTATACTCAGGGTGTGCCGCTCATACCCAACATTCATTCATATTCTCTCTCTCTCTCTCTCTCTCTCTCTCTCTCATAAAGTTATTCTAACCTAGCAGAGTAAGAGCAGCAGAGCTTGTGTAATAGATCGCCATACTAACGCATGCGCAGTTGTCTTCCAAAAGTGTCTGGAGGACCCAAAAAATTACAAAGAGGACCCAAAAAAATCAGAAGATCCAGAAGATGGCGTCCACAAGTTCTGCTGCACTGTTAGGTGGGAAAAATTTTAGGGACATTTTCAGACCTATTGAACTTTGCTTAGTAGGTAGGGGCTTTTCTTAATTTGGGTTTTGCCACCAATATGGATTTATGCAGCTTAGCTGTCATCAAGTACAAGATAGTGGTTTATTTTATGGTGAAAAAGAAAAAAGTTTTTTAAAAAAGGAATTATTTGCTTAAAAATAAGTCTATGGGAAATGGCCTTCTCACAATCCAGAGCTTTCCAGGTAACAAGTTTCCAGATAACAGATCCTATACCTCTGTACAATGTTTTTTCAAGGTTAGAAAGGATATATAATTGAAAAAGAATGACATTTTGTTAAATGCCCACTGAAATATAAATCTTTATATTATGTTTATTTTCTGTAAAGCCATCATCCTATCAACAACATGAACAAAAGATACCAAACAACTCTGTCCTAAAATAACTGCAGTTTTTTGTAGTGTTTTTTGGCTGGCTTATTAAACATTAGTTTGTATCAAGAATAGAAAATGCCCTAAAATATGCCTTTTTACTGTTAAAATCCGATATTGCTGTACTTGTTTTAGCTCATTACTTCTGCAGTGCATTAAAGGCATAAAATATTTGATTCTACGCGCACATTTTTACTTTAATTTTAATAACTTCATGTAGGTCTTATAAAACTAATGCCCAACATGATTCTAAAAATATATGTCATTTTAATGATTACAATTTAACAATTTTCAATTTTGGTTTTATTGCCTACAATAGATACATGGGCACTGGAACAAAAATTAAGAAAAAAACGTACAATTGGTATTTTGCAATTATATTAGTCCCTGACCTTTGAGAAGAGCGATATTAATTTTTTTTGTGAGTCAGAAATTCTCAAGAGCACAGGCTTGGATAAATAGGATTATCTCATTGTTTCTGCCTTCATAAGTATATTACAATAATCTTTCTGATTTCTCCTGTTTTGTGAGAAAATAAATAATAAAAATAATATAAACTGATTTCCAGCGCTCATTTTACCCACATTAAACTGTGTTCATGAAATACACTGATTTGTCCAATAGAATAACCTTTCTTCCACATTTTACCAATTGAAAAGTCATTTTTCACATTCCCATTTCATTGTCCTTCTGTATTTTAGATCCAGTGCATGATAAACTATTTTAAAAAGGAAACTATGGTCTTCAATCATGTAAATCGTTCCTTACAAAGAGTAGGTTATGTTTCCATTAAATAATGTGACTTGTTATAGGTGTTGAACTACTGACCAGCAATGGCAAACTGAGGTTGAGCCATGGTGATCAATATATCCTTTCCTAACAACAGCTGCGATAAAAAGTAAATTATTAGCACATGCACAAGTATTTCGACATATTTTGGTGATACTGAGTAAAACTGAGGTTGGAAAGAGGTAGGGTGAAAAAATTAATCACTAGTGAAAAGGCACGTGTAAGGTTTATGTCACTTAGTTATATTAAAGTGAAAGGAGGGAGTGTGGTTTTAGAAAATGTATTTGTACACCTGAAAGATAATGCTATAGCAGAACATGGTACATATTTTTCCTCTCCTTTTGAAAAAATTGTGAAGGTTTTTACTTGTAATTTTAAACATATTGTTTTTATGTCTGCACCTTCAAGGGGGGTCCTGGGTGAGATGGAAATTTCAATATACTGTAACAAGCATATTGACAATAAAGATTTTTGATTTGATTACTATTTTTACAGAGTTTTCAAGCTTAGTTTGACAATTTCCTCCAAGCCAGTTGAGACAAATGCATACCTCCCAACATCTGAAAATCACAGCATATATGCAGATGCATAGCACATCTTAATTGTTTTTGCCATGCCCGTTGTGGCCACAAACTCTGTGCATATGCCAGCATACAGTGGAGGCTACTATGTTTGAAATTTGCATTACTTAGCAGAGAATGCGTTATTCTAAGGTTTGGAGTCAGGTCCAGACTTTAATTCAACACCTAAACACCACGCCCATTTTACAAAAGCACACCCTTTTCCTCAGAATAGTAAGGTTATTTCACATCTCATTATTCAGTCATAGTTAATTGTTGTTGTAGAAACTATAGTCTTTTAAATAATTTGTATAAGTTCTATGGTCAACAAACACCACTCACCAAGGTGATATTTAAGTATATAATGTGTAAAAATGTGTTACAGAAAATACATACAAATTATCAGATATCTAGCCAGTCAAATGCTCTATTGACAGTCTACTAAAATAATACAAAATTATATGTATGTATCAATATGTTGTATAAAAGTTTTGTGTATGTCTGTATTGTGTGAGAGTCAGTGTGTGTCTGTGTGTGTGTCCAGTGTGAGAGACAGCAAAACTCTTTGTCCAGGGATATATTCAAAACCTGTGGGATACACCTTCCCCAGCCTACCCATAAGACATTCCATATGTTTCTTGTAACCTAATCCCTCCAGACTTGAGGAACAAATGGAGTATGGGAACCAGTGTGTGAAAGATGTGTGAATGACAAGTCATGAGTGCACAAATGAAACATATTCAAACTTAATCAATACTGGGGTATAACAATTTTTCCAATACCCAATATTTAACAGTTGTAAACTAACCTTTCTAGAACGGTCTCCAAAACAAGCAGGCAAAAAGCCAGACTTTCATCCAACAAACAAGGCTGTCTATGGTTGGCATCTTTTATGTGGCATCTAGACAGTGGGCGGGCGTGTGACGTAGTGGGCGGGCAGGCAGTTTTGTCCCAGGCAGACCTTTGAAAACGGGGCTGTCCGGATCAAAATTGGACAGGGGGCAATCCTAAGGATGTCTCATGAAAAGTGGGACAGTTGGGAGATATACAAATGCCAGAGAGGATACTGTAAGATGGCATAGACAGTTACTATTTATTAAGATGGGGGGCTATTTGTGCATCTGTGTACTTGAAATGCAAGGCCTATGTTGAATTAAAGTCTGGACCTGTCTCCAAACCTTAGAATAACGTATTCCCTGCTAAGTAATGCAAATTTCAAAAGTAGTTTTTTGTAGTTTTTATTCCAGCTCGTTCAAGAACCTACTAGGAATAATTCTATTTTGGATCTTGTTATAACTAATAATGCTAATCTCTAACATTTGTGTGGGTGAGCATTTAGGGAATAGTGACCATAACATGGTCTCCTTTGAGATTCTGTTGCAGAAGCAATTCTATAAGGGAGTAACTAAAACACTACATTTTAGACGTGCAAACTTTGACAGTATAAGAGCATCTCTGCAATGTATTAAGTGGGAAAACATGAGTCTTTAAAATGCTGCTTAATAAATATACATGCCAGTATATTCCCCTTGCAATCAAGAAATGTCATTGCAAAGCAAAACCTTTTTGGTTCAATAGAAGCGTTGGTGTTGAGGTCGGTTAGCAAAGACGTGCTTTTAAGGCTTTCAAGTTACCTGGGACAGCCAAAACATTTTTAAGGTACAAGGATGCCAATAAATGATGCAAAAAAACTACCAGACAAGCTAAAATCAACATGGAAAAGGTTATTGGAGCAAGCAGTAAAAATAGTCCAAAATTATTCTTTAAATATGTTAATAGGAAAAAAAATGAAGCAGGAAGGGATGGGAACTTTAATATGAGAAGGGGGTCAGCTGATTGATGATTCACACAAGAGGAAATTCAAAAGAGCCTAGAACATGTTAAGATAAACAAAGGTCCGGGGACAAATGGTATTCATCCCAGGGTACTTAGCGAGCTTAGCTCTATGATTGCCAAACCTCTTTACTTTTTTCAGGATTCATTGAGGTCTGGCATAGTGCTGAGAGACTGCTGAATTGCTATTGTGGTGCTGCTATTCAAAAAAGGATCCCATTCTCAGCCTCAAAATTATAGGCCAGTTAGTCTGCATTAGTGGTAGGAAAGCTTTTCGAAGGGTTAATAAAGGATAAGATACTGGACTTCATAGCAAATCATTATACTATGACTTTGTGCCAGCATGGTTTTATGCATGATAGATGTTGCCAGACTAACTTAATTTAGATTTTATGAGAAGGTGAGCAGGGACCTCAATTCTGGGATGGCAGTGGATGTGATTTACTTGGACTTTGCTAAAGCATTTGATACAGTGCCACACAGAAGGTTAATTGTTAAATTAAGGAATGTTGGCCTGGAACATAGTATTTGTACCTGGATAGAGAACTGGCTAAAAGATAGACTACAAAGAGCGTTGTTAACGGAGTTCCGTAGGGGTCTGTACTTGGTCCTTTGCTTTTCAACTTGTTTATTAATGACCTGAAGGAGGGCATTGAAAAAAGGCATAAACTCAATTGATGAAAACATAATTCTGCCTCGTTATAGGTCCCTGGTAACGCCTCACCCAGAGTATGCAGTGCAGTTTTGGGCTTCAGTTCTTATAGGAGAAGGAAAGGCAAAAATCATGACCTATCTACCTCTAATGTACTCCTCAAGATCTCCTAAATTGCTATACTTGTAACTCACCCTTGCCAATCCTATCACTTACAATCCGTGTTCTTGTTCTGCTCGCATTTGCAGTCACGCAGCCTCCATGTTCGAAAAGTAACAGACTCTTACTTTTTTCCTTTGCCTCTTTCTCCTTCTTGTACATGCGCAAAAAAAAAGCCTTGACCCCAGAAACACGTCACTAATGACGTCACACTCATTACTAAGCAGCTTGCACAGCTCATATCTGGCAGCACGAGGAGCACAAGCATTATGCACAACAAAATTATGCTTGTGCGTCTCCTTAGCACTGAGATGCTCCTAATCTGATTGGCGTGTTCATAGGGGTCAATGATGACATAGCCAGATTTGCATGTGCGTCATCATCATAGGGAGAAAGGCAGCGCCCCTAAGACATGCACATTAAACATAAATTGTGCTAAACACACTTCAAGGAAGCCTCGGGCAGCAGGGAGGAAGATGCCTGCAAAATGTGTGACGTCACTGGAGTCACACACTGCAGTCTACGCATAGCGCTCTTGCTTCTACATGACACCAGACAGACAACTTTTAAGATGTTCAGTAAATTATCAGTACTCCACACTAAGGATAGAAAGTTATTTATGCTTTGCCTTCTCCTTTAAGTGGGATATAAATGAGCTGGAGAGAGTGCAGAGACTAAGTGCAACTAAATTGGTTAGAGGGATGGAAGACTTAAATTATAAGATGGGTGATGTTGTGATGGCTGATTATAATATCAAATGCTATTGTGATACTAAATTCTATAGTTAGTATATGGGCTTATATAATATATGTGGGGGTGTGGAGGGGTGCGTGTATTGTGAGCTTCCAGTAGGGAAGACCGTAATCCACAGCACAGGGTAAGCACAGAGAATGGAGACTGACACCACCTTTCACATTTAAATACCACTTTGCTGGCTTTTATTTGGCACAAACACGAATCTTTAGCCAACTGACTGCACATAGAGAATCACATTAGCATGAACAGTCCCACTTTCACACCATCACTGGTGTTCCCATAACTCACAGTTTTAGCCCTCACTGGCTTTCACTGGACACAAGTCCCAGAATCCTCTCTGAGGCTCACTCAAGACACTCAGTCTGCTGGGAGGGTTTTCTTTCTTCCTCTCCAATCCTTTTGGATCTCTCTCCAACACAGGGGAAATCACACTTTTCCCAGCTGCACACAGAATCACCTCCCTTCAGCACTTGGAGATGTCCAGGGCCCCTCACCCTCCTCCAGCTTCAGGAGGAATCCAGGTGTAAGAGCTCAGAGGTGTTGCTTCACACCTACTTTTAACTACAGCTCACCTGTAGCTAATTACTTAGCTACCTCTAGCTTAGGCAACTGCAAAACACCTAATGGAGCAGGAATGGAAGCCCATCCTGCTCTGTTCCATTCACTCCAGGGACCCACTATCCAGCTTTTCCTAAGCGGAATAGAATTAAACAGCATTACTTGCTGCAGCCACAGAGACTTTTCCCTCGAGTTTACATTTTACCAGCCTAATGCTGGTGAAACACATACAAATCAATGTCTTTTCATAGACCTCTTACAGTATGGATGCTGGGTTTCATTTGGAGGGGTTGAACTTGATGGACTGTCTTTTTTCAACCCAATTTAACTATGTAACTATATATATTAAAGTTAGTTGTGTTTTATGTTTTAGTTGTATTTTTATGCTTAAACGTCCTCTGCCAGTCACTTCAGTCACTTTTTAAGGCAGTGGAGGCAGGAGATTGCTGGGACTCTAAAAGTACATCTGGGAAAGAAGGGGAAAGTCTCGTTGTTGCACCCGAGCTACAGGGTAGGCAACCATAGGTTATAAGAACCCCAGTTGCAACTTCCAGCCAGAGCGAAAAAGACTTTCCCAGAGAGCATCTACATAGGAGCAGCTTCCAATTCCAGATGAGGTGATCCTTGGTTATAAGAGCTCTTGGGAAGGGACATAGTGCAAGGAACTGAATTATGCATTCATTAATCCCAGGAGTGTAACATTGTCTTAAATGACTTAGTTGCATATTTCTTTTTATATATAATGTTTATTATTGCTACAAATGCTGTAAAATCCCAGTTTTCCAGTCTCTCCCAAATTTAGTTGAGGGTTGTCAGGTTTTCCTGCTGGCCACAGGTATCTGCAAAGGGTAAACTGGTGTATGGTCCTATTCTAAGGAAGTGTGCCGTGAAAGGGTTGCGTTTATTTCTCTTAACATTTTGTATATGCCATCAGGGGGTTGACCCAAAGATATTATGTTATCAATCGCTTTGCTCTCATATTTACCTTTCACTAATTCATATGTAATTTAACATTTTTGTATTTTCTTTATTTTTCCTATTTTAAGTGGCTTTTGATTAGTTATATGGTATTATATCTATTCTCAGACCCTATGGTACATTCAGCATTTGTGTCATAACACTGTTGCGTAATTTAGAAAAAATTTCACTGAATTTAGTTCCATGCCTAATGCACTTCTACAGCTACATACAACTTTGATATTTTCTTACTGAAGATCAGAGCCATTGTTTGTTGTCAACAGCCAACATCAAAAAGAGTAAAGATAAAGGAAACATTATGGGAATTAAATAATTCAATTTGTTTTTAACATTGCAGTGTAGGGCTTAAGAGTGAGGGCCCCATATGAGTAGAAAATATATGCAATATAGTAGTTTTAATATGATGAGAATTCAAGACTTCCGGTATGTTTAAAGAGATACTCTCATAGCAAAACATGTTTTTTTTTCAAAATGCATCAGTTAATATTGCTGCTCCAGCAGTCGTCTGCACTGAAATCCATTTTTCAAAAGAGCAAACAGATTTTGTTATATTTAATTTTGAAATCTGACATGGACCTAGACATATTGTCAGTTTCCCAGGTGCCCCCAATTATGTGACTTGTGCTCTGATAAAGTTCAGTCCCTCTTTACTGCTGTACTGCAAGTTGGAGTAATAACTCCCCCCCCCCCCTAAGAAGCCCATAAGCAGAACAATGGGAAGGTAACCAGATAACAGCTTCCTGGTAGATATAAGAACAGCACTCAATAGTAAAAATTAATTTAGAAATAAAAACTACACCATAAAAATCATGACACAATCCCTTTAAATCTGCTCTGAACCAAAAAAAATAACCTCTTCTTTTCTTTTCAGTATTGGAACGATATGATAGTAATATTATTTATGAAACAAAAATAATAAAATCCCTTTAAATCTGCTCTGAACCAAAAAAAAAACTCTTCTTTTTGTTTCAGTATTGGAACGATATGATGATAGTAATATTATTTTTGAAACAAAAATTATAAAATGCTTTTTAAGTTTATTAGAAACACTAGGGCACTTCTGTGTAAGTTAATTTATGTGATTGTAGAGGTAGATGCCATACACTCAATCATGCAGAGGAAGGTCTGACTACATGCTGATGTTCTGATTTAGCACAGCTAGATATCTTGGCTCACTGGGAAGCCATTGCAGAGCTGCTAACAGCAATATGAACATCAGTAGAACTAGGCAATGCATTCAGATATGCAGTCAGAAAAGTAAGAATATTGTATTTTCTCTGATCACAAAAGATTGTTTTAGGGGCTTACAGTCCAAAGAGAACTCTGAATAGCTAATGACAGTGAATAAATGAAGTTCCTAAAATACAGTAGGGGGGTTACTAAAACCTGAATATTTTTGATAGGGGTTTTAAATAGGAAACACAATTTGTTTTGTGGAAAAAAATATTTTTTGGCAAGATTTATTATATCCCGAGGCTGTTAAAAGTCTGAAGCAGAAAACACTCCATCTCAAACATACAGAGGTTGTGTAGAAGTCAATGGCAGATGTCTCTTTTACAATTGACAGAAATCCTGATCTGCTTTGGGTTTTGGGCGACAAACTGAAAAAATGTGTACATTTAGAATTTTTTTCCATGACTCTTTTCCTGCACCAAATTTTTCAAATTATTTTGATAAATAAGGTAAAATTGTGGATGGGCATTTGGTCGAATTTGTTTTAATAAAATAATGAGAGAGTTTCGAGTTTTAGTACATAACCCTCCAAGGGGCAGATTTATCAAGGGTCAAAGTGAAAATTCGATTTTTCAGATTCAAATTTTTGAGTTTTTTTAAGTGGAATTCGACTAGGGAATAGTTTGATTTGAGTTGTTAAAAAAATTCTAATTAGATTAACGAAATGTATCATGTACTGGCCCTTTAAGAATTCAAATTAGAGTATTCTGCACCTTAAACCTGCCGAATTGCTGTTTTAGCCTATGGGGGACATCCTGTGATCAATTTGGAGTTGTTTGCAGCCTTTCTGAAAATCAAGTTTTTTTCAGAGAAAAAACTTAAATAAAATTCGATTCGAGTTTGTGGGTCCTTCCCATTCTCCTGAGTTTGAAAAATTAAATTTTTTTTATACAATTCGATTGGTTGTTTTTTGTTTTTTTTTCAAATTTCAAGTTCATGGGAGTTTATGGGAGTTTTTAGAAACTCCCATGAACTCCAAATTACACCCTTGATAAATCTGCCCCTAAGGCAAATTAAAAAATTCGAATTTCAAGCAAATTTTCGTGTACTTCGACTAGGGAATAAGTTTTTGGGGGTAAAAACTTTGAATCGTATGATTCGAATGCACTATTACATTGATTCTTATGATTCAAATTCGATCAAAAAAGTACCTATTTTTCAAATTTGAAATTCGACCCTTGATAAATCTTCCCCTAAGTATATGAAGCAGTTGTATATACAGTATAAATGAATAAATATACATTTCAGTATATTTGCAAATATGACACAGAACTGTATGCATAGACAGTACATTGTTAACAGGACTGGTACTACGGAAGAGCTTACTGACTTTCAGTTTGGAGCCACCATAGGATGCCACCTTTTGTAACAGTCTGTGTGCTCTGATAGAGATGCCCATTTTAATACTACTTGAAGTTTTTGTAAAGGCAAACAGTTCAACTGGATTAAGCAGTTCATTTGGATTAAGCAACCGTGTACCAGCGTTATGGACAGTGCTGGGAGCCATTGTCATTTGGATCAAGCAAGTTGTGGGCTTGGCTTGGAGAGCCTGGAGCCTTTGTAGATACCTGTTCCAGCTCTGTGTGAGCCCCCGGTTGAGTGGCCTGTGGGAGGGTAGAAAAGGAAAGGATCCAGCGGAACCCATGTTTGTGATACAAGTTTTTGGTGTGCCTACCACGTGGGAGAAAATCTGCCCAGCTGAGAGGTATTTGGGCAATAGCACTACCTGGGGCCAATTGTGCTCATTGGGAATAAGGGACTGAGACTCTGTATTTCTCAGTACCCTTCACCTTGCAAAGGGGACTCAGGACCCGAGTTGGTTAGATGGTACAACCTTGGTACAAGGGGGGTTGCCAAGAGGGTGTTACATTCTGTATTTTGCTTCCTTTTAAAGATAGAGCTGCAGTATTTCAGGTCAGTTGATCTCTGAGGCAGCAAAGAGAATATCACAAAATATTGGTTCAAGGCAAGAGATATAAAAAGGCAATATTTACTTAAATATATATATACCAATTTGGTAAGATTCTTTAATATGTCACTTAATTTGATATATCTGCTGCTTGAGCATTCATTTTGGGGGTAAAGTTTTCCTTTAAAGACACTGAATAAGAGTTAAGGTGGCCGTAGATGCAAAGATCCGCTCGTTTGGCCACATCGCCAAACGAGCCGATCTTTCCCCGATATGCCATTAACAAACATGGCTATATCGGGGGTAATCTGATTGTTCGGCCGTATGGCTGAACGATCCGATTACGATGTGCTGTGGGCTCCGGCGAGATCGGTCGGGTCAAAATCAAATCTGACCAATCGACCAAACGACAAATGAATGATTGTGGTGCAGCCTCTCAGCTCTCTGGCCTCTTTCTCTGTTCACCATGCGGTTCTCTATGCCAGGCTTTCTTCTTTTGCCAGTATCTGTGACTTCCTTTTCCTGCCAGCCACTCACTAGCTGCTGTGTCACTTCCTACTGCACTGAACAGCTGGTTGCTAGGTAACAGCTTACAGCACACAGACACAGGCTCTGTGCTTCTGCCCTTACAGAGATAAGAGCAAGGAGTTTGCACAAATTCCCTACACTAAGAACATTTTTCTAGTGACTTCAAAGATTGTGTGATGATACATGATCAAACTATATGGATAAACTATCTTGGATAAAATGTTACTGTATTTGATATATTTATGTTAAAGGGGTGGTTCCCCTTTAAGTTAACTTTTAGGGGCCTGTTTATTATGCTGTGTGAAACAAAAGTCGACAAAATGTTGTAAAAAGCTATGTAAAATAAATGGTGAGTTTATCAAGGTGTGTGTGTAAGTTGACACCATGTGAACGTCAGATTTGATGCCGTTATTTTACATTGCTTCCGGCAGAAGTCTAAGGGGCAAATTCACTAACCTCTAAAAATTCACCAGCGATGGCTTCACTCACAGAGCAACACTTCACCAGGCGTAGATTCGCCAGGACAACGCTAATTCACTAAGTTGCGCTAGTGTTACTGCGCCAAGCGAAGCGAAGTTGCACTAGCGTTGGCTAATTTGCATACGGAGGGAAGTTAAAGTTCAATGGACGCATATGTTGAAGCAAATACATTACACTACACAAGTCCGGGAAACCTTAATAAATAAAATAGAGTTGTTATATTGCCCTACACATGATCCCAGAGTATAGTTTATGTGCCATATGTTAGGAAATGTAGGGGGGAAGCTGGTTACCCCAAAAAGATTTTATGCTATTTTTCAGCCTATTACCCTGAAAAAGAAAAAAACGCAAGCGTTTTTTGGGACTTAAAACATTTTTCAACAATTTTTTGAGGAAGTCCTATCTACTCTATTGCACTTTGGCTGGTCTGAGGTGGCGAAGGCAAGTCTAGTACAAGAGGTAACGTTCAGTAAAATCCACATATTAGTGAATTTGTGTAGTTACGTCCATTCGCCAGAGCGCAAATTCACCAGATGAATATTAGAAATAATATTGTTGAAATTGCAAACTGGAGAGCTGCTGTATAAAAAGCTAAATAACTCGAAAATCACAAATAATAAAAATGAAAACCAAATGCAGATTGTCTCAGTATATCACTCTCTACATCATACTAATAGCTAATTTAAAGGGGAACAACTCAGTTATGGTACTGTTCGAACAATACTACTTGAAAACAGCAGAACAATATAATATTCTACATTTATTTTTATATAACATATTGTCTGGACTATTTCTAAATGTTGGAGACATCATTTCCTGTAGTAAGAATAAAAGTCTTTGGAGTATAAGCTCTTCTGGTTAGTACACTCACCTTCTCTTGTTTCATTATAGTACCATGCGTTTGCACAACTTGTTGACATTCTAGATACCAGGTTTGTGGCTGTACTCTGGTTGATTTATTGCATTCGCTGTCACTTGATAAAAAATATATTACTTGTATATGGAATTTTATAGTAAGTGAGCCAGACACTTTTTTATAGTTTATTGTTTGCGATCACGCTCAATTGAGTCAACAGTATAAAATATGAAATAGCCCCATAACTTTAAAGAAAGGGTGAAAGTGGTGTTAAAATATTTCTATGATATTAAAATTGGGCTGGTTTATAGGACCATCCCTTTTTGATATTGTCTTTTATGTCAGCAAAGAGATTTAGATGGTATACCTCCTTTGCTGTCATTGTTATAAGATGAAACTGTATGAAACAGTATGTCCTCAACAGAACAGTAGAAAAGGGCTAAAGTGCAATTATATTTATGCAAAATTGTGCCGAGTGTAACTACAGTAGAACCCTCATTTTACGTTTTTTAAGGCACCAAGAAAAAAAATGATGTACAGATGCAGCCACTTTGGTTTGTCTGTTTGACACAGAATAACTAAACACAGATATCCCATTTATCTCATTTAACACAGAAAACTGCGTCACAACATCCCATCTAATTAAAGCATTCACCATTGTTCACAATGGTGCTTTGGTATGCTAATGGAAAGGTTAAATGCATTAAATGAGTTAAGATGACTTTAGATAACGCAGTTTCTTCAATTAACCATGAGTCATGACGCATTTATCTCACAAATCCAAGTGGCTTCATCTGTAAAATCGAGGTTTGAGAATCAGCCACAACTGACCTTCTCAGAATCTAAGTGGTATTAGCTGCAAAAGTCCTAACTAACTTTTTTTGGGTAAGCAGTTTTCTCCACACATTTTATTACATATGGAACATTAATTTTACAGTGGGCTCATGTGTAGGGCATAATATTAACTCTGTTGTCTTTATTAAGGTTCCCTGGACAGGTGTAATATAATGCTCACACAGCCGAAGTAACGCTGGCGAAAAGTCGCCAGCGTTCGACGCCCGGAGAGGAAGCTTCGAATTTTAGTGAATTAGCGTATTCAAATCATATTTGCGCCTGCCGTAGTGGTGTGATGGGTTCGAAGCTGACGCTGGTGAAAATTCACCCGTTAGTGACTCTGCCCCAAGGACTCTTCTATATTAAATATGGTTGAATATCATGACATGCCTGATTACTAGTAACTAAAAATACATTCTAATTATTCACTTCATCCTATAGTAAACCATTTCTGCCTTGATAATATGTTCAAGAATGAAATACAATATATGTGTCACCACTGCTGAAAGTAAGAAAAGTGTTACATTTTGATCTGACTCTGGAAAGAGTCTATATATTCTTCAACTGTCTGCTTGGGTTTCCTTCAGGTATGCCCACACTCCAAAAGCGTACAGACAGGTTAATTGGCTCCTGATAAAACTACTTTGTTTTGAAAATGTGATAGAGAACTTAGATTGTAAGCTCCACTGGGGCAGGGACTGATGAAGTACAGTATAATCTTGGTAAAGAGATGGATGGAATGTGTCTCTGCTATATGCAGTAAATAAAGGATAACAATAATAATAACGAGCTTGGTGAGCCTGAAAACAATGTAATCTATGTGCCATCCTAGTAAGCTAATGTCACTCTAGCTCAACTGTTATGAGTCATAAATTTAGACTGAGAGAAAGGCAATCATTGGTATACCTGGTATGTATTCCTAACCAAGATAGCAGCAACTTTCAATATCAATTTGTCAGCTTCCATGGGTGCAGATGAAGCAAACATTTTCAGGAACACAGCACCACAACAGAAACTGTCAAAAAATCATTTATTTCAAACAAAAATTTCCAAAGTTTCTATCACAAACAGAAGTGTGAATTAAAGGAAAACTATACCCCCCAAACAATGTAGGTCTCTATAAAAAGATATTGTATAAAACAGCTCATATGTAAAATCCTGCTTCATGTAAATAAACCATTTTCATAATAATATACTTTTCTAGTAGTATGTGCCATTGGGTTATCATAAATAGAAAATTGCCATTTTAAAAAATAAGGGCCGCCCCCTGGGATCGTAGGATTCACTGTACTCACAAACATACCAACAAACCATACATGTTAGGTCACATGAGCCAATTAACAGACAGAGTTGTGTCTTTTGCTTCCACACTTCTTCCTGTTACAGTTAAAGTTGTAGTATTTCTGGTCAGGTGATCTTTGAGACAGCACACAGACCATCACGAAATGGTGGCTCAAGGCAAGAGATGTAAAAGGGCAATATTTACTTAAATATATATTCCAGTTTGGTAAGATTCTTTAATATGCCACTTAATATGATATGAACTATCTGTTGCTTAAGTGTTCATTTTGGGGGTATAGTTTTCCTTTAAACAAACACTTAAAAGAGAACTAAACCCTAACAATGAATATGGCTAAACATGCCATATTCTATATAATGAACTTATTGCATCAGGCTAAAGTTTCGGCTTGTCAATAGTAGCAATGATCCAGGATTTCAAACTTTTCACAGAGGGTCACCATTTTGGAAAGTGTCTGTGACACTCACATGCTCAGTGGGCTCTGAGCAGCTGTTGAGAAGCTAAGCTTAGGGGTCATCACAGATTTACAAGCAGAAATTCAAATTTGTCTGTAATATAAGCTGATGCTACAGGGCTGATTATTAAATTCTGATGCTAATTGCACTGGTTTCTGTGCTGCCATGTAGTAATTATCTGTATTAATTACTAATCAGCCTCATATTGTGACATTTCTATTCTATGTGTACTGTATATTGTGAGTGGGTCCCTAAGCTCAGTAAGTGACAGCAGCACAGAGCATGTGCAGTGAATCAGCAGAAAAGAAGATGGGGAGTTACTGGGGCATCTTTGGAGACACATCTTTGGAGACACAGTTCTTTACTGCTAAATGACTGTGGTTGCATTGGGCTGATACAGAAACCCAAAACATAATGTACAACATTTCTAACCTACTTCTTTAGCTAAGCTTTAGTTCTCCTTTAAAAACCCTCCCCCTAGTGAAATTTTGCCAAACTTGCTGTTACCATAGTTACACCTAAAAAAAACCTTTCAATACAGACATAGCACACACCGCAGTAGTAATTAAAACCCAAACCCTAATAAAGTGGTAGGGTTTAGAGACAATTAAAGACAACTGGTGAGTAATCAAAGCATAAGAAAAAAATGACATAATGTATAAAAAAACATCACAGCAAATGATGTGTCAGTGTAGCTTAAGTTAGCATATCATGTAAACCAAAATATGGTGCTAGCTAAATCAATGGCAGTTAACACATGGGTAGACAATGGCAGATCACACCAAGTTCCTAGGCAGATTATCCCACAGGGGCATTTACTAACTGGCAAAAATCCGCTCAGACACCACTAATTTCGTTCTGGGCGCTGAACGCTGGCGACTTTTCACTAGCATTGTATGGACGTCTGTATGTTATATGTTGCAGCAAATATATTACATTGCCAGTGTTAATTACACATGTCTAGGGAACCTTAATAAAGACATTAGAGTTAATGTAATGCCCTACACATGAGCTCACTGTATAGTTAGGGGCCGATTCACTAACTTCGAGTGACGGATTCGAAGTAAAAAA